>NC_136527.1:130095083-130399985 GCF_053919585.1 Euprymna scolopes | reverse complement strand
GAGATTTGTTTACAGGATGATTATTAATTATTGAATACTAATGAACGAGATTTTTTTACCTAGAAATTTTAGGATTCTATTCTACTTTTATACTTGTTCCTCTTCTTGCTTTTGCTTTTATTTAGAAATTTTAGGATTCTATTCTACTTTTATACTTGTTCCTCTTCTTGCTTTTGCTTTTATTTAGAAATTTTAGGATTCTAATGAACGAGATTTGTTTACAGGATGATTATTAATTATTGAATACTAATGAACGAGATTTTTTTACCTAGAAATTTTAGGATTCTATTCTACTTTTATACTTGTTCCTCTTCTTGCTTTTGCTTTTATTTAGAAATTTTAGGATTCTATTCTACTTTTATACTTGTTCCTCTTCTTGCTTTTGCTTTTATTTAGAAATTTTAGGATTCTATTCTACTTTTATACTTGTTCCTCTTCTTGCTTTTGCTTTTATTTAGAAATTTTAGGATTCTATTCTACTTTTATACTTGTTCCTCTTCTTGCTTTTGCTTTTATTTAGAAATTTTAGGATTCTATTCTACTTTTATACTTGTTCCTCTTCTTGCTTTTGCTTTTATTTAGAAATTTTAGGATTCTATTCTACTTTTATACTTGTTCCTCTTCTTGCTTTTGCTTTTATTTAGAAATTTTAGGATTCTATTCTACTTTTATACTTGTTCCTCTTCTTGCTTTTGCTTTTATTTAGAAATTTTAGGATTCTATTCTACTTTTATACTTGTTCCTCTTCTTGCTTTTGCTTTTATTTAGAAATTTTAGGATTCTATTCTACTTTTATACTTGTTCCTCTTCTTGCTTTTGCTTTTATTTAGAAATTTTAGGATTCTATTCTACTTTTATACTTGTTCCTCTTCTTGCTTTTGCTTTTATTTAGAAATTTTAGGATTCTAATGAACGAGATTTGTTTACAGGATGATTATTAATTATTGAATACTAATGAACGAGATTTTTTTACCTAGAAATTTTAGGATTCTATTCTACTTTTATACTTGTTCCTCTTCTTCCTTTTGCTTTTATTTAGAAATTTTAGGATTCTATTCTACTTTTATACTTGTTCCTCTTCTTCCTTTTGCTTTTATTTAGAAATTTTAGGATTCTATTCTACTTTTATACTTGTTCCTCTTCTTGCTTTTGCTTTTATTTAGAAATTTTAGGATTCTATTCTACTTTTATACTTGTTCCTCTTCTTGCTTTTGCTTTTATTTAGAAATTTTAGGATTCTATTCTACTTTTATACTTGTTCCTCTTCTTGCTTTTGCTTTTATTTAGAAATTTTAGGATTCTATTCTACTTTTATACTTGTTCCTCTTCTTGCTTTTGCTTTTATTTAGAAATTTTAGGATTCTATTCTACTTTTATACTTGTTCCTCTTCTTGCTTTTGCTTTTATTTAGAAATTTTAGGATTCTATTCTACTTTTATACTTGTTCCTCTTCTTGCTTTTGCTTTTATTTAGAAATTTTAGGATTCTATTCTACTTTTATACTTGTTCCTCTTCTTGCTTTTGCTTTTATTTAGAAATTTTAGGATTCTATTCTACTTTTATACTTGTTCCTCTTCTTGCTTTTGCTTTTATTTAGAAATTTTAGGATTCTATTCTACTTTTATACTTGTTCCTCTTCTTGCTTTTGCTTTTATTTAGAAATTTTAGGATTCTATTCTACTTTTATACTTGTTCCTCTTCTTGCTTTTGCTTTTATTTAGAAATTTTAGGATTCTATTCTACTTTTATACTTGTTCCTCTTCTTGCTTTTGCTTTTATTTAGAAATTTTAGGATTCTAATGAACGAGATTTGTTTACAGGATGATTATTAATTATTGAATACTAATGAACGAGATTTTTTTACCTAGAAATTTTAGGATTCTATTCTACTTTTATACTTGTTCCTCTTCTTGCTTTTGCTTTTATTTAGAAATTTTAGGATTCTATTCTACTTTTATACTTGTTCCTCTTCTTGCTTTTGCTTTTATTTAGAAATTTTAGGATTCTATTCTACTTTTATACTTGTTCCTCTTCTTGCTTTTGCTTTTATTTAGAAATTTTAGGATTCTAATGAACGAGATTTGTTTACAGGATGATTATTAATTATTGAATACTAATGAACGAGATTTTTTTACCTAGAAATTTTAGGATTCTATTCTACTTTTATACTTGTTCCTCTTCTTGCTTTTGCTTTTATTTAGAAATTTTAGGATTCTATTCTACTTTTATACTTGTTCCTCTTCTTGCTTTTGCTTTTATTTAGAAATTTTAGGATTCTATTCTACTTTTATACTTGTTCCTCTTCTTGCTTTTGCTTTTATTTAGAAATTTTAGGATTCTATTCTACTTTTATACTTGTTCCTCTTCTTGCTTTTGCTTTTATTTAGAAATTTTAGGATTCTATTCTACTTTTATACTTGTTCCTCTTCTTGCTTTTGCTTTTATTTAGAAATTTTAGGATTCTATTCTACTTTTATACTTGTTCCTCTTCTTGCTTTTGCTTTTATTTAGAAATTTTAGGATTCTATTCTACTTTTATACTTGTTCCTCTTCTTGCTTTTGCTTTTATTTAGAAATTTTAGGATTCTATTCTACTTTTATACTTGTTCCTCTTCTTGCTTTTGCTTTTATTTAGAAATTTTAGGATTCTATTCTACTTTTATACTTGTTCCTCTTCTTGCTTTTGCTTTTATTTAGAAATTTTAGGATTCTAATGAACGAGATTTGTTTACAGGATGATTATTAATTATTGAATACTAATGAACGAGATTTTTTTACCTAGAAATTTTAGGATTCTATTCTACTTTTATACTTGTTCCTCTTCTTGCTTTTGCTTTTATTTAGAAATTTTAGGATTCTATTCTACTTTTATACTTGTTCCTCTTCTTGCTTTTGCTTTTATTTAGAAATTTTAGGATTCTATTCTACTTTTATACTTGTTCCTCTTCTTGCTTTTGCTTTTATTTAGAAATTTTAGGATTCTATTCTACTTTTATACTTGTTCCTCTTCTTGCTTTTGCTTTTATTTAGAAATTTTAGGATTCTATTCTACTTTTATACTTGTTCCTCTTCTTGCTTTTGCTTTTATTTAGAAATTTTAGGATTCTATTCTACTTTTATACTTGTTCCTCTTCTTGCTTTTGCTTTTATTTAGAAATTTTAGGATTCTATTCTACTTTTATACTTGTTCCTCTTCTTGCTTTTGCTTTTATTTAGAAATTTTAGGATTCTATTCTACTTTTATACTTGTTCCTCTTCTTGCTTTTGCTTTTATTTAGAAATTTTAGGATTCTATTCTACTTTTATACTTGTTCCTCTTCTTGCTTTTGCTTTTATTTAGAAATTTTAGGATTCTATTCTACTTTTATACTTGTTCCTCTTCTTGCTTTTGCTTTTATTTAGAAATTTTAGGATTCTATTCTACTTTTATACTTGTTCCTCTTCTTCCTTTTGCTTTTATTTAGAAATTTTAGGATTCTATTCTACTTTTATACTTGTTCCTCTTCTTGCTTTTGCTTTTATTTAGAAATTTTAGGATTCTATTCTACTTTTATACTTGTTCCTCTTCTTGCTTTTGCTTTTATTTAGAAATTTTAGGATTCTATTCTACTTTTATACTTGTTCCTCTTCTTGCTTTTGCTTTTATTTAGAAATTTTAGGATTCTATTCTACTTTTATACTTGTTCCTCTTCTTGCTTTTGCTTTTATTTAGAAATTTTAGGATTCTATTCTACTTTTATACTTGTTCCTCTTCTTGCTTTTGCTTTTATTTAGAAATTTTAGGATTCTATTCTACTTTTATACTTGTTCCTCTTCTTGCTTTTGCTTTTATTTAGAAATTTTAGGATTCTATTCTACTTTTATACTTGTTCCTCTTCTTGCTTTTGCTTTTATTTAGAAATTTTAGGATTCTATTCTACTTTTATACTTGTTCCTCTTCTTGCTTTTGCTTTTATTTAGAAATTTTAGGATTCTAATGAACGAGATTTGTTTACAGGATGATTATTAATTATTGAATACTAATGAACGAGATTTTTTTACCTAGAAATTTTAGGATTCTATTCTACTTTTATACTTGTTCCTCTTCTTGCTTTTGCTTTTATTTAGAAATTTTAGGATTCTATTCTACTTTTATACTTGTTCCTCTTCTTGCTTTTGCTTTTATTTAGAAATTTTAGGATTCTATTCTACTTTTATACTTGTTCCTCTTCTTGCTTTTGCTTTTATTTAGAAATTTTAGGATTCTATTCTACTTTTATACTTGTTCCTCTTCTTGCTTTTGCTTTTATTTAGAAATTTTAGGATTCTATTCTACTTTTATACTTGTTCCTCTTCTTGCTTTTGCTTTTATTTAGAAATTTTAGGATTCTATTCTACTTTTATACTTGTTCCTCTTCTTGCTTTTGCTTTTATTTAGAAATTTTAGGATTCTAATGAACGAGATTTGTTTACAGGATGATTATTAATTATTGAATACTAATGAACGAGATTTTTTTACCTAGAAATTTTAGGATTCTATTCTACTTTTATACTTGTTCCTCTTCTTGCTTTTGCTTTTATTTAGAAATTTTAGGATTCTATTCTACTTTTATACTTGTTCCTCTTCTTGCTTTTGCTTTTATTTAGAAATTTTAGGATTCTATTCTACTTTTATACTTGTTCCTCTTCTTGCTTTTGCTTTTATTTAGAAATTTTAGGATTCTATTCTACTTTTATACTTGTTCCTCTTCTTGCTTTTGCTTTTATTTAGAAATTTTAGGATTCTATTCTACTTTTATACTTGTTCCTCTTCTTGCTTTTGCTTTTATTTAGAAATTTTAGGATTCTATTCTACTTTTATACTTGTTCCTCTTCTTGCTTTTGCTTTTATTTAGAAATTTTAGGATTCTATTCTACTTTTATACTTGTTCCTCTTCTTGCTTTTGCTTTTATTTAGAAATTTTAGGATTCTATTCTACTTTTATACTTGTTCCTCTTCTTGCTTTTGCTTTTATTTAGAAATTTTAGGATTCTATTCTACTTTTATACTTGTTCCTCTTCTTGCTTTTGCTTTTATTTAGAAATTTTAGGATTCTATTCTACTTTTATACTTGTTCCTCTTCTTGCTTTTGCTTTTATTTAGAAATTTTAGGATTCTATTCTACTTTTATACTTGTTCCTCTTCTTCCTTTTGCTTTTATTTAGAAATTTTAGGATTCTATTCTACTTTTATACTTGTTCCTCTTCTTGCTTTTGCTTTTATTTAGAAATTTTAGGATTCTATTCTACTTTTATACTTGTTCCTCTTCTTGCTTTTGCTTTTATTTAGAAATTTTAGGATTCTATTCTACTTTTATACTTGTTCCTCTTCTTGCTTTTGCTTTTATTTAGAAATTTTAGGATTCTATTCTACTTTTATACTTGTTCCTCTTCTTGCTTTTGCTTTTATTTAGAAATTTTAGGATTCTATTCTACTTTTATACTTGTTCCTCTTCTTGCTTTTGCTTTTATTTAGAAATTTTAGGATTCTATTCTACTTTTATACTTGTTCCTCTTCTTGCTTTTGCTTTTATTTAGAAATTTTAGGATTCTATTCTACTTTTATACTTGTTCCTCTTCTTGCTTTTGCTTTTATTTAGAAATTTTAGGATTCTATTCTACTTTTATACTTGTTCCTCTTCTTGCTTTTGCTTTTATTTAGAAATTTTAGGATTCTATTCTACTTTTATACTTGTTCCTCTTCTTGCTTTTGCTTTTATTTAGAAATTTTAGGATTCTATTCTACTTTTATACTTGTTCCTCTTCTTGCTTTTGCTTTTATTTAGAAATTTTAGGATTCTATTCTACTTTTATACTTGTTCCTCTTCTTGCTTTTGCTTTTATTTAGAAATTTTAGGATTCTATTCTACTTTTATACTTGTTCCTCTTCTTGCTTTTGCTTTTATTTAGAAATTTTAGGATTCTATTCTACTTTTATACTTGTTCCTCTTCTTGCTTTTGCTTTTATTTAGAAATTTTAGGATTCTATTCTACTTTTATACTTGTTCCTCTTCTTGCTTTTGCTTTTATTTAGAAATTTTAGGATTCTATTCTACTTTTATACTTGTTCCTCTTCTTGCTTTTGCTTTTATTTAGAAATTTTAGGATTCTATTCTACTTTTATACTTGTTCCTCTTCTTGCTTTTGCTTTTATTTAGAAATTTTAGGATTCTATTCTACTTTTATACTTGTTCCTCTTCTTGCTTTTGCTTTTATTTAGAAATTTTAGGATTCTATTCTACTTTTATACTTGTTCCTCTTCTTGCTTTTGCTTTTATTTAGAAATTTTAGGATTCTATTCTACTTTTATACTTGTTCCTCTTCTTGCTTTTGCTTTTATTTAGAAATTTTAGGATTCTATTCTACTTTTATACTTGTTCCTCTTCTTGCTTTTGCTTTTATTTAGAAATTTTAGGATTCTATTCTACTTTTATACTTGTTCCTCTTCTTGCTTTTGCTTTTATTTAGAAATTTTAGGATTCTAATGAACGAGATTTGTTTACAGGATGATTATTAATTATTGAATACTAATGAACGAGATTTTTTTACCTAGAAATTTTAGGATTCTATTCTACTTTTATACTTGTTCCTCTTCTTGCTTTTGCTTTTATTTAGAAATTTTAGGATTCTATTCTACTTTTATACTTGTTCCTCTTCTTGCTTTTGCTTTTACCTAGAAATTTTAGGATTCTATTCTACTTTTATACTTGTTCCTCTTCTTGCTTTTGCTTTTATTTAGAAATTTTAGGATTCTATTCTACTTTTATACTTGTTCCTCTTCTTGCTTTTGCTTTTATTTAGAAATTTTAGGATTCTATTCTACTTTTATACTTGTTCCTCTTCTTGCTTTTGCTTTTATTTAGAAATTTTAGGATTCTATTCTACTTTTATACTTGTTCCTCTTCTTGCTTTTGCTTTTATTTAGAAATTTTAGGATTCTATTCTACTTTTATACTTGTTCCTCTTCTTGCTTTTGCTTTTATTTAGAAATTTTAGGATTCTATTCTACTTTTATACTTGTTCCTCTTCTTCCTTTTGCTTTTATTTAGAAATTTTAGGATTCTATTCTACTTTTATACTTGTTCCTCTTCTTGCTTTTGCTTTTATTTAGAAATTTTAGGATTCTATTCTACTTTTATACTTGTTCCTCTTCTTGCTTTTGCTTTTATTTAGAAATTTTAGGATTCTATTCTACTTTTATACTTGTTCCTCTTCTTCCTTTTGCTTTTATTTAGAAATTTTAGGATTCTATTCTACTTTTATACTTGTTCCTCTTCTTGCTTTTGCTTTTACCTAGAAATTTTAGGATTCTATTCTACTTTTATACTTGTTCCTCTTCTTGCTTTTGCTTTTATTTAGAAATTTTAGGATTCTATTCTACTTTTATACTTGTTCCTCTTCTTGCTTTTGCTTTTATTTAGAAATTTTAGGATTCTATTCTACTTTTATACTTGTTCCTCTTCTTGCTTTTGCTTTTATTTAGAAATTTTAGGATTCTATTCTACTTTTATACTTGTTCCTCTTCTTCCTTTTGCTTTTATTTAGAAATTTTAGGATTCTATTCTACTTTTATACTTGTTCCTCTTCTTGCTTTTGCTTTTATTTAGAAATTTTAGGATTCTATTCTACTTTTATACTTGTTCCTCTTCTTGCTTTTGCTTTTATTTAGAAATTTTAGGATTCTATTCTACTTTTATACTTGTTCCTCTTCTTCCTTTTGCTTTTATTTAGAAATTTTAGGATTCTATTCTACTTTTATACTTGTTCCTCTTCTTGCTTTTGCTTTTACCTAGAAATTTTAGGATTCTATTCTACTTTTATACTTGTTCCTCTTCTTGCTTTTGCTTTTATTTAGAAATTTTAGGATTCTATTCTACTTTTATACTTGTTCCTCTTCTTGCTTTTGCTTTTACCTAGAAATTTTAGGATTCTATTCTACTTTTATACTTGTTCCTCTTCTTGCTTTTGCTTTTATTTAGAAATTTTAGGATTCTATTCTACTTTTATACTTGTTCCTCTTCTTGCTTTTGCTTTTATTTAGAAATTTTAGGATTCTATTCTACTTTTATACTTGTTCCTCTTCTTGCTTTTGCTTTTACCTAGAAATTTTAGGATTCTATTCTACTTTTATACTTGTTCCTCTTCTTGCTTTTGCTTTTATTTAGAAATTTTAGGATTCTATTCTACTTTTATACTTGTTCCTCTTCTTGCTTTTGCTTTTATTTAGAAATTTTAGGATTCTATTCTACTTTTATACTTGTTCCTCTTCTTGCTTTTGCTTTTATTTAGAAATTTTAGGATTCTATTCTACTTTTATACTTGTTCCTCTTCTTGCTTTTGCTTTTATTTAGAAATTTTAGGATTCTATTCTACTTTTATACTTGTTCCTCTTCTTGCTTTTGCTTTTATTTAGAAATTTTAGGATTCTATTCTACTTTTATACTTGTTCCTCTTCTTGCTTTTGCTTTTATTTAGAAATTTTAGGATTCTATTCTACTTTTATACTTGTTCCTCTTCTTGCTTTTGCTTTTATTTAGAAATTTTAGGATTCTATTCTACTTTTATACTTGTTCCTCTTCTTGCTTTTGCTTTTATTTAGAAATTTTAGGATTCTATTCTACTTTTATACTTGTTCCTCTTCTTGCTTTTGCTTTTATTTAGAAATTTTAGGATTCTATTCTACTTTTATACTTGTTCCTCTTCTTGCTTTTGCTTTTATTTAGAAATTTTAGGATTCTAATGAACGAGATTTGTTTACAGGATGATTATTAATTATTGAATACTAATGAACGAGATTTTTTTACCAAGAAATTTTAGGATTCTATTCTACTTTTATACTTGTTCCTCTTCTTGCTTTTGCTTTTATTTAGAAATTTTAGGATTCTATTCTACTTTTATACTTGTTCCTCTTCTTGCTTTTGCTTTTATTTAGAAATTTTAGGATTCTATTCTACTTTTATACTTGTTCCTCTTCTTGCTTTTGCTTTTATTTAGAAATTTTAGGATTCTATTCTACTTTTATACTTGTTCCTCTTCTTGCTTTTGCTTTTATTTAGAAATTTTAGGATTCTATTCTACTTTTATACTTGTTCCTCTTCTTGCTTTTGCTTTTACCTAGAAATTTTAGGATTCTATTCTACTTTTATACTTGTTCCTCTTCTTGCTTTTGCTTTTATTTAGAAATTTTAGGATTCTATTCTACTTTTATACTTGTTCCTCTTCTTGCTTTTGCTTTTATTTAGAAATTTTAGGATTCTATTCTACTTTTATACTTGTTCCTCTTCTTGCTTTTGCTTTTATTTAGAAATTTTAGGATTCTATTCTACTTTTATACTTGTTCCTCTTCTTGCTTTTGCTTTTATTTAGAAATTTTAGGATTCTATTCTACTTTTATACTTGTTCCTCTTCTTGCTTTTGCTTTTATTTAGAAATTTTAGGATTCTATTCTACTTTTATACTTGTTCCTCTTCTTGCTTTTGCTTTTATTTAGAAATTTTAGGATTCTATTCTACTTTTATACTTGTTCCTCTTCTTGCTTTTGCTTTTATTTAGAAATTTTAGGATTCTATTCTACTTTTATACTTGTTCCTCTTCTTGCTTTTGCTTTTATTTAGAAATTTTAGGATTCTATTCTACTTTTATACTTGTTCCTCTTCTTGCTTTTGCTTTTATTTAGAAATTTTAGGATTCTATTCTACTTTTATACTTGTTCCTCTTCTTGCTTTTGCTTTTATTTAGAAATTTTAGGATTCTAATGAACGAGATTTGTTTACAGGATGATTATTAATTATTGAATACTAATGAACGAGATTTTTTTACCAAGAAATTTTAGGATTCTATTCTACTTTTATACTTGTTCCTCTTCTTGCTTTTGCTTTTATTTAGAAATTTTAGGATTCTATTCTACTTTTATACTTGTTCCTCTTCTTGCTTTTGCTTTTATTTAGAAATTTTAGGATTCTATTCTACTTTTATACTTGTTCCTCTTCTTGCTTTTGCTTTTATTTAGAAATTTTAGGATTCTATTCTACTTTTATACTTGTTCCTCTTCTTGCTTTTGCTTTTATTTAGAAATTTTAGGATTCTATTCTACTTTTATACTTGTTCCTCTTCTTGCTTTTGCTTTTATTTAGAAATTTTAGGATTCTATTCTACTTTTATACTTGTTCCTCTTCTTGCTTTTGCTTTTATTTAGAAATTTTAGGATTCTATTCTACTTTTATACTTGTTCCTCTTCTTGCTTTTGCTTTTATTTAGAAATTTTAGGATTCTATTCTACTTTTATACTTGTTCCTCTTCTTGCTTTTGCTTTTATTTAGAAATTTTAGGATTCTAATGAACGAGATTTGTTTACAGGATGATTATTAATTATTGAATACTAATGAACGAGATTTTTTTACCAAGAAATTTTAGGATTCTATTCTACTTTTATACTTGTTCCTCTTCTTGCTTTTGCTTTTATTTAGAAATTTTAGGATTCTATTCTACTTTTATACTTGTTCCTCTTCTTGCTTTTGCTTTTATTTAGAAATTTTAGGATTCTATTCTACTTTTATACTTGTTCCTCTTCTTGCTTTTGCTTTTATTTAGAAATTTTAGGATTCTATTCTACTTTTATACTTGTTCCTCTTCTTGCTTTTGCTTTTATTTAGAAATTTTAGGATTCTATTCTACTTTTATACTTGTTCCTCTTCTTGCTTTTGCTTTTATTTAGAAATTTTAGGATTCTATTCTACTTTTATACTTGTTCCTCTTCTTGCTTTTGCTTTTATTTAGAAATTTTAGGATTCTATTCTACTTTTATACTTGTTCCTCTTCTTGCTTTTGCTTTTATTTAGAAATTTTAGGATTCTATTCTACTTTTATACTTGTTCCTCTTCTTGCTTTTGCTTTTATTTAGAAATTTTAGGATTCTATTCTACTTTTATACTTGTTCCTCTTCTTGCTTTTGCTTTTATTTAGAAATTTTAGGATTCTATTCTACTTTTATACTTGTTCCTCTTCTTGCTTTTGCTTTTATTTAGAAATTTTAGGATTCTATTCTACTTTTATACTTGTTCCTCTTCTTGCTTTTGCTTTTATTTAGAAATTTTAGGATTCTATTCTACTTTTATACTTGTTCCTCTTCTTGCTTTTGCTTTTATTTAGAAATTTTAGGATTCTATTCTACTTTTATACTTGTTCCTCTTCTTGCTTTTGCTTTTATTTAGAAATTTTAGGATTCTAATGAACGAGATTTGTTTACAGGATGATTATTAATTATTGAATACTAATGAACGAGATTTTTTTACCTAGAAATTTTAGGATTCTATTCTACTTTTATACTTGTTCCTCTTCTTGCTTTTGCTTTTATTTAGAAATTTTAGGATTCTATTCTACTTTTATACTTGTTCCTCTTCTTGCTTTTGCTTTTATTTAGAAATTTTAGGATTCTATTCTACTTTTATACTTGTTCCTCTTCTTGCTTTTGCTTTTATTTAGAAATTTTAGGATTCTATTCTACTTTTATACTTGTTCCTCTTCTTGCTTTTGCTTTTATTTAGAAATTTTAGGATTCTATTCTACTTTTATACTTGTTCCTCTTCTTGCTTTTGCTTTTATTTAGAAATTTTAGGATTCTATTCTACTTTTATACTTGTTCCTCTTCTTGCTTTTGCTTTTATTTAGAAATTTTAGGATTCTATTCTACTTTTATACTTGTTCCTCTTCTTGCTTTTGCTTTTATTTAGAAATTTTAGGATTCTATTCTACTTTTATACTTGTTCCTCTTCTTGCTTTTGCTTTTATTTAGAAATTTTAGGATTCTATTCTACTTTTATACTTGTTCCTCTTCTTCCTTTTGCTTTTATTTAGAAATTTTAGGATTCTAATGAACGAGATTTGTTTACAGGATGATTATTAATTATTGAATACTAATGAACGAGATTTTTTTACCAAGAAATTTTAGGATTCTATTCTACTTTTATACTTGTTCCTCTTCTTGCTTTTGGTTTTGTTTAGAAATTTTAGGATTCTATTCTACTTTTATACTTGTTCCTCTTCTTGCTTTTGCTTTTATTTAGAAATTTTAGGATTCTATTCTACTTTTATACTTGTTCCTCTTCTTGCTTTTGCTTTTATTTAGAAATTTTAGGATTCTATTCTACTTTTATACTTGTTCCTCTTCTTGCTTTTGCTTTTATTTAGAAATTTTAGGATTCTATTCTACTTTTATACTTGTTCCTCTTCTTGCTTTTGCTTTTATTTAGAAATTTTAGGATTCTATTCTACTTTTATACTTGTTCCTCTTCTTGCTTTTGCTTTTATTTAGAAATTTTAGGATTCTATTCTACTTTTATACTTGTTCCTCTTCTTGCTTTTGCTTTTATTTAGAAATTTTAGGATTCTATTCTACTTTTATACTTGTTCCTCTTCTTGCTTTTGCTTTTATTTAGAAATTTTAGGATTCTATTCTACTTTTATACTTGTTCCTCTTCTTGCTTTTGCTTTTATTTAGAAATTTTAGGATTCTATTCTACTTTTATACTTGTTCCTCTTCTTCCTTTTGCTTTTATTTAGAAATTTTAGGATTCTAATGAACGAGATTTGTTTACAGGATGATTATTAATTATTGAATACTAATGAACGAGATTTTTTTACCTAGAAATTTTAGGATTCTATTCTACTTTTTTACTTGTTCCTCTTCTTGCTTTTGCTTTTATTTAGAAATTTTAGGATTCTATTCTACTTTTATACTTGTTCCTCTTCTTGCTTTTGCTTTTATTTAGAAATTTTAGGATTCTATTCTACTTTTATACTTGTTCCTCTTCTTCCTTTTGCTTTTATTTAGAAATTTTAGGATTCTATTCTACTTTTATACTTGTTCCTCTTCTTGCTTTTGCTTTTATTTAGAAATTTTAGGATTCTAATGAACGAGATTTGTTTACAGGATGATTATTAATTATTGAATACTAATGAACGAGATTTTTTTACCTAGAAATTTTAGGATTCTATTCTACTTTTTTACTTGTTCCTCTTCTTGCTTTTGCTTTTATTTAGAAATTTTAGGATTCTATTCTACTTTTATACTTGTTCCTCTTCTTGCTTTTGCTTTTATTTAGAAATTTTAGGATTCTATTCTACTTTTATACTTGTTCCTCTTCTTCCTTTTGCTTTTATTTAGAAATTTTAGGATTCTATTCTACTTTTATACTTGTTCCTCTTCTTGCTTTTGCTTTTATTTAGAAATTTTAGGATTCTATTCTACTTTTATACTTGTTCCTCTTCTTGCTTTTGCTTTTATTTAGAAATTTTAGGATTCTATTCTACTTTTATACTTGTTCCTCTTCTTGCTTTTGCTTTTACCTAGAAATTTTAGGATTCTATTCTACTTTTATACTTGTTCCTCTTCTTGCTTTTGCTTTTATTTAGAAATTTTAGGATTCTATTCTACTTTTATACTTGTTCCTCTTCTTGCTTTTGCTTTTATTTAGAAATTTTAGGATTCTATTCTACTTTTATACTTGTTCCTCTTCTTGCTTTTGCTTTTATTTAAAAATTTTAGGATTCTATTCTACTTTTATACTTGTTCCTCTTCTTGCTTTTGCTTTTATTTAGAAATTTTAGGATTCTATTCTACTTTTATACTTGTTCCTCTTCTTGCTTTTGCTTTTATTTAGAAATTTTAGGATTCTATTCTACTTTTATACTTGTTCCTCTTCTTGCTTTTGCTTTTATTTAGAAATTTTAGGATTCTATTCTACTTTTATACTTGTTCCTCTTCTTGCTTTTGCTTTTATTTAGAAATTTTAGGATTCTATTCTACTTTTATACTTGTTCCTCTTCTTGCTTTTGCTTTTATTTAGAAATTTTAGGATTCTATTCTACTTTTATACTTGTTCCTCTTCTTCCTTTTGCTTTTATTTAGAAATTTTAGGATTCTATTCTACTTTTATACTTGTTCCTCTTCTTGCTTTTGCTTTTATTTAGAAATTTTAGGATTCTATTCTACTTTTATACTTGTTCCTCTTCTTGCTTTTGCTTTTATTTAGAAATTTTAGGATTCTATTCTACTTTTATACTTGTTCCTCTTCTTGCTTTTGCTTTTACCTAGAAATTTTAGGATTCTATTCTACTTTTATACTTGTTCCTCTTCTTGCTTTTGCTTTTATTTAGAAATTTTAGGATTCTATTCTACTTTTATACTTGTTCCTCTTCTTGCTTTTGCTTTTATTTAGAAATTTTAGGATTCTATTCTACTTTTATACTTGTTCCTCTTCTTGCTTTTGCTTTTATTTAAAAATTTTAGGATTCTATTCTACTTTTATACTTGTTCCTCTTCTTGCTTTTGCTTTTATTTAGAAATTTTAGGATTCTATTCTACTTTTATACTTGTTCCTCTTCTTCCTTTTGCTTTTATTTAGAAATTTTAGGATTCTATTCTACTTTTATACTTGTTCCTCTTCTTGCTTTTGCTTTTATTTAGAAATTTTAGGATTCTATTCTACTTTTATACTTGTTCCTCTTCTTCCTTTTGCTTTTATTTAGAAATTTTAGGATTCTATTCTACTTTTATACTTGTTCCTCTTCTTCCTTTTGCTTTTATTTAGAAATTTTAGGATTCTATTCTACTTTTATACTTGTTCCTCTTCTTGCTTTTGCTTTTATTTAGAAATTTTAGGATTCTATTCTACTTTTATACTTGTTCCTCTTCTTGCTTTTGCTTTTATTTAGAAATTTTAGGATTCTATTCTACTTTTATACTTGTTCCTCTTCTTGCTTTTGCTTTTATTTAGAAATTTTAGGATTCTATTCTACTTTTATACTTGTTCCTCTTCTTGCTTTTGCTTTTATTTAGAAATTTTAGGATTCTATTCTACTTTTATACTTGTTCCTCTTCTTGCTTTTGCTTTTATTTAGAAATTTTAGGATTCTATTCTACTTTTATACTTGTTCCTCTTCTTGCTTTTGCTTTTATTTAGAAATTTTAGGATTCTATTCTACTTTTATACTTGTTCCTCTTCTTGCTTTTGCTTTTATTTAGAAATTTTAGGATTCTATTCTACTTTTATACTTGTTCCTCTTCTTGCTTTTGCTTTTATTTAGAAATTTTAGGATTCTATTCTACTTTTATACTTGTTCCTCTTCTTGCTTTTGCTTTTATTTAGAAATTTTAGGATTCTATTCTACTTTTATACTTGTTCCTCTTCTTGCTTTTGCTTTTATTTAGAAATTTTAGGATTCTATTCTACTTTTATACTTGTTCCTCTTCTTGCTTTTGCTTTTATTTAGAAATTTTAGGATTCTATTCTACTTTTATACTTGTTCCTCTTCTTGCTTTTGCTTTTATTTAGAAATTTTAGGATTCTATTCTACTTTTATACTTGTTCCTCTTCTTGCTTTTGCTTTTATTTAGAAATTTTAGGATTCTATTCTACTTTTATACTTGTTCCTCTTCTTGCTTTTGCTTTTACCTAGAAATTTTAGGATTCTATTCTACTTTTATACTTGTTCCTCTTCTTGCTTTTGCTTTTATTTAGAAATTTTAGGATTCTATTCTACTTTTATACTTGTTCCTCTTCTTGCTTTTGCTTTTATTTAGAAATTTTAGGATTCTATTCTACTTTTATACTTGTTCCTCTTCTTGCTTTTGCTTTTATTTAGAAATTTTAGGATTCTATTCTACTTTTATACTTGTTCCTCTTCTTGCTTTTGCTTTTACCTAGAAATTTTAGGATTCTATTCTACTTTTATACTTGTTCCTCTTCTTGCTTTTGCTTTTACCTAGAAATTTTAGGATTCTATTCTACTTTTATACTTGTTCCTCTTCTTGCTTTTGCTTTTATTTAGAAATTTTAGGATTCTATTCTACTTTTATACTTGTTCCTCTTCTTGCTTTTGCTTTTATTTAGAAATTTTAGGATTCTATTCTACTTTTATACTTGTTCCTCTTCTTGCTTTTGCTTTTATTTAGAAATTTTAGGATTCTATTCTACTTTTATACTTGTTCCTCTTCTTGCTTTTGCTTTTATTTAGAAATTTTAGGATTCTATTCTACTTTTATACTTGTTCCTCTTCTTGCTTTTGCTTTTATTTAGAAATTTTAGGATTCTATTCTACTTTTATACTTGTTCCTCTTCTTGCTTTTGCTTTTATTTAGAAATTTTAGGATTCTATTCTACTTTTATACTTGTTCCTCTTCTTGCTTTTGCTTTTACCTAGAAATTTTAGGATTCTATTCTACTTTTATACTTGTTCCTCTTCTTGCTTTTGCTTTTATTTAGAAATTTTAGGATTCTATTCTACTTTTATACTTGTTCCTCTTCTTGCTTTTGCTTTTATTTAGAAATTTTAGGATTCTATTCTACTTTTATACTTGTTCCTCTTCTTGCTTTTGCTTTTATTTAGAAATTTTAGGATTCTATTCTACTTTTATACTTGTTCCTCTTCTTGCTTTTGCTTTTACCTAGAAATTTTAGGATTCTATTCTACTTTTATACTTGTTCCTCTTCTTGCTTTTGCTTTTATTTAGAAATTTTAGGATTCTATTCTACTTTTATACTTGTTCCTCTTCTTGCTTTTGCTTTTATTTAGAAATTTTAGGATTCTATTCTACTTTTATACTTGTTCCTCTTCTTGCTTTTGCTTTTACCTAGAAATTTTAGGATTCTATTCTACTTTTATACTTGTTCCTCTTCTTGCTTTTGCTTTTACCTAGAAATTTTAGGATTCTATTCTACTTTTATACTTGTTCCTCTTCTTGCTTTTGCTTTTATTTAGAAATTTTAGGATTCTATTCTACTTTTATACTTGTTCCTCTTCTTGCTTTTGCTTTTATTTAGAAATTTTAGGATTCTATTCTACTTTTATACTTGTTCCTCTTCTTGCTTTTGCTTTTATTTAGAAATTTTAGGATTCTATTCTACTTTTATACTTGTTCCTCTTCTTGCTTTTGCTTTTATTTAGAAATTTTAGGATTCTATTCTACTTTTATACTTGTTCCTCTTCTTGCTTTTGCTTTTATTTAGAAATTTTAGGATTCTATTCTACTTTTATACTTGTTCCTCTTCTTGCTTTTGCTTTTACCTAGAAATTTTAGGATTCTATTCTACTTTTATACTTGTTCCTCTTCTTGCTTTTGCTTTTATTTAGAAATTTTAGGATTCTATTCTACTTTTATACTTGTTCCTCTTCTTGCTTTTGCTTTTATTTAGAAATTTTAGGATTCTATTCTACTTTTATACTTGTTCCTCTTCTTGCTTTTGCTTTTACCTAGAAATTTTAGGATTCTATTCTACTTTTATACTTGTTCCTCTTCTTGCTTTTGCTTTTATTTAGAAATTTTAGGATTCTATTCTACTTTTATACTTGTTCCTCTTCTTGCTTTTGCTTTTATTTAGAAATTTTAGGATTCTATTCTACTTTTATACTTGTTCCTCTTCTTGCTTTTGCTTTTATTTAGAAATTTTAGCTATTCTATTCTACTTTTATACTTGTTCCTCTTCTTCCTTTTGCTTTTATTTAGAAATTTTAGGATTCTATTCTACTTTTATACTTGTTCCTCTTCTTGCTTTTGCTTTTATTTAGAAATTTTAGGATTCTATTCTACTTTTATACTTGTTCCTCTTCTTGCTTTTGCTTTTATTTAGAAATTTTAGGATTCTATTCTACTTTTATACTTGTTCCTCTTCTTGCTTTTGCTTTTATTTAGAAATTTTAGGATTCTATTCTACTTTTATACTTGTTCCTCTTCTTGCTTTTGCTTTTACCTAGAAATTTTAGGATTCTATTCTACTTTTATACTTGTTCCTCTTCTTGCTTTTGCTTTTATTTAGAAATTTTAGGATTCTATTCTACTTTTATACTTGTTCCTCTTCTTGCTTTTGCTTTTATTTAGAAATTTTAGGATTCTATTCTACTTTTATACTTGTTCCTCTTCTTGCTTTTGCTTTTATTTAGAAATTTTAGGATTCTATTCTACTTTTATACTTGTTCCTCTTCTTGCTTTTGCTTTTATTTAGAAATTTTAGGATTCTATTCTACTTTTATACTTGTTCCTCTTCTTGCTTTTGCTTTTATTTAGAAATTTTAGGATTCTATTCTACTTTTATACTTGTTCCTCTTCTTGCTTTTGCTTTTATTTAGAAATTTTAGGATTCTATTCTACTTTTATACTTGTTCCTCTTCTTGCTTTTGCTTTTACCTAGAAATTTTAGGATTCTATTCTACTTTTATACTTGTTCCTCTTCTTGCTTTTGCTTTTATTTAGAAATTTTAGGATTCTATTCTACTTTTATACTTGTTCCTCTTCTTGCTTTTGCTTTTATTTAGAAATTTTAGGATTCTATTCTACTTTTATACTTGTTCCTCTTCTTGCTTTTGCTTTTACCTAGAAATTTTAGGATTCTATTCTACTTTTATACTTGTTCCTCTTCTTGCTTTTGCTTTTACCTAGAAATTTTAGGATTCTATTCTACTTTTATACTTGTTCCTCTTCTTGCTTTTGCTTTTATTTAGAAATTTTAGGATTCTATTCTACTTTTATACTTGTTCCTCTTCTTGCTTTTGCTTTTATTTAGAAATTTTAGGATTCTATTCTACTTTTATACTTGTTCCTCTTCTTGCTTTTGCTTTTATTTAGAAATTTTAGGATTCTATTCTACTTTTATACTTGTTCCTCTTCTTGCTTTTGCTTTTACCTAGAAATTTTAGGATTCTATTCTACTTTTATACTTGTTCCTCTTCTTGCTTTTGCTTTTATTTAGAAATTTTAGGATTCTATTCTACTTTTATACTTGTTCCTCTTCTTGCTTTTGCTTTTATTTAGAAATTTTAGGATTCTATTCTACTTTTATACTTGTTCCTCTTCTTGCTTTTGCTTTTATTTAGAAATTTTAGGATTCTATTCTACTTTTATACTTGTTCCTCTTCTTGCTTTTGCTTTTATTTAGAAATTTTAGGATTCTATTCTACTTTTATACTTGTTCCTCTTCTTGCTTTTGCTTTTATTTAGAAATTTTAGGATTCTATTCTACTTTTATACTTGTTCCTCTTCTTGCTTTTGCTTTTATTTAGAAATTTTAGGATTCTATTCTACTTTTATACTTGTTCCTCTTCTTGCTTTTGCTTTTATTTAGAAATTTTAGGATTCTATTCTACTTTTATACTTGTTCCTCTTCTTGCTTTTGCTTTTATTTAGAAATTTTAGGATTCTATTCTACTTTTATACTTGTTCCTCTTCTTGCTTTTGCTTTTACCTAGAAATTTTAGGATTCTATTCTACTTTTATACTTGTTCCTCTTCTTGCTTTTGCTTTTATTTAGAAATTTTAGGATTCTATTCTACTTTTATACTTGTTCCTCTTCTTGCTTTTGCTTTTATTTAGAAATTTTAGGATTCTATTCTACTTTTATACTTGTTCCTCTTCTTGCTTTTGCTTTTATTTAGAAATTTTAGGATTCTATTCTACTTTTATACTTGTTCCTCTTCTTGCTTTTGCTTTTATTTAGAAATTTTAGGATTCTATTCTACTTTTATACTTGTTCCTCTTCTTGCTTTTGCTTTTACCTAGAAATTTTAGGATTCTATTCTACTTTTATACTTGTTCCTCTTCTTGCTTTTGCTTTTATTTAGAAATTTTAGGATTCTATTCTACTTTTATACTTGTTCCTCTTCTTGCTTTTGCTTTTATTTAGAAATTTTAGGATTCTATTCTACTTTTATACTTGTTCCTCTTCTTGCTTTTGCTTTTACCTAGAAATTTTAGGATTCTATTCTACTTTTATACTTGTTCCTCTTCTTGCTTTTGCTTTTATTTAGAAATTTTAGGATTCTATTCTACTTTTATACTTGTTCCTCTTCTTGCTTTTGCTTTTATTTAGAAATTTTAGGATTCTATTCTACTTTTATACTTGTTCCTCTTCTTGCTTTTGCTTTTATTTAGAAATTTTAGGATTCTATTCTACTTTTATACTTGTTCCTCTTCTTGCTTTTGCTTTTATTTAGAAATTTTAGGATTCTATTCTACTTTTATACTTGTTCCTCTTCTTGCTTTTGCTTTTATTTAGAAATTTTAGGATTCTATTCTACTTTTATACTTGTTCCTCTTCTTGCTTTTGCTTTTATTTAGAAATTTTAGGATTCTATTCTACTTTTATACTTGTTCCTCTTCTTGCTTTTGCTTTTACCTAGAAATTTTAGGATTCTATTCTACTTTTATACTTGTTCCTCTTCTTGCTTTTGCTTTTATTTAGAAATTTTAGGATTCTATTCTACTTTTATACTTGTTCCTCTTCTTGCTTTTGCTTTTATTTAGAAATTTTAGGATTCTATTCTACTTTTATACTTGTTCCTCTTCTTGCTTTTGCTTTTATTTAGAAATTTTAGGATTCTATTCTACTTTTATACTTGTTCCTCTTCTTGCTTTTGCTTTTACCTAGAAATTTTAGGATTCTATTCTACTTTTATACTTGTTCCTCTTCTTGCTTTTGCTTTTACCTAGAAATTTTAGGATTCTATTCTACTTTTATACTTGTTCCTCTTCTTGCTTTTGCTTTTATTTAGAAATTTTAGGATTCTATTCTACTTTTATACTTGTTCCTCTTCTTGCTTTTGCTTTTATTTAGAAATTTTAGGATTCTATTCTACTTTTATACTTGTTCCTCTTCTTGCTTTTGCTTTTATTTAGAAATTTTAGGATTCTATTCTACTTTTATACTTGTTCCTCTTCTTGCTTTTGCTTTTATTTAGAAATTTTAGGATTCTATTCTACTTTTATACTTGTTCCTCTTCTTGCTTTTGCTTTTATTTAGAAATTTTAGGATTCTATTCTACTTTTATACTTGTTCCTCTTCTTGCTTTTGCTTTTATTTAGAAATTTTAGGATTCTATTCTACTTTTATACTTGTTCCTCTTCTTGCTTTTGCTTTTATTTAGAAATTTTAGGATTCTATTCTACTTTTATACTTGTTCCTCTTCTTGCTTTTGCTTTTATTTAGAAATTTTAGGATTCTATTCTACTTTTATACTTGTTCCTCTTCTTGCTTTTGCTTTTACCTAGAAATTTTAGGATTCTATTCTACTTTTATACTTGTTCCTCTTCTTGCTTTTGCTTTTATTTAGAAATTTTAGGATTCTATTCTACTTTTATACTTGTTCCTCTTCTTGCTTTTGCTTTTATTTAGAAATTTTAGGATTCTATTCTACTTTTATACTTGTTCCTCTTCTTGCTTTTGCTTTTATTTAGAAATTTTAGGATTCTATTCTACTTTTATACTTGTTCCTCTTCTTCCTTTTGCTTTTATTTAGAAATTTTAGGATTCTATTCTACTTTTATACTTGTTCCTCTTCTTGCTTTTGCTTTTATTTAGAAATTTTAGGATTCTATTCTACTTTTATACTTGTTCCTCTTCTTGCTTTTGCTTTTATTTAGAAATTTTAGGATTCTATTCTACTTTTATACTTGTTCCTCTTCTTGCTTTTGCTTTTATTTAGAAATTTTAGGATTCTAATGAACGAGATTTGTTTACAGGATGATTATTAATTATTGAATACTAATGAACGAGATTTTTTTACCTAGAAATTTTAGGATTCTATTCTACTTTTATACTTGTTCCTCTTCTTGCTTTTGCTTTTATTTAGAAATTTTAGGATTCTATTCTACTTTTATACTTGTTCCTCTTCTTGCTTTTGCTTTTATTTAGAAATTTTAGGATTCTATTCTACTTTTATACTTGTTCCTCTTCTTGCTTTTGCTTTTACCTAGAAATTTTAGGATTCTATTCTACTTTTATACTTGTTCCTCTTCTTGCTTTTGCTTTTATTTAGAAATTTTAGGATTCTAATGAACGAGATTTGTTTACAGGATGATTATTAATTATTGAATACTAATGAACGAGATTTTTTTACCTAGAAATTTTAGGATTCTATTCTACTTTTATACTTGTTCCTCTTCTTGCTTTTGCTTTTATTTAGAAATTTTAGGATTCTATTCTACTTTTATACTTGTTTCTCTTCTTGCTTTTGCTTTTATTTAGAAATTTTAGGATTCTAATGAACGAGATTTGTTTACAGGATGATTATTAATTATTGAATACTAATGAACGAGATTTTTTTACCTAGAAATTTTAGGATTCTATTCTACTTTTATACTTGTTCCTCTTCTTGCTTTTGCTTTTATTTAGAAATTTTAGGATTCTATTCTACTTTTATACTTGTTCCTCTTCTTGCTTTTGCTTTTATTTAGAAATTTTAGGATTCTATTCTACTTTTATACTTGTTCCTCTTCTTGCTTTTGCTTTTACCTAGAAATTTTAGGATTCTATTCTACTTTTATACTTGTTCCTCTTCTTGCTTTTGCTTTTATTTAGAAATTTTAGGATTCTATTCTACTTTTATACTTGTTCCTCTTCTTGCTTTTGCTTTTATTTAGAAATTTTAGGATTCTATTCTACTTTTATACTTGTTCCTCTTCTTGCTTTTGCTTTTATTTAGAAATTTTAGGATTCTATTCTACTTTTATACTTGTTCCTCTTCTTGCTTTTGCTTTTATTTAGAAATTTTAGGATTCTATTCTACTTTTATACTTGTTCCTCTTCTTGCTTTTGCTTTTACCTAGAAATTTTAGGATTCTATTCTACTTTTATACTTGTTCCTCTTCTTGCTTTTGCTTTTACCTAGAAATTTTAGGATTCTATTCTACTTTTATACTTGTTCCTCTTCTTGCTTTTGCTTTTATTTAGAAATTTTAGGATTCTATTCTACTTTTATACTTGTTCCTCTTCTTGCTTTTGCTTTTATTTAGAAATTTTAGGATTCTAATGAACGAGATTTGTTTACAGGATGATTATTAATTATTGAATACTAATGAACGAGATTTTTTTACCTAGAAATTTTAGGATTCTATTCTACTTTTATACTTGTTCCTCTTCTTGCTTTTGCTTTTATTTAGAAATTTTAGGATTCTATTCTACTTTTATACTTGTTCCTCTTCTTGCTTTTGCTTTTATTTAGAAATTTTAGGATTCTATTCTACTTTTATACTTGTTCCTCTTCTTGCTTTTGCTTTTACCTAGAAATTTTAGGATTCTATTCTACTTTTATACTTGTTCCTCTTCTTGCTTTTGCTTTTATTTAGAAATTTTAGGATTCTATTCTACTTTTATACTTGTTCCTCTTCTTGCTTTTGCTTTTATTTAGAAATTTTAGGATTCTATTCTACTTTTATACTTGTTCCTCTTCTTGCTTTTGCTTTTATTTAGAAATTTTAGGATTCTATTCTACTTTTATACTTGTTCCTCTTCTTGCTTTTGCTTTTATTTAGAAATTTTAGGATTCTATTCTACTTTTATACTTGTTCCTCTTCTTGCTTTTGCTTTTATTTAGAAATTTTAGGATTCTATTCTACTTTTATACTTGTTCCTCTTCTTGCTTTTGCTTTTATTTAGAAATTTTAGGATTCTATTCTACTTTTATACTTGTTCCTCTTCTTGCTTTTGCTTTTATTTAGAAATTTTAGGATTCTAATGAACGAGATTTGTTTACAGGATGATTATTAATTATTGAATACTAATGAACGAGATTTTTTTACCTAGAAATTTTAGGATTCTATTCTACTTTTATACTTGTTCCTCTTCTTGCTTTTGCTTTTACCTAGAAATTTTAGGATTCTATTCTACTTTTATACTTGTTCCTCTTCTTGCTTTTGCTTTTATTTAGAAATTTTAGGATTCTATTCTACTTTTATACTTGTTCCTCTTCTTGCTTTTGCTTTTATTTAGAAATTTTAGGATTCTATTCTACTTTTATACTTGTTCCTCTTCTTGCTTTTGCTTTTATTTAGAAATTTTAGGATTCTATTCTACTTTTATACTTGTTCCTCTTCTTGCTTTTGCTTTTATTTAGAAATTTTAGGATTCTATTCTACTTTTATACTTGTTCCTCTTCTTGCTTTTGCTTTTATTTAGAAATTTTAGGATTCTATTCTACTTTTATACTTGTTCCTCTTCTTGCTTTTGCTTTTATTTAGAAATTTTAGGATTCTATTCTACTTTTATACTTGTTCCTCTTCTTGCTTTTGCTTTTATTTAGAAATTTTAGGATTCTATTCTACTTTTATACTTGTTCCTCTTCTTGCTTTTGCTTTTATTTAGAAATTTTAGGATTCTATTCTACTTTTATACTTGTTCCTCTTCTTGCTTTTGCTTTTATTTAGAAATTTTAGGATTCTAATGAACGAGATTTGTTTACAGGATGATTATTAATTATTGAATACTAATGAACGAGATTTTTTTACCTAGAAATTTTAGGATTCTATTCTACTTTTATACTTGTTCCTCTTCTTGCTTTTGCTTTTACCTAGAAATTTTAGGATTCTATTCTACTTTTATACTTGTTCCTCTTCTTGCTTTTGCTTTTATTTAGAAATTTTAGGATTCTATTCTACTTTTATACTTGTTCCTCTTCTTGCTTTTGCTTTTATTTAGAAATTTTAGGATTCTAATGAACGAGATTTGTTTACAGGATGATTATTAATTATTGAATACTAATGAACGAGATTTTTTTACCTACAAATTTTAGGATTCTATTCTACTTTTATACTTGTTCCTCTTCTTGCTTTTGCTTTTATTTAGAAATTTTAGGATTCTATTCTACTTTTATACTTGTTCCTCTTCTTGCTTTTGCTTTTATTTAGAAATTTTAGGATTCTATTCTACTTTTATACTTGTTCCTCTTCTTGCTTTTGCTTTTATTTAGAAATTTTAGGATTCTATTCTACTTTTATACTTGTTCCTCTTCTTGCTTTTGCTTTTATTTAGAAATTTTAGGATTCTATTCTACTTTTATACTTGTTCCTCTTCTTGCTTTTGCTTTTATTTAGAAATTTTAGGATTCTATTCTACTTTTATACTTGTTCCTCTTCTTGCTTTTGCTTTTATTTAGAAATTTTAGGATTCTATTCTACTTTTATACTTGTTCCTCTTCTTGCTTTTGCTTTTATTTAGAAATTTTAGGATTCTATTCTACTTTTATACTTGTTCCTCTTCTTGCTTTTGCTTTTATTTAGAAATTTTAGGATTCTAATGAACGAGATTTGTTTACAGGATGATTATTAATTATTGAATACTAATGAACGAGATTTTTTTACCTAGAAATTTTAGGATTCTATTCTACTTTTATACTTGTTCCTCTTCTTGCTTTTGCTTTTATTTAGAAATTTTAGGATTCTATTCTACTTTTATACTTGTTCCTCTTCTTGCTTTTGCTTTTATTTAGAAATTTTAGGATTCTATTCTACTTTTATACTTGTTCCTCTTCTTGCTTTTGCTTTTATTTAGAAATTTTAGGATTCTATTCTACTTTTATACTTGTTCCTCTTCTTGCTTTTGCTTTTATTTAGAAATTTTAGGATTCTATTCTACTTTTATACTTGTTCCTCTTCTTGCTTTTGCTTTTATTTAGAAATTTTAGGATTCTATTCTACTTTTATACTTGTTCCTCTTCTTGCTTTTGCTTTTATTTAGAAATTTTAGGATTCTATTCTACTTTTATACTTGTTCCTCTTCTTGCTTTTGCTTTTATTTAGAAATTTTAGGATTCTATTCTACTTTTATACTTGTTCCTCTTCTTGCTTTTGCTTTTATTTAGAAATTTTAGGATTCTAATGAACGAGATTTGTTTACAGGATGATTATTAATTATTGAATACTAATGAACGAGATTTTTTTACCTAGAAATTTTAGGATTCTATTCTACTTTTATACTTGTTCCTCTTCTTGCTTTTGCTTTTATTTAGAAATTTTAGGATTCTATTCTACTTTTATACTTGTTCCTCTTCTTGCTTTTGCTTTTATTTAGAAATTTTAGGATTCTATTCTACTTTTATACTTGTTCCTCTTCTTGCTTTTGCTTTTATTTAGAAATTTTAGGATTCTATTCTACTTTTATACTTGTTCCTCTTCTTGCTTTTGCTTTTATTTAGAAATTTTAGGATTCTAATGAACGAGATTTGTTTACAGGATGATTATTAATTATTGAATACTAATGAACGAGATTTTTTTACCTACAAATTTTAGGATTCTATTCTACTTTTATACTTGTTCCTCTTCTTGCTTTTGCTTTTATTTAGAAATTTTAGGATTCTATTCTACTTTTATACTTGTTCCTCTTCTTGCTTTTGCTTTTATTTAGAAATTTTAGGATTCTATTCTACTTTTATACTTGTTCCTCTTCTTGCTTTTGCTTTTATTTAGAAATTTTAGGATTCTATTCTACTTTTATACTTGTTCCTCTTCTTGCTTTTGCTTTTATTTAGAAATTTTAGGATTCTAATGAACGAGATTTGTTTACAGGATGATTATTAATTATTGAATACTAATGAACGAGATTTTTTTACCTACAAATTTTAGGATTCTATTCTACTTTTATACTTGTTCCTCTTCTTGCTTTTGCTTTTATTTAGAAATTTTAGGATTCTATTCTACTTTTATACTTGTTCCTCTTCTTGCTTTTGCTTTTATTTAGAAATTTTAGGATTCTATTCTACTTTTATACTTGTTCCTCTTCTTGCTTTTGCTTTTATTTAGAAATTTTAGGATTCTATTCTACTTTTATACTTGTTCCTCTTCTTGCTTTTGCTTTTATTTAGAAATTTTAGGATTCTATTCTACTTTTATACTTGTTCCTCTTCTTGCTTTTGCTTTTATTTAGAAATTTTAGGATTCTATTCTACTTTTATACTTGTTCCTCTTCTTGCTTTTGCTTTTATTTAGAAATTTTAGGATTCTATTCTACTTTTATACTTGTTCCTCTTCTTGCTTTTGCTTTTATTTAGAAATTTTAGGATTCTAATGAACGAGATTTGTTTACAGGATGATTATTAATTATTGAATACTAATGAACGAGATTTTTTTACCTAGAAATTTTAGGATTCTATTCTACTTTTATACTTGTTCCTCTTCTTGCTTTTGCTTTTATTTAGAAATTTTAGGATTCTATTCTACTTTTATACTTGTTCCTCTTCTTGCTTTTGCTTTTATTTAGAAATTTTAGGATTCTAATGAACGAGATTTGTTTACAGGATGATTATTAATTATTGAATACTAATGAACGAGATTTTTTTACCTAGAAATTTTAGGATTCTATTCTACTTTTATACTTGTTCCTCTTCTTGCTTTTGCTTTTATTTAGAAATTTTAGGATTCTATTCTACTTTTATACTTGTTCCTCTTCTTGCTTTTGCTTTTATTTAGAAATTTTAGGATTCTATTCTACTTTTATACTTGTTCCTCTTCTTGCTTTTGCTTTTATTTAGAAATTTTAGGATTCTATTCTACTTTTATACTTGTTCCTCTTCTTGCTTTTGCTTTTATTTAGAAATTTTAGGATTCTAATGAACGAGATTTGTTTACAGGATGATTATTAATTATTGAATACTAATGAACGAGATTTTTTTACCTAGAAATTTTAGGATTCTATTCTACTTTTATACTTGTTCCTCTTCTTGCTTTTGCTTTTATTTAGAAATTTTAGGATTCTATTCTACTTTTATACTTGTTCCTCTTCTTGCTTTTGCTTTTATTTAGAAATTTTAGGATTCTATTCTACTTTTATACTTGTTCCTCTTCTTGCTTTTGCTTTTATTTAGAAATTTTAGGATTCTATTCTACTTTTATACTTGTTCCTCTTCTTGCTTTTGCTTTTATTTAGAAATTTTAGGATTCTAATGAACGAGATTTGTTTACAGGATGATTATTAATTATTGAATACTAATGAACGAGATTTTTTTACCTAGAAATTTTAGGATTCTATTCTACTTTTATACTTGTTCCTCTTCTTGCTTTTGCTTTTATTTAGAAATTTTAGGATTCTATTCTACTTTTATACTTGTTCCTCTTCTTGCTTTTGCTTTTATTTAGAAATTTTAGGATTCTAATGAACGAGATTTGTTTACAGGATGATTATTAATTATTGAATACTAATGAACGAGATTTTTTTACCTAGAAATTTTAGGATTCTATTCTACTTTTATACTTGTTCCTCTTCTTGCTTTTGCTTTTATTTAGAAATTTTAGGATTCTATTCTACTTTTATACTTGTTCCTCTTCTTGCTTTTGCTTTTATTTAGAAATTTTAGGATTCTAATGAACGAGATTTGTTTACAGGATGATTATTAATTATTGAATACTAATGAACGAGATTTTTTTACCTAGAAATTTTAGGATTCTATTCTACTTTTATACTTGTTCCTCTTCTTGCTTTTGCTTTTATTTAGAAATTTTAGGATTCTATTCTACTTTTATACTTGTTCCTCTTCTTGCTTTTGCTTTTATTTAGAAATTTTAGGATTCTAATGAACGAGATTTGTTTACAGGATGATTATTAATTATTGAATACTAATGAACGAGATTTTTTTACCTAGAAATTTTAGGATTCTATTCTACTTTTATACTTGTTCCTCTTCTTGCTTTTGCTTTTATTTAGAAATTTTAGGATTCTATTCTACTTTTATACTTGTTCCTCTTCTTGCTTTTGCTTTTATTTAGAAATTTTAGGATTCTATTCTACTTTTATACTTGTTCCTCTTCTTGCTTTTGCTTTTATTTAGAAATTTTAGGATTCTAATGAACGAGATTTGTTTACAGGATGATTATTAATTATTGAATACTAATGAACGAGATTTTTTTACCTAGAAATTTTAGGATTCTATTCTACTTTTATACTTGTTCCTCTTCTTGCTTTTGCTTTTATTTAGAAATTTTAGGATTCTATTCTACTTTTATACTTGTTCCTCTTCTTGCTTTTGCTTTTATTTAGAAATTTTAGGATTCTAATGAACGAGATTTGTTTACAGGATGATTATTAATTATTGAATACTAATGAACGAGATTTTTTTACCTAGAAATTTTAGGATTCTATTCTACTTTTATACTTGTTCCTCTTCTTGCTTTTGCTTTTATTTAGAAATTTTAGGATTCTATTCTACTTTTATACTTGTTCCTCTTCTTGCTTTTGCTTTTATTTAGAAATTTTAGGATTCTAATGAACGAGATTTGTTTACAGGATGATTATTAATTATTGAATACTAATGAACGAGATTTTTTTACCTAGAAATTTTAGGATTCTATTCTACTTTTATACTTGTTCCTCTTCTTGCTTTTGCTTTTATTTAGAAATTTTAGGATTCTATTCTACTTTTATACTTGTTCCTCTTCTTGCTTTTGCTTTTATTTAGAAATTTTAGGATTCTATTCTACTTTTATACTTGTTCCTCTTCTTGCTTTTGCTTTTATTTAGAAATTTTAGGATTCTAATGAACGAGATTTGTTTACAGGATGATTATTAATTATTGAATACTAATGAACGAGATTTTTTTACCTAGAAATTTTAGGATTCTATTCTACTTTTATACTTGTTCCTCTTCTTGCTTTTGCTTTTATTTAGAAATTTTAGGATTCTATTCTACTTTTATACTTGTTCCTCTTCTTGCTTTTGCTTTTATTTAGAAATTTTAGGATTCTATTCTACTTTTATACTTGTTCCTCTTCTTGCTTTTGCTTTTATTTAGAAATTTTAGGATTCTATTCTACTTTTATACTTGTTCCTCTTCTTGCTTTTGCTTTTACCTAGAAATTTTAGGATTCTATTCTACTTTTATACTTGTTCCTCTTCTTGCTTTTGCTTTTATTTAGAAATTTTAGGATTCTATTCTACTTTTATACTTGTTCCTCTTCTTGCTTTTGCTTTTATTTAGAAATTTTAGGATTCTATTCTACTTTTATACTTGTTCCTCTTCTTGCTTTTGCTTTTATTTAGAAATTTTAGGATTCTAATGAACGAGATTTGTTTACAGGATGATTATTAATTATTGAATACTAATGAACGAGATTTTTTTACCTAGAAATTTTAGGATTCTATTCTACTTTTATACTTGTTCCTCTTCTTGCTTTTGCTTTTATTTAGAAATTTTAGGATTCTATTCTACTTTTATACTTGTTCCTCTTCTTGCTTTTGCTTTTATTTAGAAATTTTAGGATTCTAATGAACGAGATTTGTTTACAGGATGATTATTAATTATTGAATACTAATGAACGAGATTTTTTTACCTAGAAATTTTAGGATTCTATTCTACTTTTATACTTGTTCCTCTTCTTGCTTTTGCTTTTATTTAGAAATTTTAGGATTCTATTCTACTTTTATACTTGTTCCTCTTCTTGCTTTTGCTTTTATTTAGAAATTTTAGGATTCTATTCTACTTTTATACTTGTTCCTCTTCTTGCTTTTGCTTTTATTTAGAAATTTTAGGATTCTATTCTACTTTTATACTTGTTCCTCTTCTTGCTTTTGCTTTTACCTAGAAATTTTAGGATTCTATTCTACTTTTATACTTGTTCCTCTTCTTGCTTTTGCTTTTACCTAGAAATTTTAGGATTCTATTCTACTTTTATACTTGTTCCTCTTCTTGCTTTTGCTTTTATTTAGAAATTTTAGGATTCTATTCTACTTTTATACTTGTTCCTCTTCTTGCTTTTGCTTTTATTTAGAAATTTTAGGATTCTATTCTACTTTTATACTTGTTCCTCTTCTTGCTTTTGCTTTTATTTAGAAATTTTAGGATTCTAATGAACGAGATTTGTTTACAGGATGATTATTAATTATTGAATACTAATGAACGAGATTTTTTTACCTAGAAATTTTAGGATTCTATTCTACTTTTATACTTGTTCCTCTTCTTGCTTTTGCTTTTATTTAGAAATTTTAGGATTCTATTCTACTTTTATACTTGTTCCTCTTCTTGCTTTTGCTTTTATTTAGAAATTTTAGGATTCTATTCTACTTTTATACTTGTTCCTCTTCTTGCTTTTGCTTTTATTTAGAAATTTTAGGATTCTAATGAACGAGATTTGTTTACAGGATGATTATTAATTATTGAATACTAATGAACGAGATTTTTTTACCTAGAAATTTTAGGATTCTATTCTACTTTTATACTTGTTCCTCTTCTTGCTTTTGCTTTTATTTAGAAATTTTAGGATTCTATTCTACTTTTATACTTGTTCCTCTTCTTGCTTTTGCTTTTATTTAGAAATTTTAGGATTCTATTCTACTTTTATACTTGTTCCTCTTCTTCCTTTTGCTTTTATTTAGAAATTTTAGGATTCTATTCTACTTTTATACTTGTTCCTCTTCTTGCTTTTGCTTTTATTTAGAAATTTTAGGATTCTATTCTACTTTTATACTTGTTCCTCTTCTTGCTTTTGCTTTTATTTAGAAATTTTAGGATTCTATTCTACTTTTATACTTGTTCCTCTTCTTGCTTTTGCTTTTATTTAGAAATTTTAGGATTCTATTCTACTTTTATACTTGTTCCTCTTCTTGCTTTTGCTTTTATTTAGAAATTTTAGGATTCTATTCTACTTTTATACTTGTTCCTCTTCTTGCTTTTGCTTTTATATAGAAATTTTAGGATTCTATTCTACTTTTATACTTGTTCCTCTTCTTGCTTTTGCTTTTATTTAGAAATTTTAGGATTCTATTCTACTTTTATACTTGTTCCTCTTCTTGCTTTTGCTTTTATTTAGAAATTTTAGGATTCTATTCTACTTTTATACTTGTTCCTCTTCTTGCTTTTGCTTTTATTTAGAAATTTTAGGATTCTATTCTACTTTTATACTTGTTCCTCTTCTTGCTTTTGCTTTTATTTAGAAATTTTAGGATTCTATTCTACTTTTATACTTGTTCCTCTTCTTGCTTTTGCTTTTATTTAGAAATTTTAGGATTCTATTCTACTTTTATACTTGTTCCTCTTCTTGCTTTTGCTTTTATTTAGAAATTTTAGGATTCTATTCTACTTTTATACTTGTTCCTCTTCTTGCTTTTGCTTTTATTTAGAAATTTTAGGATTCTATTCTACTTTTATACTTGTTCCTCTTCTTGCTTTTGCTTTTATTTAGAAATTTTAGGATTCTATTCTACTTTTATACTTGTTCCTCTTCTTGCTTTTGCTTTTATTTAGAAATTTTAGGATTCTATTCTACTTTTATACTTGTTCCTCTTCTTGCTTTTGCTTTTATTTAGAAATTTTAGGATTCTATTCTACTTTTATACTTGTTCCTCTTCTTGCTTTTGCTTTTATTTAGAAATTTTAGGATTCTATTCTACTTTTATACTTGTTCCTCTTCTTGCTTTTGCTTTTATTTAGAAATTTTAGGATTCTATTCTACTTTTATACTTGTTCCTCTTCTTCCTTTTGCTTTTATTTAGAAATTTTAGGATTCTATTCTACTTTTATACTTGTTCCTCTTCTTCCTTTTGCTTTTATTTAGAAATTTTAGGATTCTATTCTACTTTTATACTTGTTCCTCTTCTTGCTTTTGCTTTTATTTAGAAATTTTAGGATTCTAATGAACGAGATTTGTTTACAGGATGATTATTAATTATTGAATACTAATGAACGAGATTTTTTTACCTAGAAATTTTAGGATTCTATTCTACTTTTATACTTGTTCCTCTTCTTGCTTTTGCTTTTATTTAGAAATTTTAGGATTCTAATGAACGAGATTTGTTTACAGGATGATTATTAATTATTGAATACTAATGAACGAGATTTTTTTACCTAGAAATTTTAGGATTCTATTCTACTTTTATACTTGTTCCTTTTCTTGCTTTTGCTTTTATTTAGAAATTTTAGGATTCTATTCTACTTTTATACTTGTTCCTCTTCTTGCTTTTGCTTTTATTTAGAAATTTTAGGATTCTATTCTACTTTTATACTTGTTCCTCTTCTTGCTTTTGCTTTTATTTAGAAATTTTAGGATTCTATTCTACTTTTATACTTGTTCCTCTTCTTGCTTTTGCTTTTATTTAGAAATTTTAGGATTCTATTCTACTTTTATACTTGTTCCTCTTCTTGCTTTTGCTTTTATTTAGAAATTTTAGGATTCTATTCTACTTTTATACTTGTTCCTCTTCTTGCTTTTGCTTTTATTTAGAAATTTTAGGATTCTATTCTACTTTTATACTTGTTCCTCTTCTTGCTTTTGCTTTTATTTAGAAATTTTAGGATTCTATTCTACTTTTATACTTGTTCCTCTTCTTGCTTTTGCTTTTATTTAGAAATTTTAGGATTCTATTCTACTTTTATACTTGTTCCTCTTCTTGCTTTTGCTTTTATTTAGAAATTTTAGGATTCTATTCTACTTTTATACTTGTTCCTCTTCTTGCTTTTGCTTTTACCTACTTGGTCTATAGGATTCTCATCTACCTATATCCTTATATTGTTTGGACTTAGAATTTTTCAATTGAATACAATCTGAGAAGGCTTGGTCTATAGGATTGTCATCTATATATAACTACATACCCTCTTGTTTTTATTTGCTACTTATTTACTATTACTAAATACATATTAATCTCAAACCCCAAAATATTTACTACTAATTTACTATGAAATCATACGTAATCTCAAACGCAAAAAATATTTGCTATGCATTTACTATTAATTCACTATTAATCTAAAACCTAAAAAATTTGCTAGTAATTTCCTATGAAATCATGTGTAATCTCAAACCCAAATTATATTTGCTACTAATTTACTAATAAATACATATTAATCTCAAACCAAAATTATATTTGCTACTAATTTACTATTAAATACATATTAATCTCAAACACAAATTATATTTTGAAATGTAAATCACTGGCGAGCATGTTTTAACAGGTGATATATGAACGGGGGAAACCATCAGTTTTTCAGGTATGCTGAAAACGAATATCGCTAGGAAAATTAGCACAGACAGACTGACTACTAGTTTTGGAGCTAGTTTTATTAATGCGTGTATTTTGAAATGTAAATCACTGGCGACCATGTTTGAACAGGCAGCATATGACAGGGGGAAACCCTCAGTGTGTTCAGGTATGCTGAAAACGAATATCGCAAGGAAAATCAGCACAGACTGACTATTGATTCACCATCAAAGTAGTGAAATATTGTTTTTATTTGATATAGGAATCACTACTTATCAAGCCCCAGAGGCCACTCGAGGATAAGGGTTAGAGTGTGTACAGTAGTCAATGGACAATATCATAGTAATCGTTAGAAGTGTAAATTTGGTAAATTGGATTATTTAAGAGGAACGGCTCATCAAGAACTTATTTACATTGGACTTGAAGACGACGAAATAAAAATATAAAGTTGAAAGAACTATCATTTTAACGATGCCCTTCAAATCGTAAACTGCCTGTTTACATTTTTTTACATTTTTCGAAGATAATAAAAAGTGTAAAAGAAAGCAAACCTTTAGAATCCTAAAAAGATCTCCCGGGAGCATTTTTGCAACATGAAAAATATACAAACCAAAATAAAGAGAGGAGGCAACCCTACTCAAAAATATGGTTTATTACATCGCCTAAAAAAAGAAGAAGAATCGGGGGCTCCGTGGGGAAGTAAATTGTTTTCTTTTTTCTAACTTGGTTTTAAAAAGTTTTTATTGCTAACATCTATTTTCATGAACTCTAACCACACCTCACAACCCTAATCCGGCCGGTCGGGGAAAAACGTTTTTATTTTTTTTAATTTTGGTGAATACGACAACACACATACGAACGCATGTACACTCATACATACACACACACACGCACGCACACATAAGCATATCGCTTGTCACCAAGCTAAAGAAGAGAGAGAGAGAGTGGGGGAAGGAGAGAAAGGATCGTACGTGCCGGGGTCAAACAGAAGTTAAATGAAATCGATTATAAATCGCTCGACAAAGTTGTGTCTGAACTTTTTATTCTATGAAACTTAAGATTAATAAAACGAAATAATCGTGACCCGTGGAAATTTCATGGCGAATATTTCGCATTCAAGAGAACAAAACGAAAAAATAGTGAACAAATAAATATATAAGAAAATGAATGTTACCAAAGGCAAGATAAGTTACTCTTCTACCTACCTAGATCATATTTGTTGTTTTAACTTATTTTAAAACGTTTATTTAACACAAACAAAAGTAGCGCACGGTTTTAAGTTAGAACAATAAAGAAGTGTCTGACATTTTACAGACATCTTGTGAGACTCGATAATCGCTCCAAACTCGAAAATTAAGCAAAATACTGGTAGGAACACATCCAATAAATGTTAGCAAATCGTTGAGCACAAAAACAAAAAAAAAAAAAGAGTATCTAATCTAATAGGCCTCGTGCGTGCTATAGGTCAATCTCCAACGTCTGTCCCATCGCCTCAGTGCTGCATCCCTGTTTACAAGTACTTTAATGGGATGTGCTCTCATGAACCCATAGCACTTATACCAGTGCCCGGAAAACTTGTCCCGGGAAAACTCGTCTCCGGAAAAACCGTACCCGGAAAACTCGAACCGTCAGTTTGTTCAGATATGCTGAAAACGAATATCGCAAGGAAAATTAGCAGAGAAAAATAGTCTTGGAGCTAGTTTTATTAATGCGTGTATTGTGAAATGTAAATCACTGGCGACCATGTTTGAACAGGCGGCATATGAAAGGGGCAAAACCTCAGTTTGTTCAGGTATGCTGAAAACGAATATCGCAAGGAAAATTAGCACAGACAGACGAATAGTTTTCGAGATATTAATGCGTGTATTTTGAAATGTAAATCACTGGCGACCATGTTTGAGCAGGCGGTGTATGAAAGGGGCCAACCCTCAGTGTGTTCAGGTATGCTGAAAACGAATATCGCAAGGAAAATTAGCAGAGACAAATAGTTTTGGAGCTAGTCTTATTAATGCGTGTATTTGGAAATGTAAATCACTGGCGACCATGTTTGAACAGTTTGAACAGGCGGCGTATGAAAGGGGCCAACCCTCAGCTTGTTCAGGTATGCTGAAAACGAATATCTCAGCAGAACTTAAAACACTTGTTCAGGTAGGTAGAAGAGTAACTTATCTTGCCTTTTGGTAACATTTATATATTATATATTTGTTTTGTATTTTTTTTTTTTTAACTTTTACGCTTTGTTGTCTTAACTCCGAAGGATTAACCTTAGAATTTCCACAGGTCTCCTTAGTTAAAACGAATTATTTCGCAGTTCACATTGGCGTGAAATAAACAAATCTGACTGATACAGGATTTGCCATTTCCGGTTGTCGCCGCCGCAACGCTCTTATATTTACAATCGAAAGCGTCGGCGAGTTCGTTCGTCGCTGTGTCTGGGTGTGTGTAGGAGTGGGGGCAAAGTTGTAACATTCAATACATAAAATCAACAGCTTTAATTTCTATGAATCGTCATTCGCGTATCGGTGCGAAGTCGAGTGTCGGCGTTCTTGTCTCGAACTAAGTTTTTTTAACACAGTTGAGTTGGAAATGGATTTCTGCACGTGCATGGCTGGACGATAAGAATAACAATACAAACAACAATACTTATTATCTTCAAGTCTCTTCTTAAAGGGGCATTCGGCTACGAAGTTACAACTAGCTAATCGACACGCGACACTGTCAATGAGTTATGCGAAGCAGACGGACTGTTCCGCTGTATCAAAGTTATTAAGTGTGGTTAGACTGAAACTCATTAAAGCCAGTAATCTAAGTTTCAACTAGCTAATAGACATTCGGCACTTTCAATGAGTTATGCGATCACCGCCACTTGTCCAAAAACGGACTGTTCCGCTGTATCACAGTTATTAAGGGTGGTTAGAGTGTGACTCATCAGAGCCAGTAACCTAACTTACAACTAGCTAGTCAACATTCGACACTGTCATTGAGTTATGCGATACACTGCTAATTGTCCAGAGACGGACTGTTCTACTGTATCACAGTTGTAAAGGGTGGGTAGACTAAAACTCATAAGAGCCAGTAATCTAATTTACAACTAGCTTATCGACAGTAGACACTTTCACTGAGTTTACGTGTGTGTGTGTCTTTTTATGTGTGTGTGTGTGTGTGTGTGTGCTTCGTTAACATTCGGACTGTCCATTTTAAAATCGTTCGGGTATGCTGAAAACGAATATCGCAAGGCACAGACAAATAGTTTTCGAAATACTAATGCGTATATTTCGAGATACTAATGCGTATATTTTGAAATGTAAATCACTGGCGGCCATGTTTGAACAGGCGGCATATGAAAGGGGCCAACCTTCAGTTTGTTCAGGTATGCTGAAAACGAATATCGCAAGGAAAATTAGCAGAGACAAATAGTTTTGGAGCTAGTTTTATTAATGCGTGTATTTTGAAATGTAAATCACGGCGACCATGTTTGAACAGGCAGCATATGAAAGGGGCCAACCCTCAGTTTGTTCAGGTATGCTGAAAACGAATATCGCAAGGAAAATTAGCACAGACAGACGAATAGTTTTAGAGATAGTAATGCGTGTGTTTTGAAATGTAAATCACTGGCGACCATGTCAGAACAGGCGGCATATGAAAGGGGCCAACCATCAGTTTGTTTAGGTATGCTGAAAACGAATATCGCAAGGGAAATCAGCACAGACTGACTATAGACTCACCATCAAAGTATTGAAATATTTTTTTATTTTATAAAGGAATCACTACTTATCAAGCCCCAGAGGCCACTCGAGGATAAGGCTTAAAGTGTGTACAGTAGTCAATGGACAATATCATAGTAATCGTTAGAAGTGTACATTTGGTAAATTGGATTATTTATAAGGGGCGGCTTATCAAGAACTTGTTTACATTGGACTTGAAGACGACGTAATAAAAATATAAAGTTGCAAGAACTAGCGAAAAATATCATTTTAACGATGCATTTCAAATCGTAAACTGCCTGCTTACATTTTTTTTACATTTTTCGAAGATAATAAAAAGTGTAAAAAAAAGCAAACCTTTAGAATCCTAAAAAGATCTCCCGGGAGCATTTTTGCAACATGAAAAATATACAAACCAAAATAAAGAGAGGAGGCAACCCTGCTCAAAAATATGGTTTATTACATCGCCTAAAAAAAGAAGAAGAATCGGGGGCTCCGTGGGGAAGTAAATTGTTTTCTTTTTTCTAACTTGGTTTTAAAAAGTTTTTATTGCTAACATTTATTTTCATGAACTCTAACCACACCTCACAACCCTCATCCGGCCGGTCGGGGAAAAAAGTTTTTATTTTTTTAAATTTTGGTGAATACGACAACACACATACGCACGCATGTACACACATACACACACACACACGCACGCACACATAAGCATATCGCTTGTCACCAAGCTAAAGAAGAGAGAGAGAGAGTGGGGGAAGGAGAGAAAGGATCGTACGTGCCGGGGTCAAACAGAAGTTAAATGAAATCGATTATAAATCGCTCTACAAAGTTGTGTCTGAACTTTTTATTCTATGAAACTTAAGATTAATAAAACGAAATAATCGTGGCCCGTGGAAATTTCATGGCGAATATTTCGCATTCAAGAGAACAAAACGAAAAAGTAGTGAATAAATAAATATATAAGAAAATGAATGTTACCAAAGGCAAGATAAGTTACTCTGCTACCTACCTAGATCACATTTTTGTTGTTTTAACTTATTTTAAAACGTTTATTCAACACAAACAAAAGTAGCGCACGGTTTTAAGTTAGAACAATAAAGAAGTGTCTGACATTTTACAGACATCTTGTGAGACTCGATAATCGCTCCAAACTCGAAAATTAAGCAAAATACTGGTAGGAACACATCCAATAAATGTCAGCAAACGTTCGAACATGTTTTCTTTTTCACATTAGCGAAACACTTATCAGAGAAAAAGCGAAAATGAGAAGCAAACACAAATGAAGAAGTCGGTTTTTATCGTTGAGCACAAAAACAACAAAAAAAAGAGTATCTAATCTAATAGGCCCCGTGCGTGCTATAGGTCAATCTCCAACGTCTGTCCCATCGCCTCAGTGTTGCATCCCTGTTTACAAGTACTTTAATGGGATGTGCTCTCATGAACCCATAGCACTTATACCAGTGCCCGGAAAACTTGTCCCGGGAAAACTCGTCTCTGGAAAAATCGTACCTGGAAAACTCGAACCGTTCAGTTTGTTCAGGTATGCTGAAAACGAATATCGCAAGGAAAATCAGCACAGACTGACTATAGACTCACCATCAAAGTATTGAAATATTTTTTTATTTTATAAAGGAATCACTACTTATCAAGCCCCAGAGGCCACTCGAGGATAAGGCTTAAAGTGTGTACAGTAGTCAATGGACAATATCATAGTAATCGTTAGAAGTGTACATTTGGTAAATTGGATTATTTATAAGGGGCGGCTTATCAAGAACTTGTTTACATTGGACTTGAAGACGACGTAATAAAAATATAAAGTTGCAAGAACTAGCGAAAAATATCATTTTAACGATGCATTTCAAATCGTAAACTGCCTGCTTACATTTTTTTTACATTTTTCGAAGATAATAAAAAGTGTAAAAAAAAGCAAACCTTTAGAATCCTAAAAAGATCTCCCGGGAGCATTTTTGCAACATGAAAAATATACAAACCAAAATAAAGAGAGGAGGCAACCCTGCTCAAAAATATGGTTTATTACATCGCCTAAAAAAAGAAGAAGAATCGGGGGCTCCGTGGGGAAGTAAATTGTTTTCTTTTTTCTAACTTGGTTTTAAAAAGTTTTTATTGCTAACATTTATTTTCATGAACTCTAACCACACCTCACAACCCTCATCCGGCCGGTCGGGGAAAAAAGTTTTTATTTTTTTAAATTTTGGTGAATACGACAACACACATACGCACGCATGTACACACATACACACACACGCACGCACGCACACATAAGCATATCGCTTGTCACCAAGCTAAAGAAGAGAGAGAGAGAGTGGGGGAAGGAGAGAAAGGATCGTACGTGCCGGGGTCAAACAGAAGTTAAATGAAATCGATTATAAATCGCTCGACAAAGTTGTGTCTGAACTTTTTATTCTATGAAACTTAAGATTAATAAAACGAAATAATCGTGGCCCGTGGAAATTTCATGGCGAATATTTCGCATTCAAGAGAACAAAACGAAAAAGTAGTGAATAAATAAATATATAAGAAAATGAATGTTACCAAAGGCAAGATAAGTTACTCTGCTACCTACCTAGATCACATTTTTGTTGTTTTAACTTATTTTAAAACGTTTATTCAACACAAACAAAAGTAGCGCACGGTTTTAAGTTAGAACAATAAAGAAGTGTCTGACATTTTACAGACATCTTGTGAGACTCGATAATCGCTCAAAACTCGAAAATTAAGCAAAATACTGGTAGGAACACATCCAATAAATGTCAGCAAACGTTCGAACATGTTTTCTTTTTCACATTAGCGAAACACTTATCAGAGAAAAAGCGAAAATGAGAAGCAAACACAAATGAAGAAGTCGGTTTTTATCGTTGAGCACAAAAACAACAAAAAAAAAGAGTATCTAATCTAATAGGCCCCGTGCGTGCTATAGGTCAATCTCCAACGTCTGTCCCATCGCCTCAGTGTTGCATCCCTGTTTACAAGTACTTTAATGGGATGTGCTCTCATGAACCCATAGCACTTATACCAGTGCCCGGAAAACTTGTCCCGGGAAAACTCGTCTCTGGAAAAATCGTACCTGGAAAACTCGAACCGTTCAGTTTGTTCAGGTATGCTGAAAACGAATATCGCAAGGAAAATCAGCACAGACTGACTATAGACTCACCATCAAAGTATTGAAATATTTTTTTATTTTATAAAGGAATCACTACTTATCAAGCCCCAGAGGCCACTCGAGGATAAGGCTTAAAGTGTGTACAGTAGTCAATGGACAATATCATAGTAATCGTTAGAAGTGTACATTTGGTAAATTGGATTATTTATAAGGGGCGGCTTATCAAGAACTTGTTTACATTGGACTTGAAGACGACGTAATAAAAATATAAAGTTGCAAGAACTAGCGAAAAATATCATTTTAACGATGCATTTCAAATCGTAAACTGCCTGCTTACATTTTTTTTACATTTTTCGAAGATAATAAAAAGTGTAAAAAAAAGCAAACCTTTAGAATCCTAAAAAGATCTCCCGGGAGCATTTTTGCAACATGAAAAATATACAAACCAAAATAAAGAGAGGAGGCAACCCTGCTCAAAAATATGGTTTATTACATCGCCTAAAAAAAGAAGAAGAATCGGGGGCTCCGTGGGGAAGTAAATTGTTTTCTTTTTTCTAACTTGGTTTTAAAAAGTTTTTATTGCTAACATTTATTTTCATGAACTCTAACCACACCTCACAACCCTCATCCGGCCGGTCGGGGAAAAAAGTTTTTATTTTTTTAAATTTTGGTGAATACGACAACACACATACGCACGCATGTACACACATACACACACACGCACGCACGCACACATAAGCATATCGCTTGTCACCAAGCTAAAGAAGAGAGAGAGAGAGTGGGGGAAGGAGAGAAAGGATCGTACGTGCCGGGGTCAAACAGAAGTTAAATGAAATCGATTATAAATCGCTCGACAAAGTTGTGTCTGAACTTTTTATTCTATGAAACTTAAGATTAATAAAACGAAATAATCGTGGCCCGTGGAAATTTCATGGCGAATATTTCGCATTCAAGAGAACAAAACGAAAAAGTAGTGAATAAATAAATATATAAGAAAATGAATGTTACCAAAGGCAAGATAAGTTACTCTGCTACCTACCTAGATCACATTTTTGTTGTTTTAACTTATTTTAAAACGTTTATTCAACACAAACAAAAGTAGCGCACGGTTTTAAGTTAGAACAATAAAGAAGTGTCTGACATTTTACAGACATCTTGTGAGACTCGATAATCGCTCAAAACTCGAAAATTAAGCAAAATACTGGTAGGAACACATCCAATAAATGTCAGCAAACGTTCGAACATGTTTTCTTTTTCACATTAGCGAAACACTTATCAGAGAAAAAGCGAAAATGAGAAGCAAACACAAATGAAGAAGTCGGTTTTTATCGTTGAGCACAAAAACAACAAAAAAAAAGAGTATCTAATCTAATAGGCCCCGTGCGTGCTATAGGTCAATCTCCAACGTCTGTCCCATCGCCTCAGTGTTGCATCCCTGTTTACAAGTACTTTAATGGGATGTGCTCTCATGAACCCATAGCACTTATACCAGTGCCCGGAAAACTTGTCCCGGGAAAACTCGTCTCTGGAAAAATCGTACCTGGAAAACTCGAACCGTTCAGTTTGTTCAGGTATGCTGAAAACGAATATCGCAAGGAAAATCAGCACAGACTGACTATAGACTCACCATCAAAGTATTGAAATATTTTTTTATTTTATAAAGGAATCACTACTTATCAAGCCCCAGAGGCCACTCGAGGATAAGGCTTAAAGTGTGTACAGTAGTCAATGGACAATATCATAGTAATCGTTAGAAGTGTACATTTGGTAAATTGGATTATTTATAAGGGGCGGCTTATCAAGAACTTGTTTACATTGGACTTGAAGACGACGTAATAAAAATATAAAGTTGCAAGAACTAGCGAAAAATATCATTTTAACGATGCATTTCAAATCGTAAACTGCCTGCTTACATTTTTTTTACATTTTTCGAAGATAATAAAAAGTGTAAAAAATAGCAAACCTTTAGAATCCTAAAAAGATCTCCCGGGAGCATTTTTGCAACATGAAAAATATACAAACCAAAATAAAGAGAGGAGGCAACCCTGCTCAAAAATATGGTTTATTACATCGCCTAAAAAAAGAAGAAGAATCGGGGGCTCCGTTGGGAAGTAAATTGTTTTCTTTTTTCTAACTTGGTTTTAAAAAGTTTTTATTGCTAACATTTATTTTCATGAACTCTAACCACACCTCACAAACCTCATCCGGCCGGTCGGGGAAAAAAGTTTTTATTTTTTTAAATTTTGGTGAATACGACAACACACATACGCACGCATGTACACACATACACACACACGCACGCACGCACACATAAGCATATCGCTTGTCACCAAGCTAAAGAAGAGAGAGAGAGAGTGGGGGAAGGAGAGAAAGGATCGTACGTGCCGGGGTCAAACAGAAGTTAAATGAAATCGATTATAAATCGCTCGACAAAGTTGTGTCTGAACTTTTTATTCTATGAAACTTAAGATTAATAAAACGAAATAATCGTGGCCCGTGGAAATTTCATGGCGAATATTTCGCATTCAAGAGAACAAAACGAAAAAGTAGTGAATAAATAAATATATAAGAAAATGAATGTTACCAAAGGCAAGATAAGTTACTCTGCTACCTACCTAGATCACATTTTTGTTGTTTTAACTTATTTTAAAACGTTTATTCAACACAAACAAAAGTAGCGCACGGTTTTAAGTTAGAACAATAAAGAAGTGTCTGACATTTTACAGACATCTTGTGAGACTCGATAATCGCTCCAAACTCGAAAATTAAGCAAAATACTGGTAGGAACACATCCAATAAATGTCAGCAAACGTTCGAACATGTTTTCTTTTTCACATTAGCGAAACACTTATCAGAGAAAAAGCGAAAATGAGAAGCAAACACAAATGAAGAAGTCGGTTTTTATCGTTGAGCACAAAAACAACAAAAAAAAGAGTATCTAATCTAATAGTTCTATAGGTGCGTGCTATAGGTCAATCTCCAACGTCTGTCCCATCGCCTCAGTGTTGCATCCCTGTTTACAAGTACTTTAATGGGATGTGCTCTCATGAACCCATAGCACTTATACCAGTGCCCGGAAAACTTGTCCCGGGAAAACTCGTCTCTGGAAAAATCGTACCTGGAAAACTCGAACCGTTCAGTTTGTTCAGGTATGCTGAAAACGAATATCGCAAGGAAAATCAGCACAGACTGACTATAGACTCACCATCAAAGTATTGAAATATTTTTTTTATTTTATAAAGGAATCACTACTTATCAAGCCCCAGAGGCCACTCGAGGATAAGGCTTAAAGTGTGTACAGTAGTCAATGGACAATATCATAGTAATCGTTAGAAGTGTACATTTGGTAAATTGGATTATTTATAAGGGGCGGCTTATCAAGAACTTGTTTACATTGGACTTGAAGACGACGTAATAAAAATATAAAGTTGCAAGAACTAGCGAAAAATATCATTTTAACGATGCATTTCAAATCGTAAACTGCCTGCTTACATTTTTTTTACATTTTTCGAAGATAATAAAAAGTGTAAAAAAAAGCAAACCTTTAGAATCCTAAAAAGATCTCCCGGGAGCATTTTTGCAACATGAAAAATATACAAACCAAAATAAAGAGAGGAGGCAACCCTGCTCAAAAATATGGTTTATTACATCGCCTAAAAAAAGAAGAAGAATCGGGGGCTCCGCTGGGAAGTAAATTGTTTTCTTTTTTCTAACTTGGTTTTAAAAAGTTTTTATTGCTAACATTTATTTTCATGAACTCTAACCACACCTCACAAACCTCATCCGGCCGGTCGGGGAAAAAAGTTTTTATTTTTTTAAATTTTGGTGAATACGACAACACACATACGCACGCATGTACACACATACACACACACGCACGCACGCACACATAAGCATATCGCTTGTCACCAAGCTAAAGAAGAGAGAGAGAGAGTGGGGGAAGGAGAGAAAGGATCGTACGTGCCGGGGTCAAACAGAAGTTAAATGAAATCGATTATAAATCGCTCGACAAAGTTGTGTCTGAACTTTTTATTCTATGAAACTTAAGATTAATAAAACGAAATAATCGTGGCCCGTGGAAATTTCATGGCGAATATTTCGCATTCAAGAGAACAAAACGAAAAAGTAGTGAATAAATAAATATATAAGAAAATGAATGTTACCAAAGGCAAGATAAGTTACTCTGCTACCTACCTAGATCACATTTTTGTTGTTTTAACTTATTTTAAAACGTTTATTCAACACAAACAAAAGTAGCGCACGGTTTTAAGTTAGAACAATAAAGAAGTGTCTGACATTTTACAGACATCTTGTGAGACTCGATAATCGCTCCAAACTCGAAAATTAAGCAAAATACTGGTAGGAACACATCCAATAAATGTCAGCAAACGTTCGAACATGTTTTCTTTTTCACATTAGCGAAACACTTATCAGAGAAAAAGCGAAAATGAGAAGCAAACACAAATGAAGAAGTCGGTTTTTATCGTTGAGCACAAAAACAACAAAAAAAAGAGTATCTAATCTAATAGGCCCCGTGCGTGCTATAGGTCAATCTCCAACGTCTGTCCCATCGCCTCAGTGTTGCATCCCTGTTTACAAGTACTTTAATGGGATGTGCTCTCATGAACCCATAGCACTTATACCAGTGCCCGGAAAACTTGTCCCGGGAAAACTCGTCTCTGGAAAAATCGTACCTGGAAAACTCGAACCGTTCAGTTTGTTCAGGTATGCTGAAAACGAATATCGCAAGGAAAATCAGCACAGACTGACTATAGACTCACCATCAAAGTATTGAAATATTTTTTTATTTTATAAAGGAATCACTACTTATCAAGCCCCAGAGGCCACTCGAGGATAAGGCTTAAAGTGTGTACAGTAGTCAATGGACAATATCATAGTAATCGTTAGAAGTGTACATTTGGTAAATTGGATTATTTATAAGGGGCGGCTTATCAAGAACTTGTTTACATTGGACTTGAAGACGACGTAATAAAAATATAAAGTTGCAAGAACTAGCGAAAAATATCATTTTAACGATGCATTTCAAATCGTAAACTGCCTGCTTACATTTTTTTTACATTTTTCGAAGATAATAAAAAGTGTAAAAAAAAGCAAACCTTTAGAATCCTAAAAAGATCTCCCGGGAGCATTTTTGCAACATGAAAAATATACAAACCAAAATAAAGAGAGGAGGCAACCCTGCTCAAAAATATGGTTTATTACATCGCCTAAAAAAAGAAGAAGAATCGGGGGCTCCGTGGGGAAGTAAATTGTTTTCTTTTTTCTAACTTGGTTTTAAAAAGCTTTTATTGCTAACATTTATTTTCATGAACTCTAACCACACCTCACAACCCTAAACCGGCCGGTCGGGGAAAAAAGTTTTTATTTTTTTAAATTTTGGTGAATACGACAACACACATACGCACGCATGTACACACATACACACACACGCACGCACGCACACATAAGCATATCGCTTGTCACCAAGCTAAAGAAGAGAGAGAGAGAGAGTGGGGGAAGGAGAGAAAGGATCGTACGTGCCGGGGTCAAACAGAAGTTAAATGAAATCGATTATAAATCGCTCGACAAAGTTGTGTCTGAACTTTTTATTCTATGAAACTAAAGATTAATAAAACGAAATAATCGTGGCCCGTGGAAATTTCATGGCGAATATTTCGCATTCAAGAGAACAAAACGAAAAAGTAGTGAATAAATAAATATATAAGAAAATGAATGTTACCAAAGGCAAGATAAGTTACTCTGCTACCTACCTAGATCACATTTTTGTTGTTTTAACTTATTTTAAAACGTTTATTCAACACAAACAAAAGTAGCGCACGGTTTTAAGTTAGAACAATAAAGAAGTGTCTGACATTTTACAGACATCTTGTGAGACTCGATAATCGCTCCAAACTCGAAAATTAAGCAAAATACTGGTAGGAACACATCCAATAAATGTCAGCAAACGTTCGAACATGTTTTCTTTTTCACATTAGCGAAACACTTATCAGAGAAAAAGCGAAAATGAGAAGCAAACACAAATGAAGAAGTCGGTTTTTATCGTTGAGCACAAAAACAACAAAAAAAAGAGTATCTAATCTAATAGGCCCCGTGCGTGCTATAGGTCAATCTCCAACGTCTGTCCCATCGCCTCAGTGTTGCATCCCTGTTTACAAGTACTTTGATGGGATGTGCTCTCATGAACCCATAGCACTTATACCAGTGCCCGGAAAACTTGTCCCGGGAAAACTCGTCTCTGGAAAAATCGTACCTGGAAAACTCGAACCGTTCAGTTTGTTCAGGTATGCTGAAAACGAATATCGCAAGGAAAATCAGCACAGACTGACTATAGACTCACCATCAAAGTATTGAAATATTTTTTTTATTTTATAAAGGAATCACTACTTATCAAGCCCCAGAGGCCACTCGAGGATAAGGCTTAAAGTGTGTACAGTAGTCAATGGACAATATCATAGTAATCGTTAGAAGTGTACATTTGGTAAATTGGATTATTTATAAGGGGCGGCTTATCAAGAACTTGTTTACATTGGACTTGAAGACGACGTAATAAAAATATAAAGTTGCAAGAACTAGCGAAAAATATCATTTTAACGATGCATTTCAAATCGTAAACTGCCTGCTTACATTTTTTTTACATTTTTCGAAGATAATAAAAAGTGTAAAAAAAGCAAACCTTTAGAATCCTAAAAAGATCTCCCGGGAGCATTTTTGCAACATGAAAAATATACAAACCAAAATAAAGAGAGGAGGCAACCCTGCTCAAAAATATGGTTTATTACATCGCCTAAAAAAAGAAGAAGAATCGGGGGCTCCGTGGGGAAGTAAATTGTTTTCTTTTTTCTAACTTGGTTTTAAAAAGCTTTTATTGCTAACATTTATTTTCATGAACTCTAACCACACCTCACAACCCTAAACCGGCCGGTCGGGGAAAAAAGTTTTTATTTTTTTAAATTTTGGTGAATACGACAACACACATACGCACGCATGTACACACATACACACACACGCACGCACGCACACATAAGCATATCGCTTGTCACCAAGCTAAAGAAGAGAGAGAGAGAGAGTGGGGGAAGGAGAGAAAGGATCGTACGTGCCGGGGTCAAACAGAAGTTAAATGAAATCGATTATAAATCGCTCGACAAAGTTGTGTCTGAACTTTTTATTCTATGAAACTTAAGATTAATAAAACGAAATAATCGTGACCCGTGGAAATTTCATGGCGAATATTTCGCATTCAAGAGAACAAAACGAAAAAGTAGTGAATAAATAAATATATAAGAAAATGAATGTTACCAAAGGCAAGATAAGTTACTCTTCTACCTACCTAGATCACATTTTTGTTGTTTTAACTTATTTTAAAACGTTTATTCAACACAAAAGTAGCGCACGGTTTTAAGTTAGAACAATAAAGAAGTGTCTGACATTTTACAGACATCTTGTGAGACTCGATAATCGCTCCAAACTCGAAAATTAAGCAAAATACTGGTAGGAACACATCCAATAAATGTCAGCAAACGTTCGAACATGTTTTCTTTTTCACATTAGCGAAACACTTATCAGAGAAAAAGCGAAAATGAGAAGCAAACACAAATGAAGAAGTCGGTTTTTATCGTTGAGCAGTTTGTTCAGATATGCTGAAAACGAATATCGCAAGGAAAATTAGCACAGACAGACAGACAAATCGTTTTCGAGATATTAATGCGTGTATTTTGAAATGTAAAGTAAAAAAGATGGCCCATCAAGCCAGAAATAAATTAATGACAGTTTAAAGGCTTCAAAATCGCTTTCGAATTGACTATGACATGATCGTGATTTTCTCATAAAATTCAACATCAACTGTCGATTTATTCGTCGCATTAACTCGCATCCTAGACTTGATTTAACCCGTGAGTGTCGACTCATAAATCAATCGAAATATAAATATAGAAAAAAAAATTATTAGGATTATTTTTTATTAATAGTAAATTACTGTTTCTTAAATTTCAAATCTATATAAAAACACGAACTTAATTTCAAATCTATATAAAAACACGAACTTAATTTTCCGTTTCAGCGTATATTTTGTAAATTTAAATCCAGCCGAGAATGGTTTATGTAAGATGACTAAACCTCCCCCCCCCTCTCTCTCTCTCTCTCTCTTTAGCTTCTCCGTGCCCCTGTCACTAAGTATGTGTATATATATATACTTATATATATATATATATATGGAGAGAGAGAGAGAGAGAGAGAGAGAGAGAGAGAGAGAGAGAGAATATGTGCTTCCACATCAAAGAGGGGCAGGAGCATAAACAGAGACAGATGCACACACTCTAACACACTCGCATAAAAACACACATACAGAAAACACACACATACATACGCACTTGGATAAACACACACACACACTCGCATAAACACACACATACACGAACACACACGTACACACAAATACTCAAACACACCAACACCAACACAAATCAACTTTCCGTTAAAAGCTGTCATGAGGTGGCAGGGGTGGGTGTCATAAGTGTCAATCGAATTTGAAAGTTTGTTAACGAAATGGATTTATTTCAACTTCGTTTGACACGTGCCAATTCTCCTGCCCTTCACCCACCCCTCTACCTGCCTCTCTCTTTACTAAGACTTTTCGGGTTGGGGTCTGGGGTAGGGCGTAAAAATAACCGTTTTTTTTTTCGTTATTAAATTGTAATTTTAAAAAATTGAATCATTACCTTAAAAGTTAAGAAAGCCATTCTTAATGTAGAGAGGGGCATGTTAACTATTCTGTACTTCCAGCCAATAATTTAATAAACAAAAGATAGGATAAAATTGAATTTAACAAATATCGAAGAAGTTTTCTTTGATATTTTTTATTTTACAAGCTGCCCCAGCGTAGTATTATCTCCAATCTCTCCATGATAAAAACGGCTTTCTGAAAAAAAAAAATAAAAAAACACTCCCAAGAAAGCCGTTCTTAACATGGTAACAAATATCGAAGAAGTTTTCTTTGATATTTTTTATTTTACAAGCTGCCCCAGCGTAGTATTTTCTCCAATCTCTCCATGATAAAAACGGCTTTCTGAAAAAAAAAAAAAAACACTCCCAAGAAAGCCGTTCTTAACATGGAGAGATTGGAGGGGGTATTCCGGAAGTCGTTCTTAAAATGGGGAGAGGAGGGCGTTTTGTAACTATTCCGTACTTTAACCTAACAATTTAATAAAAAAAAACATCAAATGTTAAATAAAAATAAATAAAAATAAGATAAATAAAAAATAAATACCTACCTGCCTCTCTCTTTACTAAGACTTTTCGGTTGGGGTGTTTATGCTACGCTGGGGTAGGTCGTAAAAACAAATTTTTTTTTTTCGTTATTAAATTGTAATTTTTTAAGAAATCATTACCTTAAAAGTTAAGAAAGCCATTCTTAATGTAGAGAGGGGCATGTTAACTATTCTGTACTTTCAGCATGTTAACTATTCTGTACTTTCAGCCAATAATTTAATAAGATAGGATAAAATTGAATTTAACTTGAAATTTGTACCCAAAAATATCGAAGAAGTTTTCTTTGATATTTTTTATTTTACAAGCTGCCCCAGCGTAGTATTATCTCCAATCTCTCCATGATAAAAACGGCTTTCTGAAAAAAAAAAAAACACTTCCAAGAAAGCCGTTCTTAACATGGAGAGATTGGAGATAATACTACGCTGGGGCAGCTTGTAAAATAAAAAATAAATTTCTGCTAATGATATATATATATCTATATCTATATCTATATATATATATATATATATATATATATATATATATATATATATATATATATATATATATATATTAAGTAATGTGATTTATAATTTAAAAGTTTTTTATTTTATTGAATTAAAAAATAATTATATATATATATATATATATATATATATATATATATATATATATATATATATATATATATATATATATATAATTATTTTTTAATTTTTTTATAACTTTTCAAAGTTTCGGTTTCTCTCTCTCTCTCTTTCTCTCTCTCTCTCTCTCTCTCTCTATCTCTCTCTCTCTCGCTCGCTCGCTCTCGCGCACGCGCGCTTCTCCGTGTCCTTATATATAGACAGAGAGAGAGGGAAAAGGGGGGAGAGACCGAAAGAGACAGAGAATGTGTCTACGCTCCCCTCCAACATGCTTCAACGCCAACGACGCACACACCCACATACACACACACTTGCATTAACACAAACATACAAATTTAACTCAGCACACACACTCACATAAACACATAAACACATACACACACACACACTCGCATAAAGGCACCAACACACACAAACACAAAGTATTACTCTGTGTGTGCGTGCGTGCGTGCGCGCATATCACGCCACATTCACTCTTCAACTAAACAAGTTTAAATCAACCAATGAAAAGGCAGCTAGGTAACACAAACTCCATAAAAGGTAAAAAGGTTGCATCATCGACTCGAATTGTTCGATTTTTCCCGGAAAAAGTTAACGGTTTTCACGGCGATGGTGAAATATAAAAAGAGGCCTAAAACGGGCTGTAAATTCAGTTTGGACCCTGGCAGCGAGATGAGTTCCGGAAGAATAGATGACCAGCCAGTCGACCCAGCTAAGCCGCCGCCCTGCCGCTCCTCAGTCGACCCAGCTAAGCCGCCGCCCTGCCGCTCCTCTGTCTACTTCTCTGATGTCAAAAAAAAAGGTATGTCCTTTCGTTTCAAAGTAGATGACGCATTTATTTCAGTTGTGTAAACTGCACAAGTGTTCAAATGAACGTTGTTAGTATGAGCACAGTTCATAAACACGTCGAATTTCTTTTCAAATTTCGACACTTGTGTAGTTTACACGATTTTAACGTTTAACGTCTTTTTATATTTTATTATACTGTTAGAAAGCCAGCCAACAAATATTACCGTTTTTTTAGTTTGTTAGGTGAAAGTATACATATAATATTATTTAAGGGAGGTCAATAAACTATAGAATTACCGTGACAATTGTGCAGTTTATAAACCGTGCTGTTCTTGGAAAAAAATATTAAAATTTAAATCTAAATTAACGTCTTTTTGTAAAATTTGTTAGGTGAAAGTATACATATAATATTATTTAAGGGCGGTCAATAAACTATAGAATTACCGTGACAATTGTGCAGTTTATAAACCGTGCTGTTCTGCTGTTCTGGGAAAAAATATTAAAATTTAAATCTAAATTAACGTCTGTTTTTGTTAATTTGTTAGGTGAAAGCATACATATAATATTATTTAAGGGCGGTCGATAAACTATAGAATTACCGTGACAATTGTGCAGTTTATAAACCGTGCTGTTCTGGGAAAAAAATATTAAAGTTTAAATCTAAATTAACGTCTTTTTTTTAAATTTGTTAGGTGAAAGCATACATATAATATTATTTAAGGGTGGTCGATAAACTATAGAATTACCGTGACAATTGTGCAGTTTATAAACCGTGCTTTTGCTGGAAAATATATTTTAAATTTAAATCTAAATTAACGTCTTTTTTTTTTAATTTGTTAGGTGAAAGTATATATATAATATTATTTAAGGGCGGTCGATAAACTATAGAATTACCGTGACAATTGTGCAGTTTATAAACCGTGCTGTTCTGGGAAAAAATATTAAAATTTAAATCTAAATTAACGTCTGTTTTTTTTAATTTGTTAGGTGAAAGCATACATATAATATTATTTAAGGGCGGTCGATAAACTATAGAATTACCGTGACAATTGTGCAGTTTATAAACCGTACTGTTCTGGGAAAAAAATATTAAAATTTAAATCTAAATTAACGTCTTTTTTTAAAATTTGTTAGGTGAAAGCATACATATAATATTATTTAAGGGAGGTCAATAAACTATAGAATTACCGTGACAATTGTGCAGTTTATAAACCGTGCTTTTGCTGGAAAATATATTTTAAATTTAAATCTAAATTAACGTCTGTTTTTGTTAATTTGTTAGGTGAAAGCATACATATAATATTATTTAAGGGCGGTCGATAAACTATAGAATTACCGTGACAATTGTGCAGTTTATAAACCGTGCTGTTCTGGGAAAAAAATATTAAAATTTAAATCTAAATTAACGTCTTTTTTTAAAATTTGTTAGGTGAAAGCATACGTATAATATTATTTAAGGGTGGTCGATAAACTATAGAATTACCGTGACAATTGTGCAGTTTATAAACCGTGCTTTTGCTGGAAAATATATTTTAAATTTAAATCTAAATTAACGTTTTTTTTTTAATTTGTTAGGTGAAAGCATACATATAATATTATTTAAGGGCGGTCGATAAACTATAGAATTACCGTGACAATTGTGCAGTTTATAAACCGTGCTTTTGCTGGAAAATATATTTTAAATTTAAATCTAAATTAACGTCTTTTTTTTTAATTTGTTAGGTGAAAGCATACATATAATATTATTTAAGGGTGGTCAATAAACTATAGAATTACCGTGACAATTGTGCAGTTTATAAACCGTGCTTTTGCTGGTAAATATATTTTAAATTTAAATCTAAATTAACGTCTTTTTTTTTAATTTGTTAGGTGAAAGCATACATATAATATTATTTAAGGGTGGTCGATAAACTATAGAATTACCGTGACAATTGTGCAGTTTATAAACCGTGCTTTTGCTGGAAAATATATTTTAAATTTAAATCTAAATTAACGTCTTTTTTTTTAATTTGTTAGGTGAAAGCATACATATAATATTATTTAAGGGCGGTCAATAAACTATAGAATTACCGTGACAATTGTGCAGTTTATAAACCGTGCTGTTCTGGGAAAAAAATATTAAAATTTTGATCTAAATTAACGTCTTTTTTTTAAATTTGTTAGATGAAAGCATACATATAATATTATTTAAGGGCATTCCATAAACTGTAGAATTACCGTGACAATTGTGCAGTTTATAAACCGTTCTTTTATTGGATAAAATACTGGATGTGTATTTTCCCCCCTAAAGTCCAACCCTATCCTCACCGTGGTAGGGGGGTGTAACGTTGTAGTTTAACAGCTACACGGCTAAATGGGCTCTGGCAAAAAAAAAAAAAAAAAAAAAAATCCAGAAAATGTCGGCATTAGTTTGTTGCGTCCGTCATCTGGTCGTCTTTTTATACGCTTGCATGTGGCGAGCAAAAAGGCGTGAAGGGAGCAGGCTGAAAGGAGAACAATACCCGAAAGATGTAAACCGAACGAAAGAGAAAAATGGGCCTTCCTGAAAGGCCCCGTGTTCTCCCCAGCCTGCTCCCAGTTTCCCCGACTTTGCATGCAACTGGTTTTGAGCTTTTGGAAAGCTCTTTTCTCAGTGTCGGGGTGTTGACTCCACTTCCAAGTTAACAAATAGCTGCAAGTCTGGGTACGGTCCGATTGGTTCCGAAGCTCTTCCGCTGTGAGGTGCGCTTTCGAATCTCCCGAAGGGGGCTACCCTCTAAGCAGGCGACACGTGCTCGTGTTACTATGTAATGCATGCTTGCCTCGACTCAACTAAGGACGACTAGAGTTCGACTAGATTGTGTGCTCACAAGCCGCTTTAAGGCCGCTTTTATTATTCCTACTGTCTAGGAACTCTGAAATGGTATGGTAGTGCAATTATATATGACCGTCCTCCAATACGAAATGGTAGTGCAATTATATATGACGGTCCTCCGATATGATAGTAGGAATGCCAGTTTTGTGAGCGATCATCGCCGTCTTATGAACACAAACTAGTGGTATCTTTACGAATCCTGTTGGGTAGAGAGAACACCTCTGTTTTCTGCTCCGCCTGTTATTCTGAGTAGAAACCGCTTTTTAGGAGATGTTCGCAGCACAGCTTGTTTTTATATAGTGCCCCTCCTTTCGGGAGTTCATCACCTCGCTGCCCAGACGAGAGCTTTTTCCGGTGGAACCTCTTTTTTTTTTTCTTTTTTTTATTTTACTTTCCAGTTTAATGGCGAACGAACAGTCACCAGCAAGTGGTCTGCACCGACAGGAAGATGAGTATAGTATCACCCTTTCTTCTTTTTATTTCGATTTCAGTCTTTGTGATTTGATAATTTAATTTAACTGTTTCCATTGTTCCAGCTTTCACACAGCAGTAGATTATCAACACTATAAATATCATCTCTTTTTTATAGATTGGAACAAGCAATGAAACCTAGCAGCATCACCGTTCCTGTCTGCCACATGTCTTGTGCACTTTGAATCCAGTATTTCTTTCTTTGCGTTCAAGCACATCTGGGTACAATCAAACTGCGTATGATGTATGTCTATCTGTTTCTTCCAACATTAGCATCTCAAAGTCTTGGCAGCAATCATTGTCATAGAAGTAGAGTAAGTATTCTTTTTCTTTCCTTCTGTGTGTATATCTTTATAATTTCAGGTACTCCTCTTGATCATGATGGAATTCTACTATCAGCTATTGTGAGAATTATGTGCATTGGAAAAAACAACTGAATCCAGCAGCATCACCTATCCTAGCTGCCACATGTTTCCTGTAGTTACAGAAGTCCTCAAGTAAGTGTTTCTTTCTTTGTGTACATGCACATCTGGGTACAATCAAATTCTAAACTATTAACTTTATTTAAATGAATGCAGTTCTGCTTGTATTTCTTCTCATCAGCTAACTTATGCAACTACAAAAAAAAAGGTAGTACATGGGTGTTTGATCATAACCAGAAAGTTAAATATATCATTAAAAAAAAAAAGTTTTTAAATTATTAAAAAAAAGAAGTTTTTAAATTATTAAAAGGAAAAAAATCATCACAGTAAAAATTATATATATGTAACAAAGAACACAAACAAACATGAAATTGCCATGAGTTTCAGCAAGAAGCACAAAAGAGAAAAAGTGGAGATAACACCTGGGAAGTAACAGGTAAGAATTTTCTTTATTTCTTATCTCAACTAGCGCATAGATTTTTTTCAAATATACATTAAAAAAAATTACCCAAGTCAAACAATTGATGGAAAAACTAAGCATTAAAGTTCAATTAAGCATAAAAAAAATAAATTCTAATAATTATGTAATCTATATACAAATTGTCTCCCTTGAATATATATATATATACATATTCAAGGGAGACCATTGGTATATAGATTACATAATAATTAGAAGTTATTTTTTTAATTGAAATATATATATTCAAGGGAGACAATTTGTATATATATCATATAATTATTTGAAGTAATTTTTTAATTCAAATATATATATATATATATTTATTTATTTATTTCAATTAAAAAAATAACTTCTAATAATTGTTATCTATATTCACATAGTCTTCCTTGAATATATATATATATATATATTCAAGGGAGACAATTTGTATAAAGATCACATAATTATTAGAAGTTATTTTTTTTAATTGAAATAAATATATATATTCAAGGGAGACAATTTGTATATAGATCAGATAATTATTAGAATTATTTTTTTAAATTGAAATAAATACATTTATATATATATATATATATATATATATATATATATATATTATACTAGCATAGGTTACTGGCGTAGCCCCGGTGTTTAGCGGTGTATGCTGCCCCCCTCCCCAACAAAAAAGAAAGCAGAGAAACGGTTAATTTTTTAAAACTTGACCCCTATTATGAACCCTTAAAATTTATTGTTTTGGGCTCCAAATGAGATATTAAGTTAGATCCATGTCCAAGGAAACTATATGTAAAATTTCAAGTGTTTAGACCCATAATTGTCGGAGGAGATTTGTAAGGTTCTCAAAGGCCAAATCATTGAAGTTTGACCCCTCAATCGCCAAATTTCTGTCCAAGTACCAATCACATAGATTTTCCAAAATCTCAGTACCCTTTTTATCAAAATTTGGAATATGTAGACTAAAATTGACAGAAATGTACACACAGACAGACATATTCAATTCTATAGATAGATAGATAGATAGATAAATAATGAGAGACAGAAAGATAAATATATACAATGATTAATGAATTAGTAGAGATAGTTGTTAAATTTTTGGAAATATGTATGGCAATTTGATGGTAAGACTTAGAGCTAACTGTAAATATTTAAAATATATACACAGAAATTCAAATGACAGGACTTATATGTAGAGTGCTCAATACATCAGTAGAGCAAGGTAATAAATTAAAAAAAATGTATACGTCAATTTAGATAACCACAATTTTTTTGGTATTCTTGTGTGAATATGACATAATGTAATATAAATTTTAATAATTTTATTCTAAATGTTATGATTCTCAATGAAAAATCTAAAATGTCAATATATATATATATATATATATACATATATATATATATTTCAATAAAAAGAATAACTTCTAATAATTATGTCATCTATATAACAATTGTCTCCCTTGAACATATATAGATTATATATATATATTAAATATATATATTTATATATATATATATATATATATATATATATATTTATTAAAAAAAATAACTTCTAATAATTATGTGATCTATATTAAAATTGTCTCCCTTGAATATATATATATATATATATATATATATATATATATTTATTTCAATAAAAAAATAAGGTCTAATAAAAATTACAAATTGTCCCCCTGTAATATATATATATGTATATATATATACACATATATGTACTTATTTCAATAAAAAAATAACTTCTGATAATTATATGATCTATATACAAATTGTCTCCCTTTTTTTAGCACTATTTAAAGTGTAATTATTAAATAAAAATCTAAATAAAATGTCTTTATTGCTCTGTCTTATTGAGCACTCTTATATAACTCTGGTTAAATCTTAATGTTTACTTATCCTGTAATAAAATAAACGTTTTATAATATCAGCTCTGTCTAGTTTTGAGCACTATTTTAAAGTGTTATTATTAAGTAAAAATCTAAACAACATGACTTTATTGTTCTATGTCTCATTGATTGAATTGAAATAAATAAATATATATATATATATTTACTTCAATTAATAAAAATAACTTCTAATTATTATATGATCTATATCAAATTGTCTCCCTTGAATATATATATATATATTTATTTATTTCAATAAAAAAAAACTTCTAATAATTATGTGATCTATATACAAATTGTCTCCCTTGAATATATATATATATAGATTATATATATATATATATATGTATTTCAATTAAAAAAATAACTTCTAATAATTATGTGATTTATATATTTACCAATGATTCTTGCATGTGCTCCATAGTTTTATATAGCTGTGTAGTAAATTTAAAAATTGCTTTGTTTAATTATACAAGACGATTTTACTTTAAGAGTGCTCAATGCATTTATAGAGCTTTGTAGTAAGAGTTGGAAACATTTTGGCAATTATTTTAGACAAATCTACTTCCAGAGTGCTCAATATATTAGTAGAGCTAAATAAAACATTTGAGAAACAGATATGGCATTTCAACTGCATAAATTTATTTTGACAGAGTTCAATACATTAGTAGAGCTAAATATAGACTTTCAAAAAACGTATGGCAATTCAGCTACACGAATATACTTAAGAGTGCTCAATACATTAGTAGACGAAAGAATAAAATTCAGAAAACATGAAGAGCTCTGCAGTATGTTTTGAAAACCTAAATGTCAATATGTAAGTATAAATATACTGTAAGTGTTTAATATATATATATATATATATATATATATATATATATATATATATATATGACAAGTATTTAAAACAAGTTTCTTATTTGAGTGCCTAATATATTTGAGAGCTCTATGGTAACTTTATAAAACATATTTCAAAATTATGTTAGATAAATTGTCTTTGAGAGTGCTCATTTCTAAGTAGAGCTCTGTAGAAAATTTTTGAGACATGTTCAGCAATTTAAGTTCATATGAGTTAATAAATAGAGCTATATAGTGACTTGTGCAAACTTATATGGCACTTATCCTAGACAAGTTAACTCTTGTAGCTGTGCAATACGTAAGTAGAGTTCTGCATTAGTTTTGGGGTATGGTTCTCACTTTATTAGGGCAATAACTTGGACACATTATACTATGGACAAATCCATTGAGGACAACCAAAGGTAACCTGTTTTTTTCCACTCTGCTGAATAAGACTCATCCGTCTTGGTTCACTCTTGGGACATTAAAACACACAAGGTGAAGAATTAAAAAAAGAATGCAAAAATGTAAATGTCTTTGCAACTCATTCATTTTCACTTTCATAACACAAAAACAAAAAAATATACATAATAAAAAATGTTAAGCAAAATTGATTCATGTTAACACCTCTCCCAACACCACAGATTAACTACAAAAATACTTGATAAAGCAAAACACAATTACAAATGTGTATGAAAAAAATAAAAATAAAAAAAATCAACCAAGCAATGGCTCATGATTTCCTGGTGTTTGATGGAATGTGAGTAGGCATACAGCCTGGATAATTTTCCAAGGTAAGTGATGATATTCATCATTATTGTCTTTTTGGATTAGTTCAGATATATCTCATAACTATAATTGTTTTATGTATATATTTATATGTCTAGATGTTATGTGTGCTATTTGCATGTTCCCTATAGAAAAAAAGCTACATAAAATCTACAAGTGTATTCTGATGTAGAATTAACCAGTAAAAACAATGCTTGTGTTCCTGATATACAAACTATTTCCTATTAGCATATAAGTTGAATCATGAAATTTATCTCCCTTGCCTGTCTCTCTTTATACCTTTGTATTTATCTAGATCTGTCTATCTCCCTTTTCTTATTCTTTATCCCTATTCCCCGTCTTGCTATCCCAGGTAACAGTAGGCGTCGATGAGGCACATCCAGACGCCAACCTACACGGTGCAGAGAAAGGACAGAAAAAAAACTAAGTCCCGATGTGCCTAGCAGATTAGAAGGCATTTTGCAACGCCTACATGCACCCAACATGGCAGTAGGCGTCGATCGGGCACTTCAAGACACTTACTTACACTGTTTTGAACTTAGAGATTTCAATTGAATACTACTTGACATGTGTTGGTCTAGTAGCTCCTCATCTACCTATACCTACGTCCACCCCTGTAAGGACTTAGAAATTTTCAATTGAATACACGTTGAGAAGGCTTGGTCTATAGGATTCTCATCTACCTATAACCACATCCCCTGTTGTTTGGACTTAGAAATTTTCAATTGAATACACGTTGACTTGCATTGGTCTATAGGATTCTCATCTACCTATATCGACATCCCCTCTTGTTTGGACTTAGAAATTTTCAATTGAATACACGTTGACTTGCATTGGTCTATAGGATTCGTATCTACCTATATCCACATCCCCTCTTGTTTGGACTTAGAAATTTTACATTGAATACACGTTGACTTGCATTGGTCTATAGGATTCTCATCTACCTATATCCACATCCCCTCTTGTTTGGACCTAGAAATTTTCATTTGAATACACGTTGACTTGCATTGGTCTATAGGATTCTCATCTACCTATATCTACATCCCCTGTTGTTTGGACTTAGAAATTTTCAATTGAATACACGTTGACTTGCATTGGTCTATAGGATTCTGATCTACCTATATCTACATCCCCTCTTGTTTGGACTTAGAAATTTTCAATTGAATACACGTTGACTTACATTGGTCTATAGGATTCTCATCTACCTATATCCACATCCCCTCTTGTTTGGACTTAGAAATTTTCAATTGAATACACGTTGACTTGCATTGGTCTATAGGATTCTCATATACCTATATCCACATCCCCTCGTGTTTGGACTTAGAAATTTTCAATTGAATACACGTTGACTTGCATTGGTCTATAGGATTCTCATCTACCTATATCCACATCCCCTCTTGTTTGGACTTAGAAATTTTCAATTGAATACACGTTGACTTGCATTGGTCTATAGGATTCTCATCTACCTATATCCACATCCCCTCTTGTTTGGACTTAGAAATTTTCAATTGAATACACGTTGACTTGCATTGGTCTATAGGATTCTCATCTACCTATATCCACATCCCCTGTTGTTTGGACTTAGAAATTTTCAATTGAATACACGTTGACTTGCATTGGTCTATAGGATTCTGATCTACTTATATCTACATCCCCTCTTGTTTGGACTTAGAAATTTTCAATTGAATACACGTTGACTTGCATTGGTCTATAGGATTCCCATCTACCTATATCCACATCCCCTCTTGTTTGGACTTAGAAATTTTCAATTGAATACACGTTGACTTGCATTGGTCTATAGGATTCTCATCTACCTATATCCACATCCCCTCTTGTTTGGACTTAGAAATTTTCAATTGAATACACGTTGACTTGCATTGGTCTATAGGATTCCCATCTACCTATATCCACATCCCCTCTTGTTTGGACTTAGAAATTTTCAATTGAATACACGTTGACTTGCATTGGTCTATAGGATTCTCATCTACCTATATCCACATCCCCTCTTGTTTGGACTTAGAAATTTTCAATTGAATACACGTTGACTTGCATTGGTCTATAGGATTCTCATCTACCTATATCCACATCCCCTCTTGTTTGGACTTGGAAATTTTCAATTGAATACACGTTGACTTGCATTGGTCTATAGGATTCTGATCTACCTATATCCACATCCCCTGTTGTTTGGACTTAGAAATTTTCAATTGAATACACGTTGACTTGCATTGGGCTATAGGATTCTCATCTACCTATATCCACATCCCCTGTTGTTTGGACTTAGAAATTTTCAATTGAATACACGTTGACTTGCATTGGTCTATAGGATTCTCATCTACCTATATCCACATCCCCTCTTGTTTGGACTTAGAAATTTTCAATTGAATACACGTTGACTTGCATTGGTCTATAGGATTCTCATCTACCTATATCCACATCCCCTGTTGTTTGGACTTTGAAATTTTCAATTGAATACACGTTGACTTGCATTGGTCTATAGGATTCTCATCTACCTATATCCACATCCCCTGTTGTTTGGACTTAGAAATTTTCAATTGAATACACGTTGACTTGCATTGGTCTATAGGATTCTCATCTACCTATATCCACATCCCCTCTTGTTTGGACTTAGAAATTTTCAATTGAATACACGTTGACTTGCATTGGTCTATAGGATTCTCATCTACCTATATCCACATCCCCTGTTGTTTGGACTTAGAAATTTTCAATTGAATACACGTTGACTTGCATTGGTCTATAGGATTCTCATCTTCCTATATCCACATCCCCTGTTGTTTGGACTTAGAAATTTTACATTGAATACACGTTGACTTGCATTGGTCTATAGGATTCTCATCTACCTATATCCACATCCCCTCTTGTTTGGACTTAGACATTTTACATTGAATACACGTTGACTTGCATTGGTCTATAGGATTCTCATCTACCTATATCCACATCCCCTCTTGTTTGGACTTAGAAATTTTCAATTGAATACACGTTGACTTGCATTGGTCTATAGGATTCTCATCTACCTATATCTACATCCCCTCTTGTTTGGACTTAAAAATTTTCAATTGAATACACGTTGACTTGCATTGGTCTATAGGATTCTCATCTACCTATATCCACATCCCCTGTTGTTTGGACTTAGAAATTTTCAATTGAATACACGTTGACTTGCATTGGTCTATAGGATTCTCATCTTCCTATATCCACATCCCCTGTTGTTTGGACTTAGAAATTTTACATTGAATACACGTTGACTTGCATTGGTCTATAGGATTCTCATCTACCTATATCCACATCCCCTCTTGTTTGGACTTAGACATTTTACATTGAATACACGTTGACTTGCATTGGTCTATAGGATTCTCATCTACCTATATCCACATCCCCTCTTGTTTGGACTTAGAAATTTTCAATTGAATACACGTTGACTTGCATTGGTCTATAGGATTCTCATCTACCTATATCTACATCCCCTCTTGTTTGGACTTAAAAATTTTCAATTGAATACACGTTGACTTGCATTGGTCTATAGGATTCTCATCTACCTATATCCACATCCCCTCTTGTTTGGACTTAAAAATTTTCAATTGAATACACGTTGACTTGCATTGGTCTATAGGATTCTCATCTACCTATATCCACATCCCCTGTTGTTTGGACTTAGAAATTTTCAATTGAATACACGTTGACTTGCATTGGTCTATAGGATTCTCATCTTCCTATATCCACATCCCCTGTTGTTTGGACTTAGAAATTTTACATTGAATACACGTTGACTTGCATTGGTCTATAGGATTCTCATCTACCTATATCCACATCCCCTCTTGTTTGGACTTAGAAATTTTCAATTGAATACACGTTAACTTGCATTGGTCTATAGGATTCTCATCTACCTATATCCACATCCCCTCTTGTTTTGACTTAGAAATTTTAAATTGAATACACGTTGACTTGCATTGGCCTACAGGATTCTCATCTACCTATATCCACATCCCCTCTTGTTTGGACTTAGAAATTTTCAATTGAATACACGTTAACTTGCATTGGTCTATAGGATTCTCATCTACCTATATCCACATCCCCTCTTGTTTTGACTTAGAAATTTTAAATTGAATACACGTTAACTTGCATTGGTCTATAGGATTCTCATCTACCTATATCCACATCCCCTCTTGTTTTGACTTAGAAATTTTAAATTGAATACACGTTGACTTGCATTGGTCTACAGGATTCTCATCTACCTATATCCACATCCCCTCTTGTTTTGACTTAGAAATTTTAAATTGAATACACGTTGACTTGCATTGGTCTACAGGATTCTCATCTACCTATATCCACATCCCCTCTTGTTTGGACTTAGAAATTTTAAATTGAATACACGTTGACTTGCATTGGTCTACAGGATTCTCATCTACCTATATCCACATCCCCTCTTGTTTGGACTTAGAAATTTTCAATTGAATACACGTTGACTTGCATTGGTCTATAGGATTCTGATCTACCTATATCCACATCCCCTCTTGTTTGGACTTAGAAATTTTCAATTGAATACACGTTGACTTGCATTGGTCTATAGGATTCTCATCTACCTATATCCACATCCCCTCTTGTTTGGACTTAGAAATTTTCAATTGAATACACGTTGACTTGCATTGGTCTATAAGATTCTCATCTACCTATATCCACATCCCCTCTTGTTTGGACTTAGAAATTTTAAATTGAATACACGTTGACTTGCATTGGTCTATAGGATTCTGATCTACCTATATCCACATCCCCTGTTGTTTGGACTTAGAAATTTTCAATTGAATACACGTTGACTTGCATTGGTCTATAGGATTCTGATCTACCTATATCCACATCCCCTCTTGTTTGGACTTAGAAATTTGCAATTGAATACACGTTGACTTGCATTGGTCTATAGGATTCTCATCTACCTATATCCACATCCCCTGTTGTTTGGACTTAGAAATTTTCAATTGAATACACGTTGACTTGCATTGGTCTATAGGATTCTCATCTACCTATATCCACATCCCCTCTTGTTTGGACTTAGAAATTTTCAATTGAATACACGTTGACTTGCATTGGTCTATAGGATTGTCATCTACCTATATCCACATCCCCTCTTGTTTGGACTTAGAAATTTTCAATTGAATACACGTTGACTTGCATTGGTCTAAAGGATTCTCATCTACCTATATCCACATCCCCTCTTGTTTGGACTTAGAAATTTTCAATTGAATACACGTTGACTTGCATTGGTCTATAGGATTCTCATCTACCTATATCCACATCCCCTCTTGTTTGGACTTAGAAATTTTCAATTGAATACACGTTGACTTGCATTGGTCTATAGGGTTCTCATCTACCTATATCCACATCCCCTCTTGTTTGGACTTAGAAATTTTCAATTGAATACACGTTGACTTGCATTGGTCTATAGCATTCTCATCTACCTATATCCACATCCCCTCTTGTTTGGACTTAGAAATTTTCAATTGTATCCACGTTGACTTGCATTGCTCCATAGGATTCTCATCTACCTATATCCACATCCCCTCTTGTTTGGACTTAGAAATTTTCAATTGAATACACGTTGACTTGCATTGGTCTATAGGATTCTCATCTACCTATATCCACATCCCCTCTTGTTTGGACTTAGAAATTTTCAATTGAATACACGTTGACTTGCATTGGTCTATAGGATTCTGATCTACCTATATCCACATCCCCTCTTGTTTGGACTTAGAAATTTTCAATTGAATACACGTTGACTTGCATTGGTCTATAGGATTCTCACCTACCTATATCCACATCCCCTCTTGTTTGGACTTAGAAATTTTCAATTGAATACACGTTGACTTGCATTGGTCTATAGGATTCTCATCTACCTATATCCACATCCCCTCTTGTTTGGACTTAGAAATTTTACATTGAATACACGTTGACTTGCATTGGTCTATAGGATTCTTATCTACCTATATCCACATCCCCTCTTGTTTGGACTTAGAAATTTTCAATTGAATACACGTTGACTTGCATTGGTCTATAGGATTCTCATCTACCTATATCCACATCCCCTCTTGTTTGGACTTAGAAATTTTCAATTGAATACACGTTGACTTGCATTGGTCTATAGGATTCTCATCTACCTATATCCACATCCCCTCTTGTTTGGACTTAGAAATTTTACATTGAATACACGTTGACTTGCATTGGTCTATAGGATTCTCATCTACCTATATCCACATCCCCTCTTGTTTGGACTTAGAAATTTTACATTGAATACACGTTGACTTGCATTGGTCTATAGGATTCTTATCTACCTATATCCACATCCCCTCTTGTTTGGACTTAGAAATTTTACATAGAATACACGTTGACTTGCCTTGGTCTATAGCATTCTCATCTACCTATATCCACATCCCCTCTTGTTTGGACTTAGAAATTTTCAATTGAATACACGTTGACTTGCATTGGTCTATAGGATTCTGATCTACCTATATCCACATCCCCTCTTGTTTGGACTTAGAAATTTTCAATTGTATACACGTTGACTTGCATTGGTCTATAGGGTTCTCATCTACCTATATCCACATCCCCTCTTGTTTGGACTTAGAAATTTTCAATTGAATACACGTTGACTTGCATTGGTCTATAGGATTCGGATCTACCTATATCCACATCCCCTCTTGTTTGGACTTAGAAATTTTCAATTGAATACACGTTGACTTGCATTGGTCTATAGGATTCTGATCTACCTATATCTACATCCCCTCTTGTTTGGACTTAGAAATTTTCAATTGAATACACGTTGACTTGCATTGGTCTATAGGATTCTCATCTACCTATATCCACATCCCCTCTTGTTTGGACTTAGAAATTTTCAATTGAATACACGTTGACTTGCATTGGTCTATAGGATTCTCATCTACCTATATCCACATCCCCTCTTGTTTGGACTTAGAAATTTTCAATTGAATACACGTTGACTTGCATTGCTTTATAGGATTCTCATCTACCTATATCCACATCCCCTCTTGTTTGGACTTAGAAATTTTCAATTGAATACACGTTGACTTGCATTGGTCTATAGGATTCTCATCTACCTATATCCATATCCCCTCTTGTTTGGACTTAGAAATTTTCAATTGAATACACGTTGACTTGCATTGGTCTATAGGATTCTCATCTACCTATATCCACATCCCCTCTTGTTTGGACTTAGAAATTTTCAATTGAATACACGTTGACTTGCATTGGTCTATAGGATTCTCATCTACCTATATCCATATCCCCTCTTGTTTGGACTTAGAAATTTTCAATTGAATCCACGTTGACTTGCATTGGTCTATAGGATTCTCATCTACCTATATCCACATCCCCTCTTGTTTGGACTTAGAAATTTTCAATTGAATACACGTTGACTTGCATTGGTCTATAGGATTCTCATATACCTATATCCACATCCCCTGTTGTTTGGACTTAGAAATTTTCAATTGAATACACGTTGACTTGCATTGGTCTATAGGATTCTCATCTACCTATATCTACATCCCCTCTTGTTTGGACTTAGAAATTTTCATTTGAATACACGTTGACTTGCATTGGTCTATAGGATTCTCATATACCTATATCCACATCCCCTGTTGTTTGGACTTAGAAATTTTCAATTGAATACACGTTGACTTGCATTGGTCTATAGGATTCTCATCTACCTATATCCACATCCCCTCTTGTTTGGACTTAGAAATTTTCAATTGAATACACGTTGACTTGCATTGGTCTATAGGATTCTCATCTACCTATATCTACATCCCCTCTTGTTTGGACTTAGAAATTTTCAATTGAATACACGTTGACTTGCATTGGTCTATAGGATTCTCATCTACCTATATCTACATCCCCTCTTGTTTGGACTTAGAAATTTTCAATTGAATACACGTTGACTTGCATTGGTCTATAGGATTCTCATCTACCTATATCTACATCCCCTCTTGTTTGGACTTAGAAATTTTCATTTGAATACACGTTGACTTGCATTGGTCTATAGGATTCTCATATACCTATATCCACATCCCCTGTTGTTTGGACTTAGAAATTTTCAATTGAATACACGTTGACTTGCATTGGTCTATAGGATTCTCATCTACCTATATCCACATCCCCTCTTGTTTGGACTTAGAAATTTTCAATTGAATACACGTTGACTTGCATTGGTCTATAGGATTCTCATCTACCTATATCTACATCCCCTCTTGTTTGGACTTAGAAATTTTCAATTGAATACACGTTGACTTGCATTGGTCTATAGGATTCTCATATACCTATATCCACATCCCCTGTTGTTTGGACTTAGAAATTTTCAATTGAATACACGTTGACTTGCATTGGTCTATAGGATTCTCATCTACCTATATCCACATCCCCTGTTGTTTGGACTTAGAAATTTTCAATTGAATACACGTTGACTTGCATTGGTCTATAGGATTCTGATCTACTAATATCCACATCCCCTCTTGTTTGGACTTAGAAATTTTCAATTGAATACACGTTGACTTGCATTGGTCTATAGGATTCTCATCTACCTATATCCACATCCCCTGTTGTTTGGACTTAGAAATTTTCAATTGAATACACGTTGACTTGCATTGGTCTATAGGATTCTCATCTACCTATATCTACATCCCCTCTTGTTTGGACTTAGAAATTTTCATTTGAATACACGTTGACTTGCATTGGTCTATAGGATTCTCATATACCTATATCCACATCCCCTGTTGTTTGGACTTAGAAATTTTCAATTGAATACACGTTGACTTGCATTGGTCTATAGGATTCTCATCTACCTATATCCACATCCCCTCTTGTTTGGACTTAGAAATTTTCAATTGAATACACGTTGACTTGCATTGGTCTATAGGATTCTCATCAACCTATATCTACATCCCCTCTTGTTTGGACTTAGAAATTTTCAATTGAATACACGTTGACTTGCATTGGTCTATAGGATTCTCATATACCTATATCCACATCCCCTGTTGTTTGGACTTAGAAATTTTCAATTGAATACACGTTGACTTGCATTGGTCTATAGGATTCTCATCTACCTATATCCACATCCCCTGTTGTTTGGACTTAGAAATTTTCAATTGAATACACGTTGACTTGCATTGGTCTATAGGATTCTGATCTACTAATATCCACATCCCCTCTTGTTTGGACTTAGAAATTTTCAATTGAATACACGTTGACTTGCATTGGTCTATAGGATTCTCATCTACCTATATCCACATCCCCTGTTGTTTGGACTTAGAAATTTTCAATTGAATACACGTTGACTTGCATTGGTCTATAGGATTCTCATCTACCTATATCCACATCCCCTCTTGTTTGGACTTAGAAATTTTCAATTGAATACACGTTGACTTGCATTGGTCTATAGGATTCTCATCTACCTATATCTACATCCCCTCTTGTTTGGACTTAGAAATTTTCAATTGAATACACGTTGACTTGCATTGGTCTATAGGATTCTCATCTACCTATATCCACATCCCCTCTTGTTTGGACTTAGAAATTTTAGGATTCTATTCTACTTTTATACTTGTTCCTCTTCTTGCTTTTGCTTTTATTTAGAAATTTTAGGATTCTATTCTACTTTTATACTTGTTCCTCTTCTTGCTTTTGCTTTTATTTAGAAATTTTAGGATTCTATTCTACTTTTATACTTGTTCCTCTTCTTGCTTTTGCTTTTATTTAGAAATTTTAGGATTCTATTCTACTTTTATACTTGTTCCTCTTCTTGCTTTTGCTTTTATTTAGAAATTTTAGGATTCTATTCTACTTTTATACTTGTTCCTCTTCTTGCTTTTGCTTTTATTTAGAAATTTTAGGATTCTATTCTACTTTTATACTTGTTCCTCTTCTTGCTTTTGCTTTTATTTAGAAATTTTAGGATTCTATTCTACTTTTATACTTGTTCCTCTTCTTGCTTTTGCTTTTATTTAGAAATTTTAGGATTCTATTCTACTTTTATACTTGTTCCTCTTCTTGCTTTTGCTTTTATATAGAAATTTTAGGATTCTATTCTACTTTTATACTTGTTCCTCTTCTTGCTTTTGCTTTTATTTAGAAATTTTAGGATTCTATTCTACTTTTATACTTGTTCCTCTTCTTGCTTTTGCTTTTATTTAGAAATTTTAGGATTCTATTCTACTTTTATACTTGTTCCTCTTCTTGCTTTTGCTTTTATTTAGAAATTTTAGGATTCTATTCTACTTTTATACTTGTTCCTCTTCTTGCTTTTGCTTTTATTTAGAAATTTTAGGATTCTATTCTACTTTTATACTTGTTCCTCTTCTTGCTTTTGCTTTTATTTAGAAATTTTAGGATTCTATTCTACTTTTATACTTGTTCCTCTTCTTGCTTTTGCTTTTATATAGAAATTTTAGGATTCTATTCTACTTTTATACTTGTTCCTCTTCTTGCTTTTGCTTTTATTTAGAAATTTTAGGATTCTATTCTACTTTTATACTTGTTCCTCTTCTTGCTTTTGCTTTTATTTAGAAATTTTAGGATTCTATTCTACTTTTATACTTGTTCCTCTTCTTGCTTTTGCTTTTATTTAGAAATTTTAGGATTCTATTCTACTTTTATACTTGTTCCTCTTCTTGCTTTTGCTTTTATTTAGAAATTTTAGGATTCTATTCTACTTTTATACTTGTTCCTCTTCTTGCTTTTGCTTTTATTTAGAAATTTTAGGATTCTATTCTACTTTTATACTTGTTCCTCTTCTTGCTTTTGCTTTTATTTAGAAATTTTAGGATTCTATTCTACTTTTATACTTGTTCCTCTTCTTGCTTTTGCTTTTATTTAGAAATTTTAGGATTCTATTCTACTTTTATACTTGTTCCTCTTCTTGCTTTTGCTTTTATTTAGAAATTTTAGGATTCTATTCTACTTTTATACTTGTTCCTCTTCTTGCTTTTGCTTTTACCTAGAAATTTTAGGATTCTATTCTACTTTTATACTTGTTCCTCTTCTTGCTTTTGCTTTTACCTAGAAATTTTAGGATTCTATTCTACTTTTATACTTGTTCCTCTTCTTGCTTTTGCTTTTATTTAGAAATTTTAGGATTCTATTCTACTTTTATACTTGTTCCTCTTCTTGCTTTTGCTTTTACCTAGAAATTTTAGGATTCTATTCTACTTTTATACTTGTTCCTCTTCTTGCTTTTGCTTTTATTTAGAAATTTTAGGATTCTATTCTACTTTTATACTTGTTCCTCTTCTTGCTTTTGCTTTTATTTAGAAATTTTAGGATTCTATTCTACTTTTATACTTGTTCCTCTTCTTGCTTTTGCTTTTATTTAGAAATTTTAGGATTCTATTCTACTTTTATACTTGTTCCTCTTCTTGCTTTTGCTTTTATTTAGAAATTTTAGGATTCTATTCTACTTTTATACTTGTTCCTCTTCTTGCTTTTGCTTTTATTTAGAAATTTTAGGATTCTATTCTACTTTTATACTTGTTCCTCTTCTTGCTTTTGCTTTTATTTAGAAATTTTAGGATTCTATTCTACTTTTATACTTGTTCCTCTTCTTGCTTTTGCTTTTATTTAGAAATTTTAGGATTCTATTCTACTTTTATACTTGTTCCTCTTCTTGCTTTTGCTTTTACCTAGAAATTTTAGGATTCTATTCTACTTTTATACTTGTTCCTCTTCTTGCTTTTGCTTTTATTTAGAAATTTTAGGATTCTATTCTACTTTTATACTTGTTCCTCTTCTTCCTTTTGCTTTTACCTAGAAATTTTAGGATTCTATTCTACTTTTATACTTGTTCCTCTTCTTGCTTTTGCTTTTATTTAGAAATTTTAGGATTCTATTCTACTTTTATACTTGTTCCTCTTCTTCCTTTTGCTTTTACCTAGAAATTTTAGGATTCTATTCTACTTTTATACTTGTTCCTCTTCTTGCTTTTGCTTTTATTTAGAAATTTTAGGATTCTATTCTACTTTTATACTTGTTCCTCTTCTTCTTTTTGCTTTTACCTAGAAATTTTAGGATTCTATTCTACTTTTATACTTGTTCCTCTTCTTGCTTTTGCTTTTATTTAGAAATTTTAGGATTCTATTCTACTTTTATACTTGTTCCTCTTCTTGCTTTTGCTTTTATTTAGAAATTTTAGGATTCTATTCTACTTTTATACTTGTTCCTCTTCTTGCTTTTGCTTTTATTTAGAAATTTTAGGATTCTATTCTACTTTTATACTTGTTCCTCTTCTTGCTTTTGCTTTTACCTAGAAATTTTAGGATTCTATTCTACTTTTATACTTGTTCCTCTTCTTGCTTTTGCTTTTATTTAGAAATTTTAGGATTCTATTCTACTTTTATACTTGTTCCTCTTCTTGCTTTTGCTTTTACCTAGAAATTTTAGGATTCTATTCTACTTTTATACTTGTTCCTCTTCTTGCTTTTGCTTTTATTTAGAAATTTTAGGATTCTATTCTACTTTTATACTTGTTCCTCTTCTTGCTTTTGCTTTTACCTAGAAATTTTAGGATTCTATTCTACTTTTATACTTGTTCCTCTTCTTGCTTTTGCTTTTACCTAGAAATTTTAGGATTCTATTCTACTTTTATACTTGTTCCTCTTCTTGCTTTTGCTTTTACCTAGAAATTTTAGGATTCTATTCTACTTTTATACTTGTTCCTCTTCTTGCTTTTGCTTTTACCTAGAAATTTTAGGATTCTATTCTACTTTTATACTTGTTCCTCTTCTTGCTTTTGCTTTTATTTAGAAATTTTAGGATTCTATTCTACTTTTATACTTGTTCCTCTTCTTGCTTTTGCTTTTACCTAGAAATTTTAGGATTCTATTCTACTTTTATACTTGTTCCTCTTCTTGCTTTTGCTTTTACCTAGAAATTTTAGGATTCTATTCTACTTTTATACTTGTTCCTCTTCTTGCTTTTGCTTTTATTTAGAAATTTTAGGATTCTATTCTACTTTTATACTTGTTCCTCTTCTTGCTTTTGCTTTTATTTAGAAATTTTAGGATTCTATTCTACTTTTATACTTGTTCCTCTTCTTGCTTTTGCTTTTACCTAGAAATTTTAGGATTCTATTCTACTTTTATACTTGTTCCTCTTCTTGCTTTTGCTTTTATTTAGAAATTTTAGGATTCTATTCTACTTTTATACTTGTTCCTCTTCTTGCTTTTGCTTTTATTTAGAAATTTTAGGATTCTATTCTACTTTTATACTTGTTCCTCTTCTTGCTTTTGCTTTTACCTAGAAATTTTAGGATTCTATTCTACTTTTATACTTGTTCCTCTTCTTGCTTTTGCTTTTATTTAGAAATTTTAGGATTCTATTCTACTTTTATACTTGTTCCTCTTCTTGCTTTTGCTTTTATTTAGAAATTTTAGGATTCTATTCTACTTTTATACTTGTTCCTCTTCTTGCTTTTGCTTTTACCTAGAAATTTTCAATTGAATACACGTTCACTTGCATTGGTCTATAGGATTCTATTCTACTTTTATACTTGTTCCTCTTCTTGCTTTTGCTTTTATTTAGAAATTTTAGGATTCTATTCTACTTTTATACTTGTTCCTCTTCTTGCTTTTGCTTTTATTTAGAAATTTTAGGATTCTATTCTACTTTTATACTTGTTCCTCTTCTTGCTTTTGCTTTTATTTAGAAATTTTAGGATTCTATTCTACTTTTATACTTGTTCCTCTTCTTCCTTTTGCTTTTATTTAGAAATTTTAGGATTCTATTCTACTTTTATACTTGTTCCTCTTCTTGCTTTTGCTTTTATTTAGAAATTTTAGGATTCTATTCTACTTTTATACTTGTTCCTCTTCTTGCTTTTGCTTTTATTTAGAAATTTTAGGATTCTATTCTACTTTTATACTTGTTCCTCTTCTTGCTTTTGCTTTTATTTAGAAATTTTAGGATTCTATTCTACTTTTATACTTGTTCCTCTTCTTGCTTTTGCTTTTATTTAGAAATTTTAGGATTCTATTCTACTTTTATACTTGTTCCTCTTCTTGCTTTTGCTTTTATTTAGAAATTTTAGGATTCTATTCTACTTTTATACTTGTTCCTCTTCTTGCTTTTGCTTTTATTTAGAAATTTTAGGATTCTATTCTACTTTTATACTTGTTCCTCTTCTTGCTTTTGCTTTTATTTAGAAATTTTAGGATTCTATTCTACTTTTATACTTGTTCCTCTTCTTGTTTTTGCTTTTATTTAGAAATTTTAGGATTCTATTCTACTTTTATACTTGTTCCTCTTCTTGCTTTTGCTTTTATTTAGAAATTTTAGGATTCTATTCTACTTTTATACTTGTTCCTCTTCTTCCTTTTGCTTTTATTTAGAAATTTTAGGATTCTATTCTACTTTTATACTTGTTCCTCTTCTTGCTTTTGCTTTTATTTAGAAATTTTAGGATTCTATTCTACTTTTATACTTGTTCCTCTTCTTGCTTTTGCTTTTACCTAGAAATTTTCAATTGAATACACGTTCACTTGCATTGGTCTATAGGATTCTATTCTACTTTTATACTTGTTCCTCTTCTTGCTTTTGCTTTTACCTAGAAATTTTCAATTGAATACACGTTCACTTGCATTGGTCTATAGGATTCTAATCTACTTTTATACTTACTCCTCTTCTTGCTTTTACTTAGAAATTTTCAATTGAATACACGTTCACTTGCATTGGTCTATAGGATTCTATTCTACTTTTATACTTACTCCTCACCTTGTTTGGAATTAGAAATTTTCAATTGAATACACGTTGACTTGCATTGGTCTATAGGATTCTCATCTACCTATATCCACATCCCCTCTTGTTTGGACTTAGAATTTTTTAATTGAATACAATCTGAGAAGGCTTGGTCTATAGGATTGTCATCTATATATAACTACATACCCTCTTGTTTTTATTTGCTACTTATTTACTATTACTAAATACATATTAATCTCAAACCCCAAAATATTTACTACTAATTTACTATGAAATCATACGTAATCTCAAACGCAAAAAATATTTGCTATGCATTTACTATTAATTCACTATTAATCTAAAACCTAAAAGATTTGCTAGTAATTTCCTATGAAATCATGTGTAATCTCAAACCCAAATTATATTTGCTACTAATTTACTAATAAATACATATTAATCTCAAACCAAAATTATATTTGCTACTAATTTACTATTAAATACATATTAATCTCAAACACAAATTATATTTTGAAATGTAAATCACTGGCGAGCATGTTTTAACAGGTGATATATGAACGGGGGCAACCATCAGTTTTTCAGGTATGCTGAAAACGAATATCGCTAGGAAAATTAGCACAGACAGACTGACTACTAGTTTTGGAGCTAGTTTTATTAATGCGTGTATTTTGAAATGTAAATCACTGGCGACCATGTTTGAACAGGCAGCATATGACAGGGGGAAACCCTCAGTGTGTTCAGGTATGCTGAAAACGAATATCGCAAGGAAAATCAGCACAGACTGACTATAGATTCACCATCAAAGTAGTGAAATATTTTTTTTATTTGATATAGGAATCACTACTTATCAAGCCCCAGAGGCCACTCGAGGATAAGGGTTAGAGTGTGTACAGTAGTCAATGGACAATATCATAGTAATCGTTAGAAGTCTGAATTTGGTAAATTGGATTATTTAAGAGGAACGGCTCATCAAGAACTTATTTACATTGGACTTGAAGACGACGAAATAAAAATATAAAGTTGAAAGAACTATCATTTTAATGATGCCCTTCAAATCGTAAACTGCCTGTTTACATTTTTCGAAGATAATAAAAAGTGTAAAAGAAAGCAAACCTTTAGAATCCTAAAAAGATCTCCCGGGAGCATTTTTGCAACATGAAAAATATACAAACCAAAATAAAGAGAGGAGGCAACCCTACTCAAAAATATGGTTTATTACATCGCCTAAAAAAAGAAGAAGAATCGGGGGCTCCGTGGGGAAGTAAATTGTTTTCTTTTTTGTAACTTGGTTTTAAAAAGTTTTTATTGCTAACATTTATTTTCATGAACTCTAACCACACCTCACAACCCTAATCCGGCCGGTCGGGGAAAAACGTTTTTATTTTTTTAAATTTTGGTGAATACGACAACACACATACGAACGCATGTACACTCATACATACACACACACACGCACGCACACATAAGCATATCGCTTGTCACCAAGCTAAAGAAGAGAGAGAGAGAGTGGGGGAAGGAGAGAAAGGATCGTACGTGCCGGGGTCAAACAGAAGTTAAATGAAATCGCTCGACAAAGTTGTGTCTGAACTTTTTATTCTATGAAACTTAAGATTAATAAAACGAAATAATCGTGACCCGTGGAAATTTCATGGCGAATATTTCGCATTCAAGAGAACAAAACGAAAAAATAGTGAACAAATAAATATATAAGAAAATGAATGTTACCAAAGGCAAGATAAGTTACTCTTCTACCTACCTAGATCATATTTGTTGTTTTAACTTATTTTAAAACGTTTATTTAACACAAACAAAAGTAGCGCACGGTTTTAAGTTAGAACAATAAAGAAGTGTCTGACATTTTACAGACATCTTGTGAGACTCGATAATCGCTCCAAACTCGAAAATTAAGCAAAATACTGGTAGGAACACATCCAATAAATGTTAGCAAACGTTCGAACATGTTTTCTTTTTCACATTAGCGAAACACTTATCAGAGAAAAAGCGAAAATGAGAAGCAAACACTAATGAAGAAGTCGGTTTTTATCGTTGAGCACAAAAACAACAAAAAAAAAAGAGTATCTAATCTAATAGGCCTCGTGCGTGCTATAGGTCAATCTCCAACGTCTGTCCCATCGCCTCAGTGCTGCATCCCTGTTTACAAGTACTTTAATGGGATGTGCTCTCATGAACCCATAGCACTTATACCAGTGCCCGGAAAACTTGTCCCGGGAAAACTCGTCTCCGGAAAAACCGTACCCGGAAAACTCGAACCGTCAGTTTGTTCAGGTATGCTGAAAACGAATATCGCAAGGAAAATTAGCAGAGAAAAATAGTCTTGGAGCTAGATTTATTAATGCGTGTATTGTGAAATGTAAATCACTGGCGACCATGTTTGAACAGGCGGCATATGAAAGGGGCAAAACCTCAGTTTGTTCAGGTATGCTGAAAACGAATATCGCAAGGAAAATTAGCACAGACAGACGAATAGTTTTCGAGATATTAATGCGTGTATTTTGAAATGTAAATCACTGGCGACCATGTTTAAGCAGGCGGTGTATGAAAGGGGCCAACCCTCAGTGTGTTCAGGTATGCTGAAAACGAATATCGCAAGGAAAATTAGCAGAGACAAATAGTTTTGGAGCTAGTCTTATTAATGCGTGTATTTGGAAATGTAAATCACTGGCGACCATGTTTGAACAGTTTGAACAGGCGGCGTATGAAAGGGGCCAACCCTCAGCTTGTTCAGGTATGCTGAAAACGAATATCTCAGCAGAACTTAAAACACTTGTTCAGGTAGGTAGAAGAGTAACTTATCTTGCCTTTTGGTAACATTTATATATTATATATTTGTTTTGTATTTTTTTTTTTTTAACTTTTACGCTTTGTTGTCTTAACTCCGAAGGATTAACCTTAGAATTTCCACAGGTCTCCTTAGTTAAAACGAATTATTTCGCAGTTCACATTGGCGTGAAATAAACAAATCTGACTGATACAGGATTTGCCATTTCCGGTTGTCGCCGCCGCAACGCTCTTATATTTACAATCGAAAGCGTCGGCGAGTTCGTTCGTCGCTGTGTCTGGGTGTGTGTAGGAGTGGGGGCAAAGTTGTAACATTCAATACATAAAATCAACAGCTTTAATTTCTATGAATCGTCATTCGCGTATCGGTGCGAAGTCGAGTGTCGGCGTTCTTGTCTCGAACTAAGTTTTTTTAACACAGTTGAGTTGGAAATGGATTTCTGCACGTGCATGGCTGGACGATAAGAATAACAATACAAACAACAATACTTATTATCTTCAAGTCTCTTCTTAAAGGGGCATTCGGCTACGAAGTTACAACTAGCTAATCGACACGCGACACTGTCAATGAGTTATGCGAAGCAGACGGACTGTTCCGCTGTATCAAAGTTATTAAGTGTGGTTAGACTGAAACTCATTAAAGCCAGTAATCTAAGTTTCAACTAGCTAATAGACATTCGGCACTTTCAATGAGTTATGCGATCACCGCCACTTGTCCAAAAACGGACTGTTCCGCTGTATCACAGTTATTAAGGGTGGTTAGAGTGTGACTCATCAGAGCCAGTAACCTAACTTACAACTAGCTAGTCAACATTCGACACTGTCATTGAGTTATGCGATACACTGCTAATTGTCCAGAGACGGACTGTTCTACTGTATCACAGTTGTAAAGGGTGGGTAGACTAAAACTCATAAGAGCCAGTAATCTAATTTACAACTAGCTTATCGACAGTAGACACTTTCACTGAGTTTACGTGTGTGTGTGTCTTTTTATGTGTGTGTGTGTGTGTGTGTGTGCTTCGTTAACATTCGGACTGTCCATTTTAAAATCGTTCGGGTATGCTGAAAACGAATATCGCAAGGCACAGACAAATAGTTTTCGAAATACTAATGCGTATATTTCGAGATACTAATGCGTATATTTTGAAATGTAAATCACTGGCGGCCATGTTTGAACAGGCGGCATATGAAAGGGGCCAACCTTCAGTTTGTTCAGGTATGCTGAAAACGAATATCGCAAGGAAAATTAGCAGAGACAAATAGTTTTGGAGCTAGTTTTATTAATGCGTGTATTTTGAAATGTAAATCACGGCGACCATGTTTGAACAGGCAGCATATGAAAGGGGCCAACCCTCAGTTTGTTCAGGTATGCTGAAAACGAATATCGCAAGGAAAATAAGCACAGACAGACGAATAGTTTTAGAGATAGTAATGCGTGTGTTTTGAAATGTAAATCACTGGCGACCATGTCAGAACAGGCGGCATATGAAAGGGGCCAACCATCAGTTTGTTTAGGTATGCTGAAAACGAATATCGCAAGGGAAATCAGCACAGACTGACTATAGACTCACCATCAAAGTATTGAAATATTTTTTTATTTTATAAAGGAATCACTACTTATCAAGCCCCAGAGGCCACTCGAGGATAAGGGTTAAAGTGTGTACAGTAGTCAATGGACAATATCATAGTAATCGTTAGAAGTGTACATTTGGTAAATTGGATTATTAATAAGGGGCGGCTTATCAAGAACTTGTTTACATTGGACTTGAAGACGACGTAATAAAAATATAAAGTTGCAAGAACTAGCGAAAAATATCATTTTAACGATGCATTTCAAATCGTAAACTGCCTGCTTACATTTTTTTTACATTTTTCGAAGATAATAAAAAGTGTAAAAAAAAGCAAACCTTTAGAATCCTAAAAAGATCTCCCGGGAGCATTTTTGCAACATGAAAAATATACAAACCAAAATAAAGAGAGGAGGCAACCCTGCTCAAAAATATGGTTTATTACATCGCCTAAAAAAAGAAGAAGAATCGGGGGCTCCGTTGGGAAGTAAATTGTTTTCTTTTTTCTAACTTGGTTTTAAAAAGTTTTTATTGCTAACATTTATTTTCATGAACTCTAACCACACCTCACAAACCTCATCCGGCCGGTCGGGGAAAAAAGTTTTTATTTTTTTAAATTTTGGTGAATACGACAACACACATACGCACGCATGTACACACATACACACACACGCACGCACGCACGCACACATAAGCATATCGCTTGTCACCAAGCTAAAGAAGAGAGAGAGAGAGTGGGGGAAGGAGAGAAAGGATCGTACGTGCCGGGGTCAAACAGAAGTTAAATGAAATCGATTATAAATCGCTCGACAAAGTTGTGTCTGAACTTTTTATTCTATGAAACTTAAGATTAATAAAACGAAATAATCGTGGCCCGTGGAAATTTCATGGCGAATATTTCGCATTCAAGAGAACAAAACGAAAAAGTAGTGAATAAATAAATATATAAGAAAATGAATGTTACCAAAGGCAAGATAAGTTACTCTGCTACCTACCTAGATCACATTTTTGTTGTTTTAACTTATTTTAAAACGTTTATTCAACACAAACAAAAGTAGCGCACGGTTTTAAGTTAGAACAATAAAGAAGTGTCTGACATTTTACAGACATCTTGTGAGACTCGATAATCGCTCCAAACTCGAAAATTAAGCAAAATACTGGTAGGAACACATCCAATAAATGTCAGCAAACGTTCGAACATGTTTTCTTTTTCACATTAGCGAAACACTTATCAGAGAAAAAGCGAAAATGAGAAGCAAACACAAATGAAGAAGTCGGTTTTTATCGTTGAGCACAAAAACAACAAAAAAAAGAGTATCTAATCTAATAGGCCCCGTGCGTGCTATAGGTCAATCTCCAACGTCTGTCCCATCGCCTCAGTGTTGCATCCCTGTTTACAAGTACTTTAATGGGATGTGCTCTCATGAACCCATAGCACTTATACCAGTGCCCGGAAAACTTGTCCCGGGAAAACTCGTCTCTGGAAAAATCGTACCTGGAAAACTCGAACCGTTCAGTTTGTTCAGGTATGCTGAAAACGAATATCGCAAGGAAAATCAGCACAGACTGACTATAGACTCACCATCAAAGTATTGAAATATTTTTTTTATTTTATAAAGGAATCACTACTTATCAAGCCCCAGAGGCCACTCGAGGATAAGGCTTAAAGTGTGTACAGTAGTCAATGGACAATATCATAGTAATCGTTAGAAGTGTACATTTGGTAAATTGGATTATTTATAAGGGGCGGCTTATCAAGAACTTGTTTACATTGGACTTGAAGACGACGTAATAAAAATATAAAGTTGCAAGAACTAGCGAAAAATATAATTTTAACGATGCATTTCAAATCGTAAACTGCCTGCTTACATTTTTTTTACATTTTTCGAAGATAATAAAAAGTGTAAAAAAAAGCAAACCTTTAGAATCCTAAAAAGATCTCCCGGGAGCATTTTTGCAACATGAAAAATATACAAACCAAAATAAAGAGAGGAGGCAACCCTGCTCAAAAATATGGTTTATTACATCGCCTAAAAAAAGAAGAAGAATCGGGGGCTCCGTTGGGAAGTAAATTGTTTTCTTTTTTCTAACTTGGTTTTAAAAAGTTTTTATTGCTAACATTTATTTTCATGAACTCTAACCACACCTCACAAACCTCATCCGGCCGGTCGGGGAAAAAAGTTTTTATTTTTTTAAATTTTGGTGAATACGACAACACACATACGCACGCATGTACACACATACACACACACGCACGCACGCACACATAAGCATATCGCTTGTCACCAAGCTAAAGAAGAGAGAGAGAGAGAGAGAGTGGGGGAAGGAGAGAAAGGATCGTACGTGCCGGGGTCAAACAGAAGTTAAATGAAATCGATTATAAATCGCTCGACAAAGTTGTGTCTGAACTTTTTATTCTATGAAACTTAAGATTAATAAAACGAAATAATCGTGGCCCGTGGAAATTTCATGGCGAATATTTCGCATTCAAGAGAACAAAACGAAAAAGTAGTGAATAAATAAATATATAAGAAAATGAATGTTACCAAAGGCAAGATAAGTTACTCTGCTACCTACCTAGATCACATTTTTGTTGTTTTAACTTATTTTAAAACGTTTATTCAACACAAACAAAAGTAGCGCACGGTTTTAAGTTAGAACAATAAAGAAGTGTCTGACATTTTACAGACATCTTGTGAGACTCGATAATCGCTCCAAACTCGAAAATTAAGCAAAATACTGGTAGGAACACATCCAATAAATGTCAGCAAACGTTCGAACATGTTTTCTTTTTCACATTAGCGAAACACTTATCAGAGAAAAAGCGAAAATGAGAAGCAAACACAAATGAAGAAGTCGGTTTTTATCGTTGAGCACAAAAACAACAAAAAAAAGAGTATCTAATCTAATAGGCCCCGTGCGTGCTATAGGTCAATCTCCAACGTCTGTCCCATCGCCTCAGTGTTGCATCCCTGTTTACAAGTACTTTAATGGGATGTGCTCTCATGAACCCATAGCACTTATACCAGTGCCCGGAAAACTTGTCCCGGGAAAACTCGTCTCTGGAAAAATCGTACCTGGAAAACTCGAACCGTTCAGTTTGTTCAGGTATGCTGAAAACGAATATCGCAAGGAAAATCAGCACAGACTGACTATAGACTCACCATCAAAGTATTGAAATATTTTTTTTATTTTATAAAGGAATCACTACTTATCAAGCCCCAGAGGCCACTCGAGGATAAGGCTTAAAGTGTGTACAGTAGTCAATGGACAATATCATAGTAATCGTTAGAAGTGTACATTTGGTAAATTGGATTATTTATAAGGGGCGGCTTATCAAGAACTTGTTTACATTGGACTTGAAGACGACGTAATAAAAATATAAAGTTGCAAGAACTAGCGAAAAATATAATTTTAACGATGCATTTCAAATCGTAAACTGCCTGCTTACATTTTTTTTACATTTTTCGAAGATAATAAAAAGTGTAAAAAAAAGCAAACCTTTAGAATCCTAAAAAGATCTCCCGGGAGCATTTTTGCAACATGAAAAATATACAAACCAAAATAAAGAGAGGAGGCAACCCTGCTCAAAAATATGGTTTATTACATCGCCTAAAAAAAGAAGAAGAATCGGGGGCTCCGTTGGGAAGTAAATTGTTTTCTTTTTTCTAACTTGGTTTTAAAAAGTTTTTATTGCTAACATTTATTTTCATGAACTCTAACCACACCTCACAAACCTCATCCGGCCGGTCGGGGAAAAAAGTTTTTATTTTTTTAAATTTTGGTGAATACGACAACACACATACGCACGCATGTACACACATACACACACACGCACGCACGCACACATAAGCATATCGCTTGTCACCAAGCTAAAGAAGAGAGAGAGAGAGTGGGGGAAGGAGAGAAAGGATCGTACGTGCCGGGGTCAAACAGAAGTTAAATGAAATCGATTATAAATCGCTCGACAAAGTTGTGTCTGAACTTTTTATTCTATGAAACTTAAGATTAATAAAACGAAATAATCGTGGCCCGTGGAAATTTCATGGCGAATATTTCGCATTCAAGAGAACAAAACGAAAAAGTAGTGAATAAATAAATATATAAGAAAATGAATGTTACCAAAGGCAAGATAAGTTACTCTGCTACCTACCTAGATCACATTTTTGTTGTTTTAACTTATTTTAAAACGTTTATTCAACACAAACAAAAGTAGCGCACGGTTTTAAGTTAGAACAATAAAGAAGTGTCTGACATTTTACAGACATCTTGTGAGACTCGATAATCGCTCCAAACTCGAAAATTAAGCAAAATACTGGTAGGAACACATCCAATAAATGTCAGCAAACGTTCGAACATGTTTTCTTTTTCACATTAGCGAAACACTTATCAGAGAAAAAGCGAAAATGAGAAGCAAACACAAATGAAGAAGTCGGTTTTTATCGTTGAGCACAAAAACAACAAAAAAAAGAGTATCTAATCTAATAGGCCCCGTGCGTGCTATAGGTCAATCTCCAACGTCTGTCCCATCGCCTCAGTGTTGCATCCCTGTTTACAAGTACTTTAATGGGATGTGCTCTCATGAACCCATAGCACTTATACCAGTGCCCGGAAAACTTGTCCCGGGAAAACTCGTCTCTGGAAAAATCGTACCTGGAAAACTCGAACCGTTCAGTTTGTTCAGGTATGCTGAAAACGAATATCGCAAGGAAAATCAGCACAGACTGACTATAGACTCACCATCAAAGTATTGAAATATTTTTTTTATTTTATAAAGGAATCACTACTTATCAAGCCCCAGAGGCCACTCGAGGATAAGGCTTAAAGTGTGTACAGTAGTCAATGGACAATATCATAGTAATCGTTAGAAGTGTACATTTGGTAAATTGGATTATTTATAAGGGGCGGCTTATCAAGAACTTGTTTACATTGGACTTGAAGACGACGTAATAAAAATATAAAGTTGCAAGAACTAGCGAAAAATATAATTTTAACGATGCATTTCAAATCGTAAACTGCCTGCTTACATTTTTTTTACATTTTTCGAAGATAATAAAAAGTGTAAAAAAAAGCAAACCTTTAGAATCCTAAAAAGATCTCCCGGGAGCATTTTTGCAACATGAAAAATATACAAACCAAAATAAAGAGAGGAGGCAACCCTGCTCAAAAATATGGTTTATTACATCGCCTAAAAAAAGAAGAAGAATCGGGGGCTCCGTTGGGAAGTAAATTGTTTTCTTTTTTCTAACTTGGTTTTAAAAAGTTTTTATTGCTAACATTTATTTTCATGAACTCTAACCACACCTCACAAACCTCATCCGGCCGGTCGGGGAAAAAAGTTTTTATTTTTTTAAATTTTGGTGAATACGACAACACACATACGCACGCATGTACACACATACACACACACGCACGCACGCACGCACACATAAGCATATCGCTTGTCACCAAGCTAAAGAAGAGAGAGAGAGAGTGGGGGAAGGAGAGAAAGGATCGTACGTGCCGGGGTCAAACAGAAGTTAAATGAAATCGATTATAAATCGCTCGACAAAGTTGTGTCTGAACTTTTTATTCTATGAAACTTAAGATTAATAAAACGAAATAATCGTGGCCCGTGGAAATTTCATGGCGAATATTTCGCATTCAAGAGAACAAAACGAAAAAGTAGTGAATAAATAAATATATAAGAAAATGAATGTTACCAAAGGCAAGATAAGTTACTCTGCTACCTACCTAGATCACATTTTTGTTGTTTTAACTTATTTTAAAACGTTTATTCAACACAAACAAAAGTAGCGCACGGTTTTAAGTTAGAACAATAAAGAAGTGTCTGACATTTTACAGACATCTTGTGAGACTCGATAATCGCTCCAAACTCGAAAATTAAGCAAAATACTGGTAGGAACACATCCAATAAATGTCAGCAAACGTTCGAACATGTTTTCTTTTTCACATTAGCGAAACACTTATCAGAGAAAAAGCGAAAATGAGAAGCAAACACAAATGAAGAAGTCGGTTTTTATCGTTGAGCACAAAAACAACAAAAAAAAAGAGTATCTAATCTAATAGGCCCCGTGCGTGCTATAGGTCAATCTCCAACGTCTGTCCCATCGCCTCAGTGTTGCATCCCTGTTTACAAGTACTTTAATGGGATGTGCTCTCATGAACCCATAGCACTTATACCAGTGCCCGGAAAACTTGTCCCGGGAAAACTCGTCTCTGGAAAAATCGTACCTGGAAAACTCGAACCGTTCAGTTTGTTCAGGTATGCTGAAAACGAATATCGCAAGGAAAATCAGCACAGACTGACTATAGACTCACCATCAAAGTATTGAAATATTTTTTTATTTTATAAAGGAATCACTACTTATCAAGCCCCAGAGGCCACTCGAGGATAAGGCTTAAAGTGTGTACAGTAGTCAATGGACAATATCATAGTAATCGTTAGAAGTGTACATTTGGTAAATTGGATTATTTATAAGGGGCGGCTTATCAAGAACTTGTTTACATTGGACTTGAAGACGACGTAATAAAAATATAAAGTTGCAAGAACTAGCGAAAAATATCATTTTAACGATGCATTTCAAATCGTAAACTGCCTGCTTACATTTTTTTTACATTTTTCGAAGATAATAAAAAGTGTAAAAAAAAGCAAACCTTTAGAATCCTAAAAAGATCTCCCGGGAGCATTTTTGCAACATGAAAAATATACAAACCAAAATAAAGAGAGGAGGCAACCCTGCTCAAAAATATGGTTTATTACATCGCCTAAAAAAAGAAGAAGAATCGGGGGCTCTAACTTGGTTTTAAAAAGCTTTTATTGCTAACATTTATTTTCATGAACTCTAACCACACCTCACAACCCTAAACCGGCCGGTCGGGGAAAAAAGTTTTTATTTTTTTTAATTTTGGTGAATACGACAACACACATACGCACGCATGTACACACATACACACACACGCACGCACGCACACATAAGCATATCGCTTGTCACCAAGCTAAAGAAGAGAGAGAGAGAGTGGGGGAAGGAGAGAAAGGATCGTACGTGCCGGGGTCAAACAGAAGTTAAATGAAATCGATTATAAATCGCTCGACAAAGTTGTGTCTGAACTTTTTATTCTATGAAACTTAAGATTAATAAAACGAAATAATCGTGGCCCGTGGAAATTTCATGGCGAATATTTCGCATTCAAGAGAACAAAACGAAAAAGTAGTGAATAAATAAATATATAAGAAAATGAATGTTACCAAAGGCAAGATAAGTTACTCTGCTACCTACCTAGATCACATTTTTGTTGTTTTAACTTTTAACGAATATCGCAAGGAAAATCAGCACAGACTGACTATAGACTCACCATCAAAGTATTGAAATATTTTTTTATTTTATAAAGGAATCACTACTTATCAAGCCCCAGAGGCCACTCGAGGATAAGGCTTAAAGTGTGTACAGTAGTCAATGGACAATATCATAGTAATCGTTAGAAGTGTACATTTGGTAAATTGGATTATTTATAAGGGGCGGCTTATCAAGAACTTGTTTACATTGGACTTGAAGACGACGTAATAAAAATATAAAGTTGCAAGAACTAGCGAAAAATATCATTTTAACGATGCATTTCAAATCGTAAACTGCCTGCTTACATTTTTTTTACATTTTTCGAAGATAATAAAAAGTGTAAAAAAAAGCAAACCTTTAGAATCCTAAAAAGATCTCCCGGGAGCATTTTTGCAACATGAAAAATATACAAACCAAAATAAAGAGAGGAGGCAACCCTGCTCAAAAATATGGTTTATTACATCGCCTAAAAAAAGAAGAAGAATCGGGGGCTCTAACTTGGTTTTAAAAAGCTTTTATTGCTAACATTTATTTTCATGAACTCTAACCACACCTCACAACCCTAAACCGGCCGGTCGGGGAAAAAAGTTTTTATTTTTTTAAATTTTGGTGAATACGACAACACACATACGCACGCATGTACACACATACACACACACGCACGCACGCACGCACGCACACATAAGCATATCGCTTGTCACCAAGCTAAAGAAGAGAGAGAGAGAGTGGGGGAAGGAGAGAAAGGATCGTACGTGCCGGGGTCAAACAGAAGTTAAATGAAATCGATTATAAATCGCTCGACAAAGTTGTGTCTGAACTTTTTATTCTATGAAACTTAAGATTAATAAAACGAAATAATCGTGGCCCGTGGAAATTTCATGGCGAATATTTCGCATTCAAGAGAACAAAACGAAAAAGTAGTGAATAAATAAATATATAAGAAAATGAATGTTACCAAAGGCAAGATAAGTTACTCTGCTACCTACCTAGATCACATTTTTGTTGTTTTAACTTTTAACGAATATCGCAAGGAAAATCAGCACAGACTGACTATAGACTCACCATCAAAGTATTGAAATATTTTTTTATTTTATAAAGGAATCACTACTTATCAAGCCCCAGAGGCCACTCGAGGATAAGGCTTAAAGTGTGTACAGTAGTCAATGGACAATATCATAGTAATCGTTAGAAGTGTACATTTGGTAAATTGGATTATTTATAAGGGGCGGCTTATCAAGAACTTGTTTACATTGGACTTGAAGACGACGTAATAAAAATATAAAGTTGCAAGAACTAGCGAAAAATATCATTTTAACGATGCATTTCAAATCGTAAACTGCCTGCTTACATTTTTTTTACATTTTTCGAAGATAATAAAAAGTGTAAAAAAAAGCAAACCTTTAGAATCCTAAAAAGATCTCCCGGGAGCATTTTTGCAACATGAAAAATATACAAACCAAAATAAAGAGAGGAGGCAACCCTGCTCAAAAATATGGTTTATTACATCGCCTAAAAAAAGAAGAAGAATCGGGGGCTCTAACTTGGTTTTAAAAAGCTTTTATTGCTAACATTTATTTTCATGAACTCTAACCACACCTCACAACCCTAAACCGGCCGGTCGGGGAAAAAAGTTTTTATTTTTTTTAATTTTGGTGAATACGACAACACACATACGCACGCATGTACACACATACACACACACGCACGCACGCACACATAAGCATATCGCTTGTCACCAAGCTAAAGAAGAGAGAGAGAGAGTGGGGGAAGGAGAGAAAGGATCGTACGTGCCGGGGTCAAACAGAAGTTAAATGAAATCGATTATAAATCGCTCGACAAAGTTGTGTCTGAACTTTTTATTCTATGAAACTTAAGATTAATAAAACGAAATAATCGTGGCCCGTGGAAATTTCATGGCGAATATTTCGCATTCAAGAGAACAAAACGAAAAAGTAGTGAATAAATAAATATATAAGAAAATGAATGTTACCAAAGGCAAGATAAGTTACTCTGCTACCTACCTAGATCACATTTTTGTTGTTTTAACTTATTTTAAAACGTTTATTCAACACAAACAAAAGTAGCGCACGGTTTTAAGTTAGAACAATAAAGAAGTGTCTGACATTTTACAGACATCTTGTGAGACTCGATAAATCGCTCCAAACTCGAAAATTAAGCAAAATACTGGTAGGAACACATCCAATAAATGTCAGCAAACGTTCGAACATGTTTTCTTTTTCACATTAGCGAAACACTTATCAGAGAAAAAGCGAAAATGAGAAGCAAACACAAATGAAGAAGTCGGTTTTTATCGTTGAGCAGTTTGTTCAGATATGCTGAAAACGAATATCGCAAGGAAAATTAGCACAGACAGACAGACAAATCGTTTTCGAGATATTAATGCGTGTATTTTGAAATGTAAAGTAAAAAAGATGGCCCATCAAGCCAGAAATAAATTAATGACAGTTTAAAGGCTTCAAAATCGCTTTCGAATTGACTATGACATGATCGTGATTTTCTCATAAAATTCAACATCAACTGTCGATTTATTCGTCGCATTAACTCGCATCCTAGACTTGATTTAACCCGTGAGTGTCGACTCATAAATCAATCGAAATATAAATATAGAAAAAAAAATTATTAGGATTATTTTTTATTAATAGTAAATTACTGTTTCTTAAATTTCAAATCTATATAAAAACACGAACTTAATTTCAAATCTATATAAAAACACGAACTTAATTTTCCGTTTCAGCGTATATTTTGTAAATTTAAATCCAGCCGAGAATGGTTTATGTAAGATGACTAAACCTCCCCCCCCCTCTCTCTCTCTCTCTCTCTCTCTCTCTCTCTCTCTCTCTCTCTCTCTCTCTTTAGCTTCTCCGTGCCCCTGTCACTAAGTATGTGTATATATATATACTTATATATATATATATATGGAGAGAGAGAGAGAGAGAGAGAGAGAGAGAGAGAGAGAGAGAGAGAGAGAGAGAGAGAGAGAGAGAATATGTGCTTCCACATCAAAGAGGGGCAGGAGCATAAACAGAGACAGAAGCACACACTCTAACACACTCGCATAAAAACACACATACAGAAAACACACACATACATACGCACTTGGATAAACACACACACACACTCGCATAAACACACACATACACGAACACACACGTACACACAAATACTCAAACACACCAACACCAACACAAATCAACTTTCCGTTAAAAGCTGGCATGAGGTGGCAGGGGTGGGTGTCATAAGTGTCAATCGAATTTGAAAGTTTGTTAACGAAATGGATTTATTTCAACTTCGTTTGACACGTGCCAATTCTCCTGCCCTTCACCCACCCCTCTACCTGCCTCTCTCTTTACTAAGACTTTTCGGGTTGGGGTCTGGGGTAGGGCGTAAAAATAACCGTTTTTTTTTTCGTTATTAAATTGTAATTTTAAAAAATTGAATCATTACCTTAAAAGTTAAGAAAGCCATTCTTAATGTAGAGAGGGGCATGTTAACTATTCTGTACTTCCAGCCAATAATTTAATAAGCAAAAGATAGGATAAAATTGAATTTAACAAATATCGAAGAAGTTTTCTTTGATATTTTTTTTTTTACAAGCTGCCCCAGCGTAGTATTATCTCCAATCTATCCATGATAAAAACGGCTTTCTGAAAAAAAAAAAATAAAAAAACACTCCCAAGAAAGCCGTTCTTAACATGGTAACAAATATCGAAGAAGTTTTCTTTGATATTTTTTATTTTACAAGCTGCCCCAGCGTAGTATTTTCTCCAATCTCTCCATGATAAAAACGGCTTTCTGAAAAAAAAAAAAAAAAACACTCCCAAGAAAGCCGTTCTTAACATGGAGAGATTGGAGGGGGTATTCCGGAAGTCGTTCTTAAAATGGGGAGAGGAGGGCGTTTTGTAACTATTCCGTACTTTAACCTAACAATTTAATAAAAAAAAACATCAAATGTTAAATAAAAATAAATAAAAATAAGATAAATAAAAAATAAATACCTACCTGCCTCTCTCTTTACTAAGACTTTTCGGTTGGGGTGTTTATGCTACGCTGGGGTAGGTCGTAAAAACAAATTTTTTTTTTTCGTTATTAAATTGTAATTTTTTAAGAAATCATTACCTTAAAAGTTAAGAAAGCCATTCTTAATGTAGAGAGGGGCATGTTAACTATTCTGTACTTTCAGCATGTTAACTATTCTGTACTTTCAGCCAATAATTTAATAAGATAGGATAAAATTGAATTTAACTTGAAATTTTTACCCAAAAATATCGAAGAAGTTTTCTTTGATATTTTTTATTTTACAAGCTGCCCCAGCGTAGTATTATCTCCAATCTCTCCATGATAAAAACGGCTTTCTGAAAAAAAAAAACACTTCCAAGAAAGCCGTTCTTAACATGGAGAGATTGGAGATAATACTACGCTGGGGCAGCTTGTAAAATAAAAAATAAATTTCTGCTAATGATATATATATATATATATCTATATCTATATATCTATATCTATATCTATATATATATATATATATATATATATATATATATATATATATATATATATATATATATATATATATATATATATTAAGTAATGTGATTTATAATTTAAAAGTTTTTTATTTTATTGAATTAAAAAATAATTATATATATATATATATATATATATATAAATATATATATATAATTATTTTTTAATTTTTTTATAACTTTTCAAAGTTTCGGTTTCTCTCTCTCTCTCTCTTTCTCTCTCTCTCTCTCTCTCTCTCTCTATCTCTCTCTCTCTCTCTCGCTCGCTCGCTCTCGCGCACGCGCGCTTCTCCGTGTCCTTATATATAGACAGAGAGAGAGGGAAAAGGGGGGAGAGACCGAAAGAGACAGAGAATGTGTCTACGCTCCCCTCCAACATGCTTCAACGCCAACGACGCACACACCCACATACACACACACTTGCATTAACACAAACATACAAATTTAACTCAGCACACACACTCACATAAACACATAAACACATACACACACACACACACACTCGCATAAAGGCACCAACACACACAAACACAAAGTATTACTCTGTGTGTGCGTGCGTGCGTGCGCGCATATCACGCCACATTCACTCTTCAACTAAACAAGTTTAAATCAACCAATGAAAAGGCAGCTAGGTAACACAAACTCCATAAAAGGTAAAAAGGTTGCATCATCGACTCGAACTGTTCGATTTTTCCCGGAAAAAGTTAACGGTTTTCACGGCGATGGTGAAATATAAAAAGAGGCCTAAAACGGGCTGTAAATTCAGTTTGGACCCTGGCAGCGAGATGAGTTCCGGAAGAATAGATGACCAGCCAGTCGACCCAGCTAAGCCGCCGCCCTGCCGCTCCTCAGTCGACCCAGCTAAGCCGCCGCCCTGCCGCTCCTCTGTCTACTTCTCTGATGTCAAAAAAAAAGGTATGTCCTTTCGTTTCAAAGTAGATGACGCATTTATTTCAGTTGTGTAAACTGCACAAGTGTTCAAATGAACGTTGTTAGTATGAGCACAGTTCATAAACACGTCGAATTTCTTTTCAAATTTCGACACTTGTGTAGTTTACACGATTTTAACGTTTAACGTCTTTTTATATTTTATTATACTGTTAGAAAGCCAGCCAACAAATATTACCGTTTTTTTAATTTGTTAGGTGAAAGTATACATATAATATTATTTAAGGGAGGTCAATAAACTATAGAATTACCGTGACAATTGTGCAGTTTATAAACCGTGCTGTTCTTGGAAAAAAATATTAAAATTTAAATCTAAATTAACGTCTTTTTGTAAAATTTGTTAGGTGAAAGTATACATATAATATTATTTAAGGGCGGTCAATAAACTATAGAATTACCGTGACAATTGTGCAGTTTATAAACCGTGCTGTTCTGCTGTTCTGGGAAAAAATATTAAAATTTAAATCTAAATTAACGTCTGTTTTTGTTAATTTGTTAGGTGAAAGCATACATATAATATTATTTAAGGGCGGTCGATAAACTATAGAATTACCGTGACAATTGTGCAGTTTATAAACCGTGCTGTTCTGGGAAAAAAATATTAAAGTTTAAATCTAAATTAACGTCTTTTTTTTAAATTTGTTAGGTGAAAGCATACATATAATATTATTTAAGGGTGGTCGATAAACTATAGAATTACCGTGACAATTGTGCAGTTTATAAACCGTGCTTTTGCTGGAAAATATATTTTAAATTTAAATCTAAATTAACGTCTTTTTTTTTTAATTTGTTAGGTGAAAGTATATATATAATATTATTTAAGGGCGGTCGATAAACTATAGAATTACCGTGACAATTGTGCAGTTTATAAACCGTGCTGTTCTGGGAAAAAATATTAAAATTTAAATCTAAATTAACGTCTGTTTTTTTTAATTTGTTAGGTGAAAGCATACATATAATATTATTTAAGGGCGGTCGATAAACTATAGAATTACCGTGACAATTGTGCAGTTTATAAACCGTACTGTTCTGGGAAAAAAATATTAAAATTTAAATCTAAATTAACGTCTTTTTTTTAAAATTTGTTAGGTGAAAGCATACATATAATATTATTTAAGGGAGGTCAATAAACTATAGAATTACCGTGACAATTGTGCAGTTTATAAACCGTGCTTTTGCTGGAAAATATATTTTAAATTTAAATCTAAATTAACGTCTGTTTTTGTTAATTTGTTAGGTGAAAGAATACATATAATATTATTTAAGGGCGGTTGATAAACTATAGAATTTCCGTGACAATTGTGCAGTTTATAAACCGTGCTGTTCTGGGAAAAAAATATTAAAATTTAAATCTAAATTAACGTCTTTTTTTAAAATTTGTTAGGTGAAAGCATACGTATAATATTATTTAAGGGTGGTCGATAAACTATAGAATTACCGTGACAATTGTGCAGTTTATAAACCGTGCTTTTGCTGGAAAATATATTTTAAATTTAAATCTAAATTAACGTTTTTTTTTTTTAATTTGTTAGGTGAAAGCATACATATAATATTATTTAAGGGCGGTCGATAAACTATAGAATTACCGTGACAATTGTGCAGTTTATAAACCGTGCTTTTGCTGGAAAATATATTTTAAATTTAAATCTAAATTAACGTCTTTTTTTTTAATTTGTTAGGTGAAAGCATACATATAATATTATTTAAGGGTGGTCAATAAACTATAGAATTACCGTGACAATTGTGCAGTTTATAAACCGTGCTTTTGCTGGTAAATATATTTTAAATTTAAATCTAAATTAACGTCTTTTTTTTTAATTTGTTAGGTGAAAGCATACATATAATATTATTTAAGGGTGGTCGATAAACTATAGAATTACCGTGACAATTGTGCAGTTTATAAACCGTGCTTTTGCTGGAAAATATATTTTAAATTTAAATCTAAATTAACGTCTTTTTTTTTAATTTGTTAGGTGAAAGCATACATATAATATTATTTAAGGGTGGTCAATAAACTATAGAATTACCGTGACAATTGTGCAGTTTATAAACCGTGCTGTTCTGGGAAAAAATATTAAAATTTAAATCTAAATAAACGTCTTTTTTTTTAAATTTGTTAGGTGAAAGCATACATATAATATTATTTAAGGGCGGTCAATAAACTATAGAATTACCGTGACAATTGTGCAGTTTATAAACCGTGCTATTCTGGGAAAAAAATATTAAAATTTTGATCTAAATTAACGTCTTTTTTTTAAATTTGTTAGATGAAAGCATACATATAATATTATTTAAGGGCATTCCATAAACTGTAGAATTACCGTGACAATTGTGCAGTTTATAAACCGTTCTTTTATTGGATAAAATACTGGATGTGTATTTTCCCCCCTAAAGTCCAACCCTATCCTCACCGTGGTAGGGGGGTGTAACGTTGTAGTTTAACAGCTACACGGCTAAATGGGCTCTGGCAAAAAAAAAAAAAAAAAAAAAAAATCCAGAAAATGTCGGCATTAGTTTGTTGCGTCCGTCATCTGGTCGTCTTTTTATACGCTTGCATGTGGCGAGCAAAAAGGCGTGAAGGGAGCAGGCTGAAAGGAGAACAATACCCGAAAGATGTAAACCGAACGAAAGAGAAAAATGGGCCTTCCTGAAAGGCCCCGTGTTCTCCCCAGCCTGCTCCCAGTTTCCCCGACTTTGCATGCAACTGGTTTTGAGCTTTTGGAAAGCTCTTTTCTCAGTGTCGGGGTGTTGACTCCACTTCCAAGTTAACAAATAGCTGCAAGTCTGGGTACGGTCCGATTGGTTCCGAAGCTCTTCCGCTGTGAGGTGCGCTTTCGAATCTCCCGAAGGGGGCTACCCTCTAAGCAGGCGACACGTGCTCGTGTTACTATGTAATGCATGCTTGCCTCGACTCAACTAAGGACGACTAGAGTTCGACTAGATTGTGTGCTCACAAGCCGCTTTAAGGCCGCTTTTATTATTCCTACTGTCTAGGAACTCTGAAATGGTATGGTAGTGCAATTATATATGACCGTCCTCCAATACGAAATGGTAGTGCAATTATATATGACGGTCCTCCGATATGATAGTAGGAATGCCAGTTTTGTGAGCGATCATCGCCGTCTTATGAACACAAACTAGTGGTATCTTTACGAATCCTGTTGGGTAGAGAGAACACCTCTGTTTTCTGCTCCGCCTGTTATTCTGAGTAGAAACCGCTTTTTAGGAGATGTTCGCAGCACAGCTTGTTTTTATATAGTGCCCCTCCTTTCGGGAGTTCATCACCTCGCTGCCCAGACGAGAGCTTTTTCCGGTGGAACCTCTTTTTTTTTTTCTTTTTTTTATTTTACTTTCCAGTTTAATGGCGAACGAACAGTCACCAGCAAGTGGTCTGCACCGACAGGAAGATGAGTATAGTATCACCCTTTCTTCTTTTTATTTCGATTTCAGTCTTTGTGATTTGATAATTTAATTTAACTGTTTCCATTGTTCCAGCTTTCACACAGCAGTAGATTATCAACACTATAAATATCATCTCTTTTTTATAGATTGGAACAAGCAATGAAACCTAGCAGCATCACCGTTCCTGTCTGCCACATGTCTTGTGCACTTTGAATCCAGTATTTCTTTCTTTGCGTTCAAGCACATCTGGGTACAATCAAACTGCGTATGATGTATGTCTATCTGTTTCTTCCAACATTAGCATCTCAAAGTCTTGGCAGCAATCATTGTCATAGAAGTAGAGTAAGTATTCTTTTTCTTTCCTTCTGTGTGTATATCTTTATAATTTCAGGTACTCCTCTTGATCATGATGGAATTCTACTATCAGCTATTGTGAGAATTATGTGCATTGGAAAAAACAACTGAATCCAGCAGCATCACCTATCCTAGCTGCCACATGTTTCCTGTAGTTACAGAAGTCCTCAAGTAAGTGTTTCTTTCTTTGTGTACATGCACATCTGGGTACAATCAAATTCTAAACTATTAACTTTATTTAAATGAATGCAGTTCTGCTTGTATTTCTTCTCATCAGCTAACTTATGCAACTACAAAAAAAAAGGTAGTACATGGGTGTTTGATCATAACCAGAAAGTTAAATATATCATTAAAAAAAAAAAGTTTTTAAATTATTAAAAAAAAGAAGTTTTTAAATTATTAAAAGGAAAAAAATCATCACAGTAAAAATTATATATATGTAACAAAGAACACAAACAAACATGAAATTGCCATGAGTTTCAGCAAGAAGCACAAAAGAGAAAAAGTGGAGATAACACCTGGGAAGTAACAGGTAAGAATTTTCTTTATTTCTTATCTCAACTAGCGCATAGATTTTTTTCAAATATACATTAAAAAAAATTACCCAAGTCAAACAATTGATGGAAAAACTAAGCATTAAAGTTCAATTAAGCATAAAAAAAATAAATTCTAATAATTATGTAATCTATATACAAATTGTCTCCCTTGAATATATATATATATACATATTCAAGGGAGACCATTGGTATATAGATTACATAATAATTAGAAGTTATTTTTTTAATTGAAATATATATATTCAAGGGAGACAATTTGTATATATATCATATAATTATTTGAAGTAATTTTTTAATTCAAATATATATATATATATATATTTATTTATTTATTTCAATTAAAAAAATAACTTCTAATAATTGTTATCTATATTCACATAGTCTTCCTTGAATATATATATATATATATATTCAAGGGAGACAATTTGTATAAAGATCACATAATTATTAGAAGTTATTTTTTTTAATTGAAATAAATATATATATTCAAGGGAGACAATTTGTATATAGATCAGATAATTATTAGAATTATTTTTTTAAATTGAAATAAATACATTTATATATATATATATATATATATATATATATTATACTAGCATAGGTTACTGGCGTAGCCCCGGTGTTTAGCGGTGTATGCTGCCCCCCTCCCCAACAAAAAAGAAAGCAGAGAAACGGTTAATTTTTTAAAATTTGACCCCTATTATAAACCCTTAAAATTTATTGTTTTGGGCTCCAAATGAGATATTAAGTTAGATCCATGTCCAAGGAAACTATATGTAAAATTTCAAGTGTTTAGACCCATAATTGTCGGAGGAGATTTGTAAGGTTCTCAAAGGCCAAATCATTGAAGTTTGACCCCTCAATCGCCAAATTTCTGTCCAAGTACCAATCACATAGATTTTCCAAAATCTCAGTACCCTTTTTATCAAAATTTGGAATATGTAGACTAAAATTGACAGAAATGTACACACAGACAGACATATTCAATTCTATAGATAGATAGATAGATAAATAATGAGAGACAGAAAGATAAATATATACAATGATTAATGAATTAGTAGAGATAGTTGTTAAATTTTTGGAAATATGTATGGCAATTTGATGGTAAGACTTAGAGCTAACTGTAAATATTTAAAATATATACACAGAAATTCAAATGACAGGACTTATATGTAGAGTGCTCAATACATCAGTAGAGCAAGGTAATAAATTAAAAAAAATGTATACGTAAATTTAGATAACCACAATTTTTTTGGTATTCTTGTGTGAATATGACATAATGTAATATAAATTTTAATAATTTTATTCTAAATGTTATGATTCTCAATGAAAAATCTAAAATGTCAATATATATATATATATATATATACATATATATATATATTTCAATAAAAAGAATAACTTCTAATAATTATGTCATCTATATAACAATTGTCTCCCTTGAACATATATAGATTATATATATATATTAAATATATATATTTATATATATATATATATATATATATATATATATATATATATTTATTTAAAAAAATAACTTCTAATAATTATGTGATCTATATTAAAATTGTCTCCCTTGAATATATATATATATATATATATATATATATATATATATATTTATTTCAATAAAAAAAATAAGGTCTAATAAAAATTACAAATTGTCCCCCTGTAATATATATATATGTATATATATATACACATATATTTACTTATTTCAATAAAAAAAATAACTTCTGATAATTATATGATCTATATACAAATTGTCTCCCTTTTTTTAGCACTATTTAAAGTGTAATTATTAAATAAAAATCTAAATAAAATGTCTTTATTGCTCTGTCTTATTGAGCACTCTTATATAACTCTGGTTAAATCTTAATGTTTACTTATCCTGTAATAAAATAAACGTTTTATAATATCAGCTCTGTCTAGTTTTGAGCACTATTTTAAAGTGTTATTATTAAGTAAAAATCTAAATAACATGACTTTATTGTTCTATGTCTCATTGATTGAATTGAAATAAATAAATATATATATATATATATTTACTTCAATTAATAAAAATAACTTCTAATTATTATATGATCTATATCAAATTGTCTCCCTTGAATATATATATATATATTTATTTATTTCAATAAAAAAAAACTTCTAATAATTATGTGATCTATATACAAATTGTCTCCCTTGAATATATATATATATAGATTATATATATATATATATATATGTATTTCAATTAAAAAAATAACTTCTAATAATTATGTGATTTATATATTTACCAATGATTCTTGCATGTGCTCCATAGTTTTATATAGCTGTGTAGTAAATTTAAAAATTGCTTTGTTTAATTATACAAGACGATTTTACTTTAAGAGTGCTCAATGCATTTATAGAGCTTTGTAGTAAGAGTTGGAAACATTTTGGCAATTATTTTAGACAAATCTACTTCCAGAGTGCTCAATATATTAGTAGAGCTAAATAAAACATTTGAGAAACAGATATGGCATTTCAACTGCATAAATTTATTTTGACAGAGTTCAATACATTAGTAGAGCTAAATATAGACTTTCAAAAAACGTATGGCAATTCAGCTACACGAATATACTTAAGAGTGCTCAATACATTAGTAGACGAAAGAATAAAATTCAGAAAACATGAAGAGCTCTGCAGTATGTTTTGAAAACCTAAATGTCAATATGTAAGTATAAATATACTGTAAGTGTTTAATATATATATATATATATATATATATATATATATATATATATATATATATATGACAAGTATTTAAAACAAGTTTCTTATTTGAGTGCCTAATATATTTGAGAGCTCTATGGTAACTTTATAAAACATATTTCAAAATTATGTTAGATAAATTGTCTTTGAGAGTGCTCATTTCTAAGTAGAGCTCTGTAGAAAATTTTTGAGACATGTTCAGCAATTTAAGTTCATATGAGTTAATAAATAGAGCTATATAGTGACTTGTGCAAACTTATATGGCACTTATCCTAGACAAGTTAACTCTTGTAGCTGTGCAATACGTAAGTAGAGTTCTGCATTAGTTTTGGGGTATGGTTCTCACTTTATTAGGGCAATAACTTGGACACATTATACTATGGACAAATCCATTGAGGACAACCAAAGGTAACCTGTTTTTTTCCACTCTGCTGAATAAGACTCATCCGTCTTGGTTCACTCTTGGGACATTAAAACACACAAGGTGAAGAATTAAAAAAAGAATGCAAAAATGTAAATGTCTTTGCAACTCATTCATTTTCACTTTCATAACACAAAAACAAAAAAATATACATAATAAAAAATGTTAAGCAAAATTGATTCATGTTAACACCTCTCCCAACACCACAGATTAACTACAAAAATACTTGATAAAGCAAAACACAATTACAAATGTGTATGAAAAAAATAAAAATAAAAAAAATCAACCAAGCAATGGCTCATGATTTCCTGGTGTTTGATGGAATGTGAGTAGGCATACAGCCTGGATAATTTTCCAAGGTAAGTGATGATATTCATCATTATTGTCTTTTTGGATTAGTTCAGATATATCTCATAACTATAATTGTTTTATGTATATATTTATATGTCTAGATGTTATGTGTGCTATTTGCATGTTCCCTATAGAAAAAAAGCTACATAAAATCTACAAGTGTATTCTGATGTAGAATTAACCAGTAAAAACAATGCTTGTGTTCCTGATATACAAACTATTTCCTATTAGCATATAAGTTGAATCATGAAATTTATCTCCCTTGCCTGTCTCTCTTTATACCTTTGTATTTATCTAGATCTGTCTATCTCCCTTTTCTTATTCTTTATCCCTATTCCCCGTCTTGCTATCCCAGGTAACAGTAGGCGTCGATGAGGCACATCCAGACGCCAACCTACACGGTGCAGAGAAAGGACAGAAAAAAAACTAAGTCCCGATGTGCCTAGCAGATTAGAAGGCATTTTGCAACGCCTACATGCACCCAACATGGCAGTAGGCGTCGATCGGGCACTTCAAGACACTTACTTACACTGTTTTGAACTTAGAGATTTCAATTGAATACTACTTGACATGTGTTGGTCTAGTAGCTCCTCATCTACCTATACCTACGTCCACCCCTGTAAGGACTTAGAAATTTTCAATTGAATACACGTTGAGAAGGCTTGGTCTATAGGATTCTCATCTACCTATATCCACATCCCCTGTTGTTTGGACTTAGAAATTTTCAATTGAATACACGTTGACTTGCATTGGTTTATAGGATTCTCATCTACCTATATCGACATCCCCTCTTGTTTGGACTTAGAAATTTTACATTGAATACACGTTGACTTGCATTGGTCTATAGGATTCTCATCTACCTATATCCACATCCCCTCTTGTTTGGACCTAGAAATTTTCATTTGAATACACGTTGACTTGCATTGGTCTATAGGATTCTCATCTACCTATATCTACATCCCCTGTTGTTTGGACTTAGAAATTTTCAATTGAATACACGTTGACTTGCATTGGTCTATAGGATTCTGATCTACCTATATCTACATCCCCTCTTGTTTGGACTTAGAAATTTTCAATTGAATACACGTTGACTTACATTGGTCTATAGGATTCTCATCTACCTATATCCACATCCCCTCTTGTTTGGACTTAGAAATTTTCAATTGAATACACCTTGACTTGCATTGGTCTATAGGATTCTCATCTACCTATATCCACATCCCCGCTTGTTTGGACTTAGAAATTTTCAATTGAATACACGTTGACTTGCATTGGTCTATAGGATTCTCATCTACCTATATCTACATCCCCTCTTGTTTGGACTTAGAAATTTTCAATTGAATACACGTTGACTTGCATTGGTTTATAGGATTCTCATCTACCTATATCCACATCCCCTCTTGTTTGGACTTAGAAATTTTCAATTGAATACACGTTGACTTGCATTGGTCTATAGGATTCTCATCTACCTATATCCACATCCCCTCTTGTTTCGACTTAGAAATTTTCAATTGAATACACGTTGACTTGCATTGCTCTATAGGATTCTCATCTACCTATATCCACATCCCCTCTTGTTTCGACTTAGAAATGTTCAATTGAATACACGTTGACTTGCATTGCTCTATAGGATTCTCATCTACCTATATCCACATCCCCTCTTGTTTGGACTTAGAAATTTTCAATTGAATACACGTTGACTTGCATTGGTCTATAGCATTCTCATCTACCTATATCCACATCCCCTCTTGTTTGGACTTAGAAATTTTCAATTGAATACACGTTGACTTGCATTGGTCTATAGGATTCTCATCTACCTATATCCACATCCCCTGTTGTTTGGACTTAGAAATTTTCAATTGAATACACGTTGACTTGCATTGGTCTATAGGATTCTCATCTACCTATATCCACATCCCCTCTTGTTTGGACTTAGAAATTTTCAATTGAATACACGTTGACTTGCATTGGTCTATAGGATTCTCATCTACCTATATCTACATCCCCTGTTGTTTGGACTTAGAAATTTTCAATTGAATACACGTTGACTTGCATTGGTCTATAGGATTCTCATCTACCTATATCCACATCCCCTCTTGTTTGGACTTAGAAATTTTCAATTGAATACACGTTGACTTGCATTGGTCTATAGGATTCTCATCTACCTATATCCACATCCCCTCTTGTTTGGACTTAGAAATTTTCAATTGAATACACGTTGACTTGCATTGGTCTATAGGATTCTCATCTACCTATATCCACATCCCCTCTTGTTTGGACTTAGAAATTTTCAATTGAATACACGTTGACTTGCATTGGTCTATAGGATTCTCATCTACCTATATCCACATCCCCTCTTGTTTGGACTTAGAAATTTTCAATTGAATACACGTTGACTTGCATTGGTCAATAGGATTCTCATCTACCTATATCCACATCCCCTGTTGTTTGGACTTAGAAATTTTCAATTGAATACACGTTGACTTGCATTGGTCTATAGGATTCTCATCTACCTATATCCACATCCCCTCTTGTTTGGACTTAGAAATTTTCAATTGAATACACGTTGACTTGCATTGGTCTATAGGATTCTCATCTACCTATATCCACATCCCCTCTTGTTTGGACTTAGAAATTTTCAATTGAATACACGTTGACTTGCATTGGTCTATAGCATTCTCATCTACCTATATCCACATCCCCTCTTGTTTGGACTTAGAAATTTTCAATTGAATACACGTTGACTTGCATTGGTCTATAGGATTCTCATCTACCTATATCCACATCCCCTCTTGTTTGGACTTAGAAATTTTCAATTGAATACACGTTGACTTGCATTGGTCTATAGGATTCTCATCTACCTATATCTACATCCCCTGTTGTCTGGACTTAGAAATTTTCAATTGAATACACGTTGACTTGCATTGGTCTATAGGATTCTCATCTACCTATATCCACATCCCTTCTTGTTTGGACTTAGAAATTTTCAATTGAATACACGTTGACTTGCATTGGTCTATAGGATTCTCATCTACCTATATCCACATCGCCTCTTGTTTGGACTTAGAAATTTTCAATTGAATACACGTTGACTTGCATTGGTCTATAGGATTCTCATCTACCTATATCTACATCCCCTCTTGTTTGGACTTAGAAATTTTCAATTGAATACACGTTGACTTGCATTGGTCTATAGGATTCTCATCTACCTATATCCACATCCCCTCTTGTTTGGACTTAGAAATTTTCAATTGAATACACGTTGACTTGCATTGGTCTATAGGATTCTCATCTACCTATATCCACATCCCCTCTTGTTTGGACTTAGAAATTTTCAATTGAATACCCGTTGACTTGCATTGGTCTATAGGATTCTCATCTACCTATATCCACATCCCCTCTTGTTTGGTCTTAGAAATTTTCAATTGAATACACGTTGACTTGCATTGGTCTATAGGATTCTCATCTACCTATATCCACATCCGTTCTTGTTTGGACTTAGAAACTTTCAATTGAATACACGTTGACTTGCATTGGTCTATAGGATTCTCATCTACCTATATCCACATGCCCTCTTGTTTGGTCTTAGAAATTTTCAATTGAATACACGTTGACTTGCATTGGTCTATAGGATTCTCATCTACCTATATCCACATCCCCTCTTGTTTGGACTTAGAAATTTTCAATTGAATACACGTTGACTTGCATTGGTCTATAGGATTCTCATCTACCTATATCCACATCCCCTCTTGTTTGGACTTAGAAATTTTCAATTGAATACACGTTGACTTGCATTGGTCTATAGGATTCTCATCTACCTATATCCACATCCCCTGTTGTTTGGACTTAGAAATTTTCAATTGAATACACGTTGACTTGCATTGGTCTATAGGATTCTCATCTACCTATATCCACATCCCTTCTTGTTTGGACTTAGAAACTTTCAATTGAATACACGTTGACTTGCATTGCTCTATAGGATTCTCATCTACCATTACCTACGTCCTATCTTGTTTGGACTTAGAAATTTTCAATTGAATACACGTTGACTTGCATTGGTCTATAGGATTCTCATCTACCTATATCCACATCCCCTCTTGTTTGGACTTAGAAATTTTCAATTGAATACACGTTGACTTGCATTGGTCTATAGGATTCTCATCTACCTATATCCACATCCCCTCTTGTTTGGACTTAGAAATTTTCAATTGAATACACGTTGACTTGCATTGGTCTATAGGATTCTCATCTACCTATATCTACATCCCCTCTTGTTTGGACTTAGAAATTTTCAATTGAATACACGTTGACTTGCATTGGTCTATAGGATTCTCATCTACCTATATCCATATCCCTTCTTGTTTGGACTTAGAAATTTTCAATTGAATACACGTTGACTTGCATTGGTCTATAGGATTCTGATCTACCTATATCCACATCCCCTCTTGTTTGGACTTAGAAATTTTCAATTGAATACACGTTGACTTGCATTGGTCTATAGGATTCTATTCTATTTATATCCACATCCCCTCTTGTTTGGACTTAGAAATTTTCAATTGAATACACGTTGACTTGCATTGGTCTATAGCATTCTCATCTACCTATATCCACATCCCCTCTTGTTTGGACTTAGAAATTTTCAATTGAATACACGTTGACTTGCATTGGTCTATAGGATTCTCATCTACCTATATCCACATCCCCTCTTGTTTGGACTTAGAAATTTTCAATTGAATACACGTTGACTTGCATTGGTCTATAGGATTCTCATCTACCTATATCCTCATCCCCTCTTGTTTGGACTTAGAAATTTTCAATTGAATACACGTTGACTTGCATTGGTCTATAGGATTCTCATCTACCTATATCCACATCCCCTCTTGTTTGGACTCAGAAATTTTCAATTGAATACACGTTGACTTGCATTGGTCTATAGCATTCTCATCTACCTATATCCACATCCCCTCTTGTTTGGACTTAGAAATTTTCAATTGAATACACGTTGACTTGCATTGGTCTATAGGATTCTCATCTACCTATATCCACATCCCCTGTTGTTTGGACTTAGAAATTTTCAATTGAATACACGTTGACTTGCATTGGTCTATAGGATTCTCATCTACCTATATCCACATCCCCTGTTGTTTGGACTCAGAAATTTTCAATTGAATACACGTTGACTTGCATTGGTCTATAGGATTCTCATCTACCTATATCCACATCCCCTCTTGTTTGGACTTAGAAATTTTCAATTGAATACACGTTGACTTGCATTGGTCTATAGGATTCTCATCTACCTATATCCACATCCCCTCTTGTTTGGACTTAGAAATTTTCAATTGAATACACGTTGACTTGCATTGGTCTATAGCATTCTCATCTACCTATATCCACATCCCCTCTTGTTTGGACTTAGAAATTTTCAATTGAATACACGTTGACTTGCATTGGTCTATAGGATTCTCATCTACCTATATCCACATCCCCTGTTGTTTGGACTTAGAAATTTTCAATTGAATACACGTTGACTTGCATTGGTCTATAGGATTCTCATCTACCTATATCCACATCCCCTCTTGTTTGGACTTAGAAATTTTACATTGAATACACGTTGACTTGCATTGGTCTATAGGATTCTCATCTACCTATATCCACATCCCCTGTTGTTTGGACTCAGAAATTTTCAATTGAATACACGTTGACTTGCATTGGTCTATAGGATTCTCATCTACCTATATCCACATCCCCTCTTGTTTGGACTTAGAAATTTTCAATTGAATACACGTTGACTTGCATTGGTCTATAGGATTCTTATCTACCTATATCCACATCCCCTCTTGTTTGGACTTAGAAATTTTCAATTGAATACACGTTGACTTGCATTGGTCTATAGGATTCTGATCTACCTATATCCACATCCCCTTGTTCCTCTTCTTGCTTTTGCTTTTATTTAGAAATTTTAGGATTCTATTCTACTTTTATACTTGTTCCTCTTCTTGCTTTTGCTTTTATTTAGAAATTTTAGGATTCTATTCTACTTTTATACTTGTTCCTCTTCTTGCTTTTGCTTTTATTTAGAAATTTTAGGATTCTATTCTACTTTTATACTTGTTCCTCTTCTTGCTTTTGCTTTTATTTAGAAATTTTAGGATTCTATTCTACTTTTATACTTGTTCCTCTTCTTGCTTTTGCTTTTATTTAGAAATTTTAGGATTCTATTCTACTTTTATACTTGTTCCTCTTCTTGCTTTTGCTTTTATTTAGAAATTTTAGGATTCTATTCTACTTTTATACTTGTTCCTCTTCTTGCTTTTGCTTTTATTTAGAAATTTTAGGATTCTATTCTACTTTTATACTTGTTCCTCTTCTTGCTTTTGCTTTTATTTAGAAATTTTAGGATTCTATTCTACTTTTATACTTGTTCCTCTTCTTGCTTTTGCTTTTATTTAGAAATTTTAGGATTCTATTCTACTTTTATACTTGTTCCTCTTCTTGCTTTTGCTTTTATTTAGAAATTTTAGGATTCTATTCTACTTTTATACTTGTTCCTCTTCTTGCTTTTGCTTTTATTTAGAAATTTTAGGATTCTATTCTACTTTTATACTTGTTCCTCTTCTTGTTTTTGCTTTTATTTAGAAATTTTAGGATTCTATTCTACTTTTATACTTGTTCCTCTTCTTGCTTTTGCTTTTACCTAGAAATTTTAGGATTCTATTCTACTTTTATACTTGTTCCTCTTCTTGCTTTTGCTTTTATTTAGAAATTTTAGGATTCTATTCTACTTTTATACTTGTTCCTCTTCTTGCTTTTGCTTTTATTTAGAAATTTTAGGATTCTATTCTACTTTTATACTTGTTCCTCTTCTTGCTTTTGCTTTTATTTAGAAATTTTAGGATTCTATTCTACTTTTATACTTGTTCCTCTTCTTGCTTTTGCTTTTATTTAGAAATTTTAGGATTCTATTCTACTTTTATACTTGTTCCTCTTCTTCCTTTTGCTTTTACCTAGAAATTTTAGGATTCTATTCTACTTTTATACTTGTTCCTCTTCTTGCTTTTGCTTTTATTTAGAAATTTTAGGATTCTATTCTACTTTTATACTTGTTCCTCTTCTTGCTTTTGCTTTTATTTAGAAATTTTAGGATTCTATTCTACTTTTATACTTGTTCCTCTTCTTGCTTTTGCTTTTATTTAGAAATTTTAGGATTCTATTCTACTTTTATACTTGTTCCTCTTCTTGCTTTTGCTTTTATTTAGAAATTTTAGGATTCTATTCTACTTTTATACTTGTTCCTCTTCTTGCTTTTGCTTTTATTTAGAAATTTTAGGATTCTATTCTACTTTTATACTTGTTCCTCTTCTTGCTTTTGCTTTTATTTAGAAATTTTAGGATTCTATTCTACTTTTATACTTGTTCCTCTTCTTCCTTTTGCTTTTATTTAGAAATTTTAGGATTCTATTCTACTTTTATACTTGTTCCTCTTCTTGCTTTTGCTTTTATTTAGAAATTTTAGGATTCTATTCTACTTTTATACTTGTTCCTCTTCTTCCTTTTGCTTTTACCTAGAAATTTTAGGATTCTATTCTACTTTTATACTTGTTCCTCTTCTTGCTTTTGCTTTTATTTAGAAATTTTAGGATTCTATTCTACTTTTATACTTGTTCCTCTTCTTCCTTTTGCTTTTATTTAGAAATTTTAGGATTCTATTCTACTTTTATACTTGTTCCTCTTCTTCCTTTTGCTTTTACCTAGAAATTTTAGGATTCTATTCTACTTTTATACTTGTTCCTCTTCTTGCTTTTGCTTTTATTTAGAAATTTTAGGATTCTATTCTACTTTTATACTTGTTCCTCTTCTTGCTTTTGCTTTTATTTAGAAATTTTAGGATTCTATTCTACTTTTATACTTGTTCCTCTTCTTGCTTTTGCTTTTATTTAGAAATTTTAGGATTCTATTCTACTTTTATACTTGTTCCTCTTCTTGCTTTTGCTTTTATTTAGAAATTTTAGGATTCTATTCTACTTTTATACTTGTTCCTCTTCTTGCTTTTGCTTTTATTTAGAAATTTTAGGATTCTATTCTACTTTTATACTTGTTCCTCTTCTTCCTTTTGCTTTTATTTAGAAATTTTAGGATTCTATTCTACTTTTATACTTGTTCCTCTTCTTCCTTTTGCTTTTATTTAGAAATTTTAGGATTCTATTCTACTTTTATACTTGTTCCTCTTTATGCTTTTGCTTTTATTTAGAAATTTTAGGATTCTATTCTACTTTTATACTTGTTCCTCTTCTTGCTTTTGCTTTTATTTAGAAATTTTAGGATTCTATTCTACTTTTATACTTGTTCCTCTTCTTGCTTTTGCTTTTATTTAGAAATTTTAGGATTCTATTCTACTTTTATACTTGTTCCTCTTCTTGCTTTTGCTTTTATTTAGAAATTTTAGGTTTCTATTCTACTTTTATACTTGTTCCTCTTCTTGCTTTTGCTTTTATTTAGAAATTTTAGGATTCTATTCTACTTTTATACTTGTTCCTCTTCTTGCTTTTGCTTTTATTTAGAAATTTTAGGATTCTATTCTACTTTTATACTTGTTCCTCTTCTTGCTTTTGCTTTTACCTAGAAATTTTAGGATTCTATTCTACTTTTATACTTGTTCCTCTTCTTGCTTTTGCTTTTACCTAGAAATTTTAGGATTCTATTCTACTTTTATACTTGTTCCTCTTCTTGCTTTTGCTTTTATTTAGAAATTTTAGGATTCTATTCTACTTTTATACTTGTTCCTCTTCTTGCTTTTGCTTTTATTTAGAAATTTTAGGATTCTATTCTACTTTTATACTTGTTCCTCTTCTTCCTTTTGCTTTTATTTAGAAATTTTAGGATTCTATTCTACTTTTATACTTGTTCCTCTTCTTCCTTTTGCTTTTATTTAGAAATTTTAGGATTCTATTCTACTTTTATACTTGTTCCTCTTTATGCTTTTGCTTTTATTTAGAAATTTTAGGATTCTATTCTACTTTTATACTTGTTCCTCTTCTTGCTTTTGCTTTTATTTAGAAATTTTAGGATTCTATTCTACTTTTATACTTGTTCCTCTTCTTGCTTTTGCTTTTACCTAGAAATTTTAGGATTCTATTCTACTTTTATACTTGTTCCTCTTCTTGCTTTTGCTTTTATTTAGAAATTTTAGGTTTCTATTCTACTTTTATACTTGTTCCTCTTCTTGCTTTTGCTTTTATTTAGAAATTTTAGGATTCTATTCTACTTTTATACTTGTTCCTCTTCTTGCTTTTGCTTTTATTTAGAAATTTTAGGTTTCTATTCTACTTTTATACTTGTTCCTCTTCTTGCTTTTGCTTTTATTTAGAAATTTTAGGATTCTATTCTACTTTTATACTTGTTCCTCTTCTTGCTTTTGCTTTTATTTAGAAATTTTAGGATTCTATTCTACTTTTATACTTGTTCCTCTTCTTGCTTTTGCTTTTACCTAGAAATTTTAGGATTCTATTCTACTTTTATACTTGTTCCTCTTCTTGCTTTTGCTTTTACCTAGAAATTTTAGGATTCTATTCTACTTTTATACTTGTTCCTCTTCTTGCTTTTGCTTTTATTTAGAAATTTTAGGATTCTATTCTACTTTTATACTTGTTCCTCTTCTTGCTTTTGCTTTTATTTAGAAATTTTAGGATTCTATTCTACTTTTATACTTGTTCCTCTTCTTCCTTTTGCTTTTATTTAGAAATTTTAGGATTCTATTCTACTTTTATACTTGTTCCTCTTCTTGCTTTTGCTTTTATTTAGAAATTTTAGGATTCTATTCTACTTTTATACTTGTTCCTCTTCTTGCTTTTGCTTTTACCTAGAAATTTTAGGATTCTATTCTACTTTTATACTTGTTCCTCTTCTTGCTTTTGCTTTTACCTAGAAATTTTAGGATTCTATTCTACTTTTATACTTGTTCCTCTTCTTGCTTTTGCTTTTACCTAGAAATTTTAGGATTCTATTCTACTTTTATACTTGTTCCTCTTCTTGCTTTTGCTTTTACCTAGAAATTTTAGGATTCTATTCTACTTTTATACTTGTTCCTCTTCTTGCTTTTGCTTTTATTTAGAAATTTTAGGATTCTATTCTACTTTTATACTTGTTCCTCTTCTTGCTTTTGCTTTTATTTAGAAATTTTAGGATTCTATTCTACTTTTATACTTGTTCCTCTTCTTGCTTTTGCTTTTATTTAGAAATTTTAGGATTCTATTCTACTTTTATACTTGTTCCTCTTCTTGCTTTTGCTTTTACCTAGAAATTTTAGGATTCTATTCTACTTTTATACTTGTTCCTCTTCTTGCTTTTGCTTTTATTTAGAAATTTTAGGTTTCTATTCTACTTTTATACTTGTTCCTCTTCTTGCTTTTGCTTTTATTTAGAAATTTTAGGATTCTATTCTACTTTTATACTTGTTCCTCTTCTTGCTTTTGCTTTTATTTAGAAATTTTAGGTTTCTATTCTACTTTTATACTTGTTCCTCTTCTTGCTTTTGCTTTTATTTAGAAATTTTAGGATTCTATTCTACTTTTATACTTGTTCCTCTTCTTGCTTTTGCTTTTATTTAGAAATTTTAGGATTCTATTCTACTTTTATACTTGTTCCTCTTCTTGCTTTTGCTTTTACCTAGAAATTTTAGGATTCTATTCTACTTTTATACTTGTTCCTCTTCTTGCTTTTGCTTTTACCTAGAAATTTTAGGATTCTATTCTACTTTTATACTTGTTCCTCTTCTTGCTTTTGCTTTTATTTAGAAATTTTAGGATTCTATTCTACTTTTATACTTGTTCCTCTTCTTGCTTTTGCTTTTATTTAGAAATTTTAGGATTCTATTCTACTTTTATACTTGTTCCTCTTCTTCCTTTTGCTTTTATTTAGAAATTTTAGGATTCTATTCTACTTTTATACTTGTTCCTCTTCTTCCTTTTGCTTTTATTTAGAAATTTTAGGATTCTATTCTACTTTTATACTTGTTCCTCTTTATGCTTTTGCTTTTATTTAGAAATTTTAGGATTCTATTCTACTTTTATACTTGTTCCTCTTCTTGCTTTTGCTTTTATTTAGAAATTTTAGGATTCTATTCTACTTTTATACTTGTTCCTCTTCTTGCTTTTGCTTTTACCTAGAAATTTTAGGATTCTATTCTACTTTTATACTTGTTCCTCTTCTTGCTTTTGCTTTTATTTAGAAATTTTAGGTTTCTATTCTACTTTTATACTTGTTCCTCTTCTTGCTTTTGCTTTTATTTAGAAATTTTAGGATTCTATTCTACTTTTATACTTGTTCCTCTTCTTGCTTTTGCTTTTATTTAGAAATTTTAGGATTCTATTCTACTTTTATACTTGTTCCTCTTCTTGCTTTTGCTTTTATTTAGAAATTTTAGGTTTCTATTCTACTTTTATACTTGTTCCTCTTCTTCCTTTTGCTTTTATTTAGAAATTTTAGGATTCTATTCTACTTTTATACTTGTTCCTCTTCTTGCTTTTGCTTTTATTTAGAAATTTTAGGTTTCTATTCTACTTTTATACTTGTTCCTCTTCTTGCTTTTGCTTTTATTTAGAAATTTTAGGTTTCTATTCTACTTTTATACTTGTTCCTCTTCTTCCTTTTGCTTTTATTTAGAAATTTTAGGATTCTATTCTACTTTTATACTTGTTCCTCTTCTTGCTTTTGCTTTTATTTAGAAATTTTAGGATTCTATTCTACTTTTATACTTGTTCCTCTTCTTGCTTTTGCTTTTACCTAGAAATTTTAGGATTCTATTCTACTTTTATACTTGTTCCTCTTCTTGCTTTTGCTTTTACCTAGAAATTTTAGGATTCTATTCTACTTTTATACTTGTTCCTCTTCTTGCTTTTGCTTTTATTTAGAAATTTTAGGATTCTATTCTACTTTTATACTTGTTCCTCTTCTTGCTTTTGCTTTTATTTAGAAATTTTAGGATTCTATTCTACTTTTATACTTGTTCCTCTTCTTCCTTTTGCTTTTATTTAGAAATTTTAGGATTCTATTCTACTTTTATACTTGTTCCTCTTCTTCCTTTTGCTTTTATTTAGAAATTTTAGGATTCTATTCTACTTTTATACTTGTTCCTCTTCTTGCTTTTGCTTTTATTTAGAAATTTTAGGATTCTATTCTACTTTTATACTTGTTCCTCTTCTTGCTTTTGCTTTTATTTAGAAATTTTAGGATTCTATTCTACTTTTATACTTGTTCCTCTTCTTGCTTTTGCTTTTATTTAGAAATTTTAGGATTCTATTCTACTTTTATACTTGTTCCTCTTCTTGCTTTTGCTTTTATTTAGAAATTTTAGGATTCTATTCTACTTTTATACTTGTTCCTCTTCTTGCTTTTGCTTTTATTTAGAAATTTTAGGATTCTATTCTACTTTTATACTTGTTCCTCTTCTTGCTTTTGCTTTTATTTAGAAATTTTAGGATTCTATTCTACTTTTATACTTGTTCCTCTTCTTGCTTTTGCTTTTATTTAGAAATTTTAGGATTCTATTCTACTTTTATACTTGTTCCTCTTCTTGCTTTTGCTTTTATTTAGAAATTTTAGGATTCTATTCTACTTTTATACTTGTTCCTCTTCTTGCTTTTGCTTTTATTTAGAAATTTTAGGATTCTATTCTACTTTTATACTTGTTCCTCTTCTTGCTTTTGCTTTTACCTAGAAATTTTAGGATTCTATTCTACTTTTATACTTGTTCCTCTTCTTGCTTTTGCTTTTATTTAGAAATTTTAGGATTCTATTCTACTTTTATACTTGTTCCTCTTCTTGCTTTTGCTTTTATTTAGAAATTTTAGGATTCTATTCTACTTTTATACTTGTTCCTCTTCTTGCTTTTGCTTTTATTTAGAAATTTTAGGATTCTATTCTACTTTTATACTTGTTCCTCTTCTTGCTTTTGCTTTTATTTAGAAATTTTAGGATTCTATTCTACTTTTATACTTGTTCCTCTTCTTGCTTTTGCTTTTATTTAGAAATTTTAGGATTCTAATGAACGAGATTTGTTTACAGGATGATTATTAATTATTGAATACTAATGAACGAGATTTTTTTACCTAGAAATTTTAGGATTCTATTCTACTTTTATACTTGTTCCTCTTCTTGCTTTTGCTTTTATTTAGAAATTTTAGGATTCTATTCTACTTTTATACTTGTTCCTCTTCTTGCTTTTGCTTTTATTTAGAAATTTTAGGATTCTATTCTACTTTTATACTTGTTCCTCTTCTTGCTTTTGCTTTTATTTAGAAATTTTAGGATTCTATTCTACTTTTATACTTGTTCCTCTTCTTGCTTTTGCTTTTATTTAGAAATTTTAGGATTCTATTCTACTTTTATACTTGTTCCTCTTCTTGCTTTTGCTTTTATTTAGAAATTTTAGGATTCTATTCTACTTTTATACTTGTTCCTCTTCTTGCTTTTGCTTTTATTTAGAAATTTTAGGATTCTATTCTACTTTTATACTTGTTCCTCTTCTTGCTTTTGCTTTTATTTAGAAATTTTAGGATTCTATTCTACTTTTATACTTGTTCCTCTTCTTGCTTTTGCTTTTATTTAGAAATTTTAGGATTCTATTCTACTTTTATACTTGTTCCTCTTCTTGCTTTTGCTTTTATTTAGAAATTTTAGGATTCTATTCTACTTTTATACTTGTTCCTCTTCTTGCTTTTGCTTTTATTTAGAAATTTTAGGATTCTATTCTACTTTTATACTTGTTCCTCTTCTTCCTTTTGCTTTTATTTAGAAATTTTAGGATTCTATTCTACTTTTATACTTGTTCCTCTTCTTGCTTTTGCTTTTATTTAGAAATTTTAGGATTCTATTCTACTTTTATACTTGTTCCTCTTCTTGCTTTTGCTTTTATTTAGAAATTTTAGGATTCTATTCTACTTTTATACTTGTTCCTCTTCTTGCTTTTGCTTTTATTTAGAAATTTTAGGATTCTATTCTACTTTTATACTTGTTCCTCTTCTTGCTTTTGCTTTTATTTAGAAATTTTAGGATTCTATTCTACTTTTATACTTGTTCCTCTTCTTCCTTTTGCTTTTATTTAGAAATTTTAGGATTCTATTCTACTTTTATACTTGTTCCTCTTCTTGCTTTTGCTTTTATTTAGAAATTTTAGGATTCTATTCTACTTTTATACTTGTTCCTCTTCTTGCTTTTGCTTTTATTTAGAAATTTTAGGATTCTATTCTACTTTTATACTTGTTCCTCTTCTTGCTTTTGCTTTTATTTAGAAATTTTAGGATTCTATTCTACTTTTATACTTGTTCCTCTTCTTGCTTTTGCTTTTATTTAGAAATTTTAGGATTCTATTCTACTTTTATACTTGTTCCTCTTCTTCCTTTTGCTTTTATTTAGAAATTTTAGGATTCTATTCTACTTTTATACTTGTTCCTCTTCTTGCTTTTGCTTTTATTTAGAAATTTTAGGATTCTATTCTACTTTTATACTTGTTCCTCTTCTTGCTTTTGCTTTTATTTAGAAATTTTAGGATTCTATTCTACTTTTATACTTGTTCCTCTTCTTGCTTTTGCTTTTATTTAGAAATTTTAGGATTCTATTCTACTTTTATACTTGTTCCTCTTCTTGCTTTTGCTTTTATTTAGAAATTTTAGGATTCTATTCTACTTTTATACTTGTTCCTCTTCTTCCTTTTGCTTTTATTTAGAAATTTTAGGATTCTATTCTACTTTTATACTTGTTCCTCTTCTTGCTTTTGCTTTTATTTAGAAATTTTAGGATTCTATTCTACTTTTATACTTGTTCCTCTTCTTGCTTTTGCTTTTATTTAGAAATTTTAGGATTCTATTCTACTTTTATACTTGTTCCTCTTCTTGCTTTTGCTTTTATTTAGAAATTTTAGGATTCTATTCTACTTTTATACTTGTTCCTCTTCATTCTTTTGCTTTTATTTAGAAATTTTAGGATTCTATTCTACTTTTATACTTGTTCCTCTTCTTGCTTTTGCTTTTATTTAGAAATTTTAGGATTCTATTCTACTTTTATACTTGTTCCTCTTCTTGCTTTTGCTTTTATTTAGAAATTTTAGGATTCTATTCTACTTTTATACTTGTTCCTCTTCTTGCTTTTGCTTTTATTTAGAAATTTTAGGATTCTATTCTACTTTTATACTTGTTCCTCTTCTTCCTTTTGCTTTTATTTAGAAATTTTAGGATTCTATTCTACTTTTATACTTGTTCCTCTTCTTGCTTTTGCTTTTATTTAGAAATTTTAGGATTCTATTCTACTTTTATACTTGTTCCTCTTCTTCCTTTTGCTTTTATTTAGAAATTTTAGGATTCTATTCTACTTTTATACTTGTTCCTCTTCTTGCTTTTGCTTTTATTTAGAAATTTTAGGATTCTATTCTACTTTTATACTTGTTCCTCTTCTTGCTTTTGCTTTTATTTAGAAATTTTAGGATTCTATTCTACTTTTATACTTGTTCCTCTTCTTGCTTTTGCTTTTATTTAGAAATTTTAGGATTCTATTCTACTTTTATACTTGTTCCTCTTCTTGCTTTTGCTTTTATTTAGAAATTTTAGGATTCTATTCTACTTTTATACTTGTTCCTCTTCTTGCTTTTGCTTTTATTTAGAAATTTTAGGATTCTATTCTACTTTTATACTTGTTCCTCTTCTTGCTTTTGCTTTTACCTAGAAATTTTAGGATTCTATTCTACTTTTATACTTGTTCCTCTTCTTCCTTTTGCTTTTATTTAGAAATTTTAGGATTCTATTCTACTTTTATACTTGTTCCTCTTCTTGCTTTTGCTTTTATTTAGAAATTTTAGGATTCTATTCTACTTTTATACTTGTTCCTCTTCTTGCTTTTGCTTTTATTTAGAAATTTTAGGATTCTATTCTACTTTTATACTTGTTCCTCTTCTTGCTTTTGCTTTTATTTAGAAATTTTAGGATTCTATTCTACTTTTATACTTGTTCCTCTTCTTCCTTTTGCTTTTATTTAGAAATTTTAGGATTCTATTCTACTTTTATACTTGTTCCTCTTCTTGCTTTTGCTTTTATTTAGAAATTTTAGGATTCTATTCTACTTTTATACTTGTTCCTCTTCTTCCTTTTGCTTTTATTTAGAAATTTTAGGATTCTATTCTACTTTTATACTTGTTCCTCTTCTTGCTTTTGCTTTTATTTAGAAATTTTAGGATTCTATTCTACTTTTATACTTGTTCCTCTTCTTGCTTTTGCTTTTATTTAGAAATTTTAGGATTCTATTCTACTTTTATACTTGTTCCTCTTCTTCCTTTTGCTTTTATTTAGAAATTTTAGGATTCTATTCTACTTTTATACTTGTTCCTCTTCTTGCTTTTGCTTTTATTTAGAAATTTTAGGATTCTATTCTACTTTTATACTTGTTCCTCTTCTTCCTTTTGCTTTTATTTAGAAATTTTAGGATTCTATTCTACTTTTATACTTGTTCCTCTTCTTGCTTTTGCTTTTATTTAGAAATTTTAGGATTCTATTCTACTTTTATACTTGTTCCTCTTCTTGCTTTTGCTTTTATTTAGAAATTTTAGGATTCTATTCTACTTTTATACTTGTTCCTCTTCTTGCTTTTGCTTTTACCTAGAAATTTTAGGATTCTATTCTACTTTTATACTTGTTCCTCTTCTTGCTTTTGCTTTTATTTAGAAATTTTAGGATTCTATTCTACTTTTATACTTGTTCCTCTTCTTGCTTTTGCTTTTATTTAGAAATTTTAGGATTCTATTCTACTTTTATACTTGTTCCTCTTCTTCCTTTTGCTTTTATTTAGAAATTTTAGGATTCTATTCTACTTTTATACTTGTTCCTCTTCTTGCTTTTGCTTTTATTTAGAAATTTTAGGATTCTATTCTACTTTTATACTTGTTCCTCTTCTTGCTTTTGCTTTTATTTAGAAATTTTAGGATTCTATTCTACTTTTATACTTGTTCCTCTTCTTGCTTTTGCTTTTATTTAGAAATTTTAGGATTCTATTCTACTTTTATACTTGTTCCTCTTCTTGCTTTTGCTTTTATTTAGAAATTTTAGGATTCTAATGAACGAGATTTGTTTACAGGATGATTATTAATTATTGAATACTAATGAACGAGATTTTTTTACCTAGAAATTTTAGGATTCTATTCTACTTTTATACTTGTTCCTCTTCTTGCTTTTGCTTTTATTTAGAAATTTTAGGATTCTATTCTACTTTTATACTTGTTCCTCTTCTTGCTTTTGCTTTTATTTAGAAATTTTAGGATTCTATTCTACTTTTATACTTGTTCCTCTTCTTGCTTTTGCTTTTATTTAGAAATTTTAGGATTCTAATGAACGAGATTTGTTTACAGGATGATTATTAATTATTGAATACTAATGAACGAGATTTTTTTACCTAGAAATTTTAGGATTCTATTCTACTTTTATACTTGTTCCTCTTCTTGCTTTTGCTTTTATTTAGAAATTTTAGGATTCTATTCTACTTTTATACTTGTTCCTCTTCTTGCTTTTGCTTTTATTTAGAAATTTTAGGATTCTATTCTACTTTTATACTTGTTCCTCTTCTTGCTTTTGCTTTTATTTAGAAATTTTAGGATTCTATTCTACTTTTATACTTGTTCCTCTTCTTGCTTTTGCTTTTATTTAGAAATTTTAGGATTCTAATGAACGAGATTTGTTTACAGGATGATTATTAATTATTGAATACTAATGAACGAGATTTTTTTACCTAGAAATTTTAGGATTCTATTCTACTTTTATACTTGTTCCTCTTCTTGCTTTTGCTTTTATTTAGAAATTTTAGGATTCTATTCTACTTTTATACTTGTTCCTCTTCTTGCTTTTGCTTTTATTTAGAAATTTTAGGATTCTATTCTACTTTTATACTTGTTCCTCTTCTTGCTTTTGCTTTTATTTAGAAATTTTAGGATTCTAATGAACGAGATTTGTTTACAGGATGATTATTAATTATTGAATACTAATGAACGAGATTTTTTTACCTAGAAATTTTAGGATTCTATTCTACTTTTATACTTGTTCCTCTTCTTGCTTTTGCTTTTATTTAGAAATTTTAGGATTCTATTCTACTTTTATACTTGTTCCTCTTCTTGCTTTTGCTTTTATTTAGAAATTTTAGGATTCTATTCTACTTTTATACTTGTTCCTCTTCTTGCTTTTGCTTTTATTTAGAAATTTTAGGATTCTATTCTACTTTTATACTTGTTCCTCTTCTTGCTTTTGCTTTTATTTAGAAATTTTAGGATTCTATTCTACTTTTATACTTGTTCCTCTTCTTGCTTTTGCTTTTATTTAGAAATTTTAGGATTCTATTCTACTTTTATACTTGTTCCTCTTCTTGCTTTTGCTTTTATTTAGAAATTTTAGGATTCTATTCTACTTTTATACTTGTTCCTCTTCTTGCTTTTGCTTTTATTTAGAAATTTTAGGATTCTATTCTACTTTTATACTTGTTCCTCTTCTTGCTTTTGCTTTTATTTAGAAATTTTAGGATTCTATTCTACTTTTATACTTGTTCCTCTTCTTGCTTTTGCTTTTATTTAGAAATTTTAGGATTCTATTCTACTTTTATACTTGTTCCTCTTCTTGCTTTTGCTTTTATTTAGAAATTTTAGGATTCTATTCTACTTTTATACTTGTTCCTCTTCTTGCTTTTGCTTTTATTTAGAAATTTTAGGATTCTATTCTACTTTTATACTTGTTCCTCTTCTTGCTTTTGCTTTTATTTAGAAATTTTAGGATTCTATTCTACTTTTATACTTGTTCCTCTTCTTGCTTTTGCTTTTATTTAGAAATTTTAGGATTCTATTCTACTTTTATACTTGTTCCTCTTCTTGCTTTTGCTTTTATTTAGAAATTTTAGGATTCTATTCTACTTTTATACTTGTTCCTCTTCTTGCTTTTGCTTTTACCTAGAAATTTTAGGATTCTATTCTACTTTTATACTTGTTCCTCTTCTTGCTTTTGCTTTTATTTAGAAATTTTAGGATTCTATTCTACTTTTATACTTGTTCCTCTTCTTGCTTTTGCTTTTATTTAGAAATTTTAGGATTCTATTCTACTTTTATACTTGTTCCTCTTCTTCCTTTTGCTTTTATTTAGAAATTTTAGGATTCTATTCTACTTTTATACTTGTTCCTCTTCTTGCTTTTGCTTTTATTTAGAAATTTTAGGATTCTATTCTACTTTTATACTTGTTCCTCTTCTTGCTTTTGCTTTTATTTAGAAATTTTAGGATTCTATTCTACTTTTATACTTGTTCCTCTTCTTGCTTTTGCTTTTATTTAGAAATTTTAGGATTCTAATGAACGAGATTTGTTTACAGGATGATTATTAATTATTGAATACTAATGAACGAGATTTTTTTACCTAGAAATTTTAGGATTCTATTCTACTTTTATACTTGTTCCTCTTCTTGCTTTTGCTTTTATTTAGAAATTTTAGGATTCTATTCTACTTTTATACTTGTTCCTCTTCTTGCTTTTGCTTTTATTTAGAAATTTTAGGATTCTATTCTACTTTTATACTTGTTCCTCTTCTTGCTTTTGCTTTTATTTAGAAATTTTAGGATTCTAATGAACGAGATTTGTTTACAGGATGATTATTAATTATTGAATACTAATGAACGAGATTTTTTTACCTAGAAATTTTAGGATTCTATTCTACTTTTATACTTGTTCCTCTTCTTGCTTTTGCTTTTATTTAGAAATTTTAGGATTCTATTCTACTTTTATACTTGTTCCTCTTCTTGCTTTTGCTTTTATTTAGAAATTTTAGGATTCTAATGAACGAGATTTGTTTACAGGATGATTATTAATTATTGAATACTAATGAACGAGATTTTTTTACCTAGAAATTTTAGGATTCTATTCTACTTTTATACTTGTTCCTCTTCTTGCTTTTGCTTTTATTTAGAAATTTTAGGATTCTATTCTACTTTTATACTTGTTCCTCTTCTTGCTTTTGCTTTTATTTAGAAATTTTAGGATTCTATTCTACTTTTATACTTGTTCCTCTTCTTGCTTTTGCTTTTATTTAGAAATTTTAGGATTCTAATGAACGAGATTTGTTTACAGGATGATTATTAATTATTGAATACTAATGAACGAGATTTTTTTACCTAGAAATTTTAGGATTCTATTCTACTTTTATACTTGTTCCTCTTCTTGCTTTTGCTTTTATTTAGAAATTTTAGGATTCTATTCTACTTTTATACTTGTTCCTCTTCTTGCTTTTGCTTTTATTTAGAAATTTTAGGATTCTATTCTACTTTTATACTTGTTCCTCTTCTTGCTTTTGCTTTTATTTAGAAATTTTAGGATTCTATTCTACTTTTATACTTGTTCCTCTTCTTGCTTTTGCTTTTATTTAGAAATTTTAGGATTCTATTCTACTTTTATACTTGTTCCTCTTCTTCCTTTTGCTTTTATTTAGAAATTTTAGGATTCTATTCTACTTTTATACTTGTTCCTCTTCTTGCTTTTGCTTTTATTTAGAAATTTTAGGATTCTATTCTACTTTTATACTTGTTCCTCTTCTTGCTTTTGCTTTTATTTAGAAATTTTAGGATTCTATTCTACTTTTATACTTGTTCCTCTTCTTGCTTTTGCTTTTATTTAGAAATTTTAGGATTCTATTCTACTTTTATACTTGTTCCTCTTCTTGCTTTTGCTTTTATTTAGAAATTTTAGGATTCTATTCTACTTTTATACTTGTTCCTCTTCTTGCTTTTGCTTTTATTTAGAAATTTTAGGATTCTAATGAACGAGATTTGTTTACAGGATGATTATTAATTATTGAATACTAATGAACGAGATTTTTTTACCTAGAAATTTTAGGATTCTATTCTACTTTTATACTTGTTCCTCTTCTTGCTTTTGCTTTTATTTAGAAATTTTAGGATTCTATTCTACTTTTATACTTGTTCCTCTTCTTGCTTTTGCTTTTATTTAGAAATTTTAGGATTCTATTCTACTTTTATACTTGTTCCTCTTCTTGCTTTTGCTTTTATTTAGAAATTTTAGGATTCTATTCTACTTTTATACTTGTTCCTCTTCTTGCTTTTGCTTTTATTTAGAAATTTTAGGATTCTATTCTACTTTTATACTTGTTCCTCTTCTTGCTTTTGCTTTTATTTAGAAATTTTAGGATTCTATTCTACTTTTATACTTGTTCCTCTTCTTGCTTTTGCTTTTATTTAGAAATTTTAGGATTCTATTCTACTTTTATACTTGTTCCTCTTCTTGCTTTTGCTTTTATTTAGAAATTTTAGGATTCTATTCTACTTTTATACTTGTTCCTCTTCTTGCTTTTGCTTTTATTTAGAAATTTTAGGATTCTAATGAACGAGATTTGTTTACAGGATGATTATTAATTATTGAATACTAATGAACGAGATTTTTTTACCTAGAAATTTTAGGATTCTATTCTACTTTTATACTTGTTCCTCTTCTTGCTTTTGCTTTTATTTAGAAATTTTAGGATTCTATTCTACTTTTATACTTGTTCCTCTTCTTGCTTTTGCTTTTATTTAGAAATTTTAGGATTCTATTCTACTTTTATACTTGTTCCTCTTCTTGCTTTTGCTTTTATTTAGAAATTTTAGGATTCTATTCTACTTTTATACTTGTTCCTCTTCTTGCTTTTGCTTTTATTTAGAAATTTTAGGATTCTATTCTACTTTTATACTTGTTCCTCTTCTTGCTTTTGCTTTTATTTAGAAATTTTAGGATTCTATTCTACTTTTATACTTGTTCCTCTTCTTGCTTTTGCTTTTATTTAGAAATTTTAGGATTCTATTCTACTTTTATACTTGTTCCTCTTCTTGCTTTTGCTTTTATTTAGAAATTTTAGGATTCTATTCTACTTTTATACTTGTTCCTCTTCTTGCTTTTGCTTTTATTTAGAAATTTTAGGATTCTATTCTACTTTTATACTTGTTCCTCTTCTTGCTTTTGCTTTTATTTAGAAATTTTAGGATTCTATTCTACTTTTATACTTGTTCCTCTTCTTGCTTTTGCTTTTATTTAGAAATTTTAGGATTCTATTCTACTTTTATACTTGTTCCTCTTCTTGCTTTTGCTTTTATTTAGAAATTTTAGGATTCTAATGAACGAGATTTGTTTACAGGATGATTATTAATTATTGAATACTAATGAACGAGATTTTTTTACCTAGAAATTTTAGGATTCTATTCTACTTTTATACTTGTTCCTCTTCTTGCTTTTGCTTTTATTTAGAAATTTTAGGATTCTATTCTACTTTTATACTTGTTCCTCTTCTTGCTTTTGCTTTTATTTAGAAATTTTAGGATTCTATTCTACTTTTATACTTGTTCCTCTTCTTGCTTTTGCTTTTATTTAGAAATTTTAGGATTCTATTCTACTTTTATACTTGTTCCTCTTCTTGCTTTTGCTTTTATTTAGAAATTTTAGGATTCTATTCTACTTTTATACTTGTTCCTCTTCTTCCTTTTGCTTTTATTTAGAAATTTTAGGATTCTATTCTACTTTTATACTTGTTCCTCTTCTTGCTTTTGCTTTTATTTAGAAATTTTAGGATTCTATTCTACTTTTATACTTGTTCCTCTTCTTGCTTTTGCTTTTATTTAGAAATTTTAGGATTCTATTCTACTTTTATACTTGTTCCTCTTCTTCCTTTTGCTTTTATTTAGAAATTTTAGGATTCTATTCTACTTTTATACTTGTTCCTCTTCTTGCTTTTGCTTTTATTTAGAAATTTTAGGATTCTAATGAACGAGATTTGTTTACAGGATGATTATTAATTATTGATTAATTATTTAGAAATTTTAGGATTCTATTCTACTTTTATACTTGTTCCTCTTCTTGCTTTTGCTTTTATTTAGAAATTTTAGGATTCTATTCTACTTTTATACTTGTTCCTCTTCTTGCTTTTGCTTTTATTTAGAAATTTTAGGATTCTATTCTACTTTTATACTTGTTCCTCTTCTTGCTTTTGCTTTTATTTAGAAATTTTAGGATTCTATTCTACTTTTATACTTGTTCCTCTTCTTCCTTTTGCTTTTATTTAGAAATTTTAGGATTCTATTCTACTTTTATACTTGTTCCTCTTCTTGCTTTTGCTTTTATTTAGAAATTTTAGGATTCTAATGAACGAGATTTGTTTACAGGATGATTATTAATTATTGAATACTAATGAACGAGATTTTTTTACCTAGAAATTTTAGGATTCTATTCTACTTTTATACTTGTTCCTCTTCTTGCTTTTGCTTTTATTTAGAAATTTTAGGATTCTATTCTACTTTTATACTTGTTCCTCTTCTTGCTTTTGCTTTTATTTAGAAATTTTAGGATTCTATTCTACTTTTATACTTGTTCCTCTTCTTGCTTTTGCTTTTATTTAGAAATTTTAGGATTCTATTCTACTTTTATACTTGTTCCTCTTCTTGCTTTTGCTTTTATTTAGAAATTTTAGGATTCTATTCTACTTTTATACTTGTTCCTCTTCTTGCTTTTGCTTTTATTTAGAAATTTTAGGATTCTAATGAACGAGATTTGTTTACAGGATGATTATTAATTATTGAATACTAATGAACGAGATTTTTTTACCTAGAAATTTTAGGATTCTATTCTACTTTTATACTTGTTCCTCTTCTTGCTTTTGCTTTTATTTAGAAATTTTAGGATTCTATTCTACTTTTATACTTGTTCCTCTTCTTGCTTTTGCTTTTATTTAGAAATTTTAGGATTCTATTCTACTTTTATACTTGTTCCTCTTCTTGCTTTTGCTTTTATTTAGAAATTTTAGGATTCTATTCTACTTTTATACTTGTTCCTCTTCTTGCTTTTGCTTTTATTTAGAAATTTTAGGATTCTATTCTACTTTTATACTTGTTCCTCTTCTTGCTTTTGCTTTTATTTAGAAATTTTAGGATTCTATTCTACTTTTATACTTGTTCCTCTTCTTGCTTTTGCTTTTATTTAGAAATTTTAGGATTCTAATGAACGAGATTTGTTTACAGGATGATTATTAATTATTGATTAATTATTTAGAAATTTTAGGATTCTATTCTACTTTTATACTTGTTCCTCTTCTTGCTTTTGCTTTTATTTAGAAATTTTAGGATTCTATTCTACTTTTATACTTGTTCCTCTTCTTGCTTTTGCTTTTATTTAGAAATTTTAGGATTCTATTCTACTTTTATACTTGTTCCTCTTCTTGCTTTTGCTTTTATTTAGAAATTTTAGGATTCTATTCTACTTTTATACTTGTTCCTCTTCTTGCTTTTGCTTTTATTTAGAAATTTTAGGATTCTAATGAACGAGATTTGTTTACAGGATGATTATTAATTATTGAATACTAATGAACGAGATTTTTTTACCTAGAAATTTTAGGATTCTATTCTACTTTTATACTTGTTCCTCTTCTTGCTTTTGCTTTTATTTAGAAATTTTAGGATTCTATTCTACTTTTATACTTGTTCCTCTTCTTGCTTTTGCTTTTATTTAGAAATTTTAGGATTCTATTCTACTTTTATACTTGTTCCTCTTCTTGCTTTTGCTTTTATTTAGAAATTTTAGGATTCTATTCTACTTTTATACTTGTTCCTCTTCTTGCTTTTACTTTTATTTAGAAATTTTAGGATTCTATTCTACTTTTATACTTGTTCCTCTTCTTGCTTTTGCTTTTATTTAGAAATTTTAGGATTCTATTCTACTTTTATACTTGTTCCTCTTCTTGCTTTTGCTTTTATTTAGAAATTTTAGGATTCTATTCTACTTTTATACTTGTTCCTCTTCTTGCTTTTGCTTTTATTTAGAAATTTTAGGATTCTATTCTACTTTTATACTTGTTCCTCTTCTTGCTTTTGCTTTTATTTAGAAATTTTAGGATTCTATTCTACTTTTATACTTGTTCCTCTTCTTGCTTTTGCTTTTATTTAGAAATTTTAGGATTCTATTCTACTTTTATACTTGTTCCTCTTCTTGCTTTTGCTTTTATTTAGAAATTTTAGGATTCTATTCTACTTTTATACTTGTTCCTCTTCTTGCTTTTGCTTTTATTTAGAAATTTTAGGATTCTATTCTACTTTTATACTTGTTCCTCTTCTTGCTTTTGCTTTTATTTAGAAATTTTAGGATTCTATTCTACTTTTATACTTGTTCCTCTTCTTGCTTTTGCTTTTATTTAGAAATTTTAGGATTCTATTCTACTTTTATACTTGTTCCTCTTCTTGCTTTTGCTTTTATTTAGAAATTTTAGGATTCTAATGAACGAGATTTGTTTACAGGATGATTATTAATTATTGATTAATTATTTAGAAATTTTAGGATTCTATTCTACTTTTATACTTGTTCCTCTTCTTGCTTTTGCTTTTATTTAGAAATTTTAGGATTCTATTCTACTTTTATACTTGTTCCTCTTCTTGCTTTTGCTTTTATTTAGAAATTTTAGGATTCTATTCTACTTTTATACTTGTTCCTCTTCTTGCTTTTGCTTTTATTTAGAAATTTTAGGATTCTATTCTACTTTTATACTTGTTCCTCTTCTTGCTTTTGCTTTTATTTAGAAATTTTAGGATTCTAATGAACGAGATTTGTTTACAGGATGATTATTAATTATTGATTAATTATTTAGAAATTTTAGGATTCTATTCTACTTTTATACTTGTTCCTCTTCTTGCTTTTGCTTTTATTTAGAAATTTTAGGATTCTATTCTACTTTTATACTTGTTCCTCTTCTTGCTTTTGCTTTTATTTAGAAATTTTAGGATTCTATTCTACTTTTATACTTGTTCCTCTTCTTGCTTTTGCTTTTATTTAGAAATTTTAGGATTCTATTCTACTTTTATACTTGTTCCTCTTCTTGCTTTTGCTTTTATTTAGAAATTTTAGGATTCTATTCTACTTTTATACTTGTTCCTCTTCTTGCTTTTGCTTTTATTTAGAAATTTTAGGATTCTATTCTACTTTTATACTTGTTCCTCTTCTTGCTTTTGCTTTTATTTAGAAATTTTAGGATTCTAATGAACGAGATTTGTTTACAGGATGATTATTAATTATTGATTAATTATTTAGAAATTTTAGGATTCTATTCTACTTTTATACTTGTTCCTCTTCTTGCTTTTGCTTTTATTTAGAAATTTTAGGATTCTATTCTACTTTTATACTTGTTCCTCTTCTTGCTTTTGCTTTTATTTAGAAATTTTAGGATTCTATTCTACTTTTATACTTGTTCCTCTTCTTGCTTTTGCTTTTATTTAGAAATTTTAGGATTCTATTCTACTTTTATACTTGTTCCTCTTCTTGCTTTTGCTTTTATTTAGAAATTTTAGGATTCTAATGAACGAGATTTGTTTACAGGATGATTATTAATTATTGATTAATTATTTAGAAATTTTAGGATTCTATTCTACTTTTATACTTGTTCCTCTTCTTGCTTTTGCTTTTATTTAGAAATTTTAGGATTCTATTCTACTTTTATACTTGTTCCTCTTCTTGCTTTTGCTTTTATTTAGAAATTTTAGGATTCTATTCTACTTTTATACTTGTTCCTCTTCTTGCTTTTGCTTTTATTTAGAAATTTTAGGATTCTAATGAACGAGATTTGTTTACAGGATGATTATTAATTATTGATTAATTATTTAGAAATTTTAGGATTCTATTCTACTTTTATACTTGTTCCTCTTCTTGCTTTTGCTTTTATTTAGAAATTTTAGGATTCTATTCTACTTTTATACTTGTTCCTCTTCTTGCTTTTGCTTTTATTTAGAAATTTTAGGATTCTATTCTACTTTTATACTTGTTCCTCTTCTTGCTTTTGCTTTTATTTAGAAATTTTAGGATTCTATTCTACTTTTATACTTGTTCCTCTTCTTGCTTTTGCTTTTATTTAGAAATTTTAGGATTCTATTCTACTTTTATACTTGTTCCTCTTCTTGCTTTTGCTTTTATTTAGAAATTTTAGGATTCTAATGAACGAGATTTGTTTACAGGATGATTATTAATTATTGAATACTAATGAACGAGATTTTTTTACCTAGAAATTTTAGGATTCTATTCTACTTTTATACTTGTTCCTCTTCTTGCTTTTGCTTTTATTTAGAAATTTTAGGATTCTATTCTACTTTTATACTTGTTCCTCTTCTTGCTTTTGCTTTTATTTAGAAATTTTAGGATTCTAATGAACGAGATTTGTTTACAGGATGATTATTAATTATTGAATACTAATGAACGAGATTTTTTTACCTAGAAATTTTAGGATTCTATTCTACTTTTATACTTGTTCCTCTTCTTGCTTTTGCTTTTATTTAGAAATTTTAGGATTCTATTCTACTTTTATACTTGTTCCTCTTCTTGCTTTTGCTTTTATTTAGAAATTTTAGGATTCTAATGAACGAGATTTGTTTACAGGATGATTATTAATTATTGAATACTAATGAACGAGATTTTTTTACCTAGAAATTTTAGGATTCTATTCTACTTTTATACTTGTTCCTCTTCTTGCTTTTGCTTTTATTTAGAAATTTTAGGATTCTATTCTACTTTTATACTTGTTCCTCTTCTTGCTTTTGCTTTTATTTAGAAATTTTAGGATTCTAATGAACGAGATTTGTTTACAGGATGATTATTAATTATTGAATACTAATGAACGAGATTTTTTTACCTAGAAATTTTAGGATTCTATTCTACTTTTATACTTGTTCCTCTTCTTGCTTTTGCTTTTATTTAGAAATTTTAGGATTCTATTCTACTTTTATACTTGTTCCTCTTCTTGCTTTTGCTTTTATTTAGAAATTTTAGGATTCTAATGAACGAGATTTGTTTACAGGATGATTATTAATTATTGAATACTAATGAACGAGATTTTTTTACCTAGAAATTTTAGGATTCTATTCTACTTTTATACTTGTTCCTCTTCTTGCTTTTGCTTTTATTTAGAAATTTTAGGATTCTATTCTACTTTTATACTTGTTCCTCTTCTTGCTTTTGCTTTTATTTAGAAATTTTAGGATTCTATTCTACTTTTATACTTGTTCCTCTTCTTGCTTTTGCTTTTATTTAGAAATTTTAGGATTCTAATGAACGAGATTTGTTTACAGGATGATTATTAATTATTGATTAATTATTTAGAAATTTTAGGATTCTATTCTACTTTTATACTTGTTCCTCTTCTTGCTTTTGCTTTTATTTAGAAATTTTAGGATTCTATTCTACTTTTATACTTGTTCCTCTTCTTGCTTTTGCTTTTATTTAGAAATTTTAGGATTCTATTCTACTTTTATACTTGTTCCTCTTCTTGCTTTTGCTTTTATTTAGAAATTTTAGGATTCTATTCTACTTTTATACTTGTTCCTCTTCTTGCTTTTGCTTTTATTTAGAAATTTTAGGATTCTATTCTACTTTTATACTTGTTCCTCTTCTTGCTTTTGCTTTTATTTAGAAATTTTAGGATTCTAATGAACGAGATTTGTTTACAGGATGATTATTAATTATTGAATACTAATGAACGAGATTTTTTTACCTAGAAATTTTAGGATTCTATTCTACTTTTATACTTGTTCCTCTTCTTGCTTTTGCTTTTATTTAGAAATTTTAGGATTCTATTCTACTTTTATACTTGTTCCTCTTCTTGCTTTTGCTTTTATTTAGAAATTTTAGGATTCTATTCTACTTTTATACTTGTTCCTCTTCTTGCTTTTGCTTTTATTTAGAAATTTTAGGATTCTATTCTACTTTTATACTTGTTCCTCTTCTTGCTTTTGCTTTTATTTAGAAATTTTAGGATTCTATTCTACTTTTATACTTGTTCCTCTTCTTGCTTTTGCTTTTATTTAGAAATTTTAGGATTCTATTCTACTTTTATACTTGTTCCTCTTCTTGCTTTTGCTTTTATTTAGAAATTTTAGGATTCTATTCTACTTTTATACTTGTTCCTCTTCTTGCTTTTGCTTTTATTTAGAAATTTTAGGATTCTATTCTACTTTTATACTTGTTCCTCTTCTTGCTTTTGCTTTTATTTAGAAATTTTAGGATTCTAATGAACGAGATTTGTTTACAGGATGATTATTAATTATTGAATACTAATGAACGAGATTTTTTTACCTAGAAATTTTAGGATTCTATTCTACTTTTATACTTGTTCCTCTTCTTGCTTTTGCTTTTATTTAGAAATTTTAGGATTCTATTCTACTTTTATACTTGTTCCTCTTCTTGCTTTTGCTTTTATTTAGAAATTTTAGGATTCTATTCTACTTTTATACTTGTTCCTCTTCTTGCTTTTGCTTTTATTTAGAAATTTTAGGATTCTATTCTACTTTTATACTTGTTCCTCTTCTTGCTTTTGCTTTTATTTAGAAATTTTAGGATTCTATTCTACTTTTATACTTGTTCCTCTTCTTGCTTTTGCTTTTATTTAGAAATTTTAGGATTCTATTCTACTTTTATACTTGTTCCTCTTCTTGCTTTTGCTTTTATTTAGAAATTTTAGGATTCTATTCTACTTTTATACTTGTTCCTCTTCTTGCTTTTGCTTTTATTTAGAAATTTTAGGATTCTAATGAACGAGATTTGTTTACAGGATGATTATTAATTATTGAATACTAATGAACGAGATTTTTTTACCTAGAAATTTTAGGATTCTATTCTACTTTTATACTTGTTCCTCTTCTTGCTTTTGCTTTTATTTAGAAATTTTAGGATTCTATTCTACTTTTATACTTGTTCCTCTTCTTGCTTTTGCTTTTATTTAGAAATTTTAGGATTCTAATGAACGAGATTTGTTTACAGGATGATTATTAATTATTGAATACTAATGAACGAGATTTTTTTACCTAGAAATTTTAGGATTCTATTCTACTTTTATACTTGTTCCTCTTCTTGCTTTTGCTTTTATTTAGAAATTTTAGGATTCTATTCTACTTTTATACTTGTTCCTCTTCTTGCTTTTGCTTTTATTTAGAAATTTTAGGATTCTATTCTACTTTTATACTTGTTCCTCTTCTTGCTTTTGCTTTTATTTAGAAATTTTAGGATTCTATTCTACTTTTATACTTGTTCCTCTTCTTGCTTTTGCTTTTATTTAGAAATTTTAGGATTCTATTCTACTTTTATACTTGTTCCTCTTCTTGCTTTTGCTTTTATTTAGAAATTTTAGGATTCTATTCTACTTTTATACTTGTTCCTCTTCTTGCTTTTGCTTTTATTTAGAAATTTTAGGATTCTATTCTACTTTTATACTTGTTCCTCTTCTTGCTTTTGCTTTTATTTAGAAATTTTAGGATTCTAATGAACGAGATTTGTTTACAGGATGATTATTAATTATTGAATACTAATGAACGAGATTTTTTTACCTAGAAATTTTAGGATTCTATTCTACTTTTATACTTGTTCCTCTTCTTGCTTTTGCTTTTATTTAGAAATTTTAGGATTCTATTCTACTTTTATACTTGTTCCTCTTCTTGCTTTTGCTTTTATTTAGAAATTTTAGGATTCTATTCTACTTTTATACTTGTTCCTCTTCTTGCTTTTGCTTTTATTTAGAAATTTTAGGATTCTAATGAACGAGATTTGTTTACAGGATGATTATTAATTATTGATTAATTATTTAGAAATTTTAGGATTCTATTCTACTTTTATACTTGTTCCTCTTCTTGCTTTTGCTTTTATTTAGAAATTTTAGGATTCTATTCTACTTTTATACTTGTTCCTCTTCTTGCTTTTGCTTTTATTTAGAAATTTTAGGATTCTATTCTACTTTTATACTTGTTCCTCTTCTTGCTTTTGCTTTTATTTAGAAATTTTAGGATTCTAATGAACGAGATTTGTTTACAGGATGATTATTAATTATTGAATACTAATGAACGAGATTTTTTTACCTAGAAATTTTAGGATTCTATTCTACTTTTATACTTGTTCCTCTTCTTGCTTTTGCTTTTATTTAGAAATTTTAGGATTCTATTCTACTTTTATACTTGTTCCTCTTCTTGCTTTTGCTTTTATTTAGAAATTTTAGGATTCTATTCTACTTTTATACTTGTTCCTCTTCTTGCTTTTGCTTTTATTTAGAAATTTTAGGATTCTAATGAACGAGATTTGTTTACAGGATGATTATTAATTATTGATTAATTATTTAGAAATTTTAGGATTCTATTCTACTTTTATACTTGTTCCTCTTCTTGCTTTTGCTTTTATTTAGAAATTTTAGGATTCTATTCTACTTTTATACTTGTTCCTCTTCTTGCTTTTGCTTTTATTTAGAAATTTTAGGATTCTATTCTACTTTTATACTTGTTCCTCTTCTTGCTTTTGCTTTTATTTAGAAATTTTAGGATTCTATTCTACTTTTATACTTGTTCCTCTTCTTGCTTTTGCTTTTATTTAGAAATTTTAGGATTCTATTCTACTTTTATACTTGTTCCTCTTCTTGCTTTTGCTTTTATTTAGAAATTTTAGGATTCTATTCTACTTTTATACTTGTTCCTCTTCTTGCTTTTGCTTTTATTTAGAAATTTTAGGATTCTATTCTACTTTTATACTTGTTCCTCTTCTTGCTTTTGCTTTTATTTAGAAATTTTAGGATTCTATTCTACTTTTATACTTGTTCCTCTTCTTGCTTTTGCTTTTATTTAGAAATTTTAGGATTCTAATGAACGAGATTTGTTTACAGGATGATTATTAATTATTGATTAATTATTTAGAAATTTTAGGATTCTATTCTACTTTTATACTTGTTCCTCTTCTTGCTTTTGCTTTTATTTAGAAATTTTAGGATTCTATTCTACTTTTATACTTGTTCCTCTTCTTGCTTTTGCTTTTATTTAGAAATTTTAGGATTCTATTCTACTTTTATACTTGTTCCTCTTCTTGCTTTTGCTTTTATTTAGAAATTTTAGGATTCTATTCTACTTTTATACTTGTTCCTCTTCTTGCTTTTGCTTTTATTTAGAAATTTTAGGATTCTATTCTACTTTTATACTTGTTCCTCTTCTTGCTTTTGCTTTTATTTAGAAATTTTAGGATTCTAATGAACGAGATTTGTTTACAGGATGATTATTAATTATTGAATACTAATGAACGAGATTTTTTTACCTAGAAATTTTAGGATTCTATTCTACTTTTATACTTGTTCCTCTTCTTGCTTTTGCTTTTATTTAGAAATTTTAGGATTCTATTCTACTTTTATACTTGTTCCTCTTCTTGCTTTTGCTTTTATTTAGAAATTTTAGGATTCTATTCTACTTTTATACTTGTTCCTCTTCTTGCTTTTGCTTTTATTTAGAAATTTTAGGATTCTATTCTACTTTTATACTTGTTCCTCTTCTTGCTTTTGCTTTTATTTAGAAATTTTAGGATTCTATTCTACTTTTATACTTGTTCCTCTTCTTGCTTTTGCTTTTATTTAGAAATTTTAGGATTCTATTCTACTTTTATACTTGTTCCTCTTCTTGCTTTTGCTTTTATTTAGAAATTTTAGGATTCTATTCTACTTTTATACTTGTTCCTCTTCTTGCTTTTGCTTTTATTTAGAAATTTTAGGATTCTAATGAACGAGATTTGTTTACAGGATGATTATTAATTATTGAATACTAATGAACGAGATTTTTTTACCTAGAAATTTTAGGATTCTATTCTACTTTTATACTTGTTCCTCTTCTTGCTTTTGCTTTTATTTAGAAATTTTAGGATTCTATTCTACTTTTATACTTGTTCCTCTTCTTGCTTTTGCTTTTATTTAGAAATTTTAGGATTCTATTCTACTTTTATACTTGTTCCTCTTCTTGCTTTTGCTTTTATTTAGAAATTTTAGGATTCTATTCTACTTTTATACTTGTTCCTCTTCTTGCTTTTGCTTTTATTTAGAAATTTTAGGATTCTATTCTACTTTTATACTTGTTCCTCTTCTTGCTTTTGCTTTTATTTAGAAATTTTAGGATTCTAATGAACGAGATTTGTTTACAGGATGATTATTAATTATTGATTAATTATTTAGAAATTTTAGGATTCTATTCTACTTTTATACTTGTTCCTCTTCTTGCTTTTGCTTTTATTTAGAAATTTTAGGATTCTATTCTACTTTTATACTTGTTCCTCTTCTTGCTTTTGCTTTTATTTAGAAATTTTAGGATTCTATTCTACTTTTATACTTGTTCCTCTTCTTGCTTTTGCTTTTATTTAGAAATTTTAGGATTCTATTCTACTTTTATACTTGTTCCTCTTCTTGCTTTTGCTTTTATTTAGAAATTTTAGGATTCTATTCTACTTTTATACTTGTTCCTCTTCTTGCTTTTGCTTTTATTTAGAAATTTTAGGATTCTAATGAACGAGATTTGTTTACAGGATGATTATTAATTATTGAATACTAATGAACGAGATTTTTTTACCTAGAAATTTTAGGATTCTATTCTACTTTTATACTTGTTCCTCTTCTTGCTTTTGCTTTTATTTAGAAATTTTAGGATTCTAATGAACGAGATTTGTTTACAGGATGATTATTAATTATTGAATACTAATGAACGAGATTTTTTTACCTAGAAATTTTAGGATTCTATTCTACTTTTATACTTGTTCCTCTTCTTGCTTTTGCTTTTATTTAGAAATTTTAGGATTCTAATGAACGAGATTTGTTTACAGGATGATTATTAATTATTGAATACTAATGAACGAGATTTTTTTACCTAGAAATTTTAGGATTCTATTCTACTTTTATACTTGTTCCTCTTCTTGCTTTTGCTTTTATTTAGAAATTTTAGGATTCTATTCTACTTTTATACTTGTTCCTCTTCTTGCTTTTGCTTTTATTTAGAAATTTTAGGATTCTATTCTACTTTTATACTTGTTCCTCTTCTTGCTTTTGCTTTTATTTAGAAATTTTAGGATTCTAATGAACGAGATTTGTTTACAGGATGATTATTAATTATTGATTAATTATTTAGAAATTTTAGGATTCTATTCTACTTTTATACTTGTTCCTCTTCTTGCTTTTGCTTTTATTTAGAAATTTTAGGATTCTATTCTACTTTTATACTTGTTCCTCTTCTTGCTTTTGCTTTTATTTAGAAATTTTAGGATTCTATTCTACTTTTATACTTGTTCCTCTTCTTGCTTTTGCTTTTATTTAGAAATTTTAGGATTCTATTCTACTTTTATACTTGTTCCTCTTCTTGCTTTTGCTTTTATTTAGAAATTTTAGGATTCTATTCTACTTTTATACTTGTTCCTCTTCTTGCTTTTGCTTTTATTTAGAAATTTTAGGATTCTAATGAACGAGATTTGTTTACAGGATGATTATTAATTATTGAATACTAATGAACGAGATTTTTTTACCTAGAAATTTTAGGATTCTATTCTACTTTTATACTTGTTCCTCTTCTTGCTTTTGCTTTTATTTAGAAATTTTAGGATTCTATTCTACTTTTATACTTGTTCCTCTTCTTGCTTTTGCTTTTATTTAGAAATTTTAGGATTCTATTCTACTTTTATACTTGTTCCTCTTCTTGCTTTTGCTTTTATTTAGAAATTTTAGGATTCTAATGAACGAGATTTGTTTACAGGATGATTATTAATTATTGATTAATTATTTAGAAATTTTAGGATTCTATTCTACTTTTATACTTGTTCCTCTTCTTGCTTTTGCTTTTATTTAGAAATTTTAGGATTCTATTCTACTTTTATACTTGTTCCTCTTCTTGCTTTTGCTTTTATTTAGAAATTTTAGGATTCTATTCTACTTTTATACTTGTTCCTCTTCTTGCTTTTGCTTTTATTTAGAAATTTTAGGATTCTAATGAACGAGATTTGTTTACAGGATGATTATTAATTATTGATTAATTATTTAGAAATTTTAGGATTCTATTCTACTTTTATACTTGTTCCTCTTCTTGCTTTTGCTTTTATTTAGAAATTTTAGGATTCTATTCTACTTTTATACTTGTTCCTCTTCTTGCTTTTGCTTTTATTTAGAAATTTTAGGATTCTATTCTACTTTTATACTTGTTCCTCTTCTTGCTTTTGCTTTTATTTAGAAATTTTAGGATTCTAATGAACGAGATTTGTTTACAGGATGATTATTAATTATTGATTAATTATTTAGAAATTTTAGGATTCTATTCTACTTTTATACTTGTTCCTCTTCTTGCTTTTGCTTTTATTTAGAAATTTTAGGATTCTATTCTACTTTTATACTTGTTCCTCTTCTTGCTTTTGCTTTTATTTAGAAATTTTAGGATTCTATTCTACTTTTATACTTGTTCCTCTTCTTGCTTTTGCTTTTATTTAGAAATTTTAGGATTCTAATGAACGAGATTTGTTTACAGGATGATTATTAATTATTGAATACTAATGAACGAGATTTTTTTACCTAGAAATTTTAGGATTCTATTCTACTTTTATACTTGTTCCTCTTCTTGCTTTTGCTTTTATTTAGAAATTTTAGGATTCTATTCTACTTTTATACTTGTTCCTCTTCTTGCTTTTGCTTTTATTTAGAAATTTTAGGATTCTATTCTACTTTTATACTTGTTCCTCTTCTTGCTTTTGCTTTTATTTAGAAATTTTAGGATTCTAATGAACGAGATTTGTTTACAGGATGATTATTAATTATTGATTAATTATTTAGAAATTTTAGGATTCTATTCTACTTTTATACTTGTTCCTCTTCTTGCTTTTGCTTTTATTTAGAAATTTTAGGATTCTAATGAACGAGATTTGTTTACAGGATGATTATTAATTATTGAATACTAATGAACGAGATTTTTTTACCTAGAAATTTTAGGATTCTATTCTACTTTTATACTTGTTCCTCTTCTTGCTTTTGCTTTTATTTAGAAATTTTAGGATTCTATTCTACTTTTATACTTGTTCCTCTTCTTGCTTTTGCTTTTATTTAGAAATTTTAGGATTCTATTCTACTTTTATACTTGTTCCTCTTCTTGCTTTTGCTTTTATTTAGAAATTTTAGGATTCTAATGAACGAGATTTGTTTACAGGATGATTATTAATTATTGATTAATTATTTAGAAATTTTAGGATTCTATTCTACTTTTATACTTGTTCCTCTTCTTGCTTTTGCTTTTATTTAGAAATTTTAGGATTCTATTCTACTTTTATACTTGTTCCTCTTCTTGCTTTTGCTTTTATTTAGAAATTTTAGGATTCTATTCTACTTTTATACTTGTTCCTCTTCTTGCTTTTGCTTTTATTTAGAAATTTTAGGATTCTATTCTACTTTTATACTTGTTCCTCTTCTTGCTTTTGCTTTTATTTAGAAATTTTAGGATTCTATTCTACTTTTATACTTGTTCCTCTTCTTGCTTTTGCTTTTATTTAGAAATTTTAGGATTCTATTCTACTTTTATACTTGTTCCTCTTCTTGCTTTTGCTTTTATTTAGAAATTTTAGGATTCTATTCTACTTTTATACTTGTTCCTCTTCTTGCTTTTGCTTTTATTTAGAAATTTTAGGATTCTATTCTACTTTTATACTTGTTCCTCTTCTTGCTTTTGCTTTTATTTAGAAATTTTAGGATTCTATTCTACTTTTATACTTGTTCCTCTTCTTGCTTTTGCTTTTATTTAGAAATTTTAGGATTCTAATGAACGAGATTTGTTTACAGGATGATTATTAATTATTGAATACTAATGAACGAGATTTTTTTACCTAGAAATTTTAGGATTCTATTCTACTTTTATACTTGTTCCTCTTCTTGCTTTTGCTTTTATTTAGAAATTTTAGGATTCTATTCTACTTTTATACTTGTTCCTCTTCTTGCTTTTGCTTTTATTTAGAAATTTTAGGATTCTATTCTACTTTTATACTTGTTCCTCTTCTTGCTTTTGCTTTTATTTAGAAATTTTAGGATTCTATTCTACTTTTATACTTGTTCCTCTTCTTGCTTTTGCTTTTATTTAGAAATTTTAGGATTCTATTCTACTTTTATACTTGTTCCTCTTCTTGCTTTTGCTTTTATTTAGAAATTTTAGGATTCTAATGAACGAGATTTGTTTACAGGATGATTATTAATTATTGAATACTAATGAACGAGATTTTTTTACCTAGAAATTTTAGGATTCTATTCTACTTTTATACTTGTTCCTCTTCTTGCTTTTGCTTTTATTTAGAAATTTTAGGATTCTATTCTACTTTTATACTTGTTCCTCTTCTTGCTTTTGCTTTTATTTAGAAATTTTAGGATTCTATTCTACTTTTATACTTGTTCCTCTTCTTGCTTTTGCTTTTATTTAGAAATTTTAGGATTCTATTCTACTTTTATACTTGTTCCTCTTCTTGCTTTTGCTTTTATTTAGAAATTTTAGGATTCTATTCTACTTTTATACTTGTTCCTCTTCTTGCTTTTGCTTTTATTTAGAAATTTTAGGATTCTATTCTACTTTTATACTTGTTCCTCTTCTTGCTTTTGCTTTTATTTAGAAATTTTAGGATTCTATTCTACTTTTATACTTGTTCCTCTTCTTGCTTTGGCTTTTATTTAGAAATTTTAGGATTCTATTCTACTTTTATACTTGTTCCTCTTCTTGCTTTTGCTTTTATTTAGAAATTTTAGGATTCTAATGAACGAGATTTGTTTACAGGATGATTATTAATTATTGAATACTAATGAACGAGATTTTTTTACCTAGAAATTTTAGGATTCTATTCTACTTTTATACTTGTTCCTCTTCTTGCTTTTGCTTTTATTTAGAAATTTTAGGATTCTAATGAACGAGATTTGTTTACAGGATGATTATTAATTATTGAATACTAATGAACGAGATTTTTTTACCTAGAAATTTTAGGATTCTATTCTACTTTTATACTTGTTCCTCTTCTTGCTTTTGCTTTTATTTAGAAATTTTAGGATTCTAATGAACGAGATTTGTTTACAGGATGATTATTAATTATTGAATACTAATGAACGAGATTTTTTTACCTAGAAATTTTAGGATTCTATTCTACTTTTATACTTGTTCCTCTTCTTGCTTTTGCTTTTATTTAGAAATTTTAGGATTCTAATGAACGAGATTTGTTTACAGGATGATTATTAATTATTGAATACTAATGAACGAGATTTTTTTACCTAGAAATTTTAGGATTCTATTCTACTTTTATACTTGTTCCTCTTCTTGCTTTTGCTTTTATTTAGAAATTTTAGGATTCTAATGAACGAGATTTGTTTACAGGATGATTATTAATTATTGAATACTAATGAACGAGATTTTTTTACCTAGAAATTTTAGGATTCTATTCTACTTTTATACTTGTTCCTCTTCTTGCTTTTGCTTTTATTTAGAAATTTTAGGATTCTAATGAACGAGATTTGTTTACAGGATGATTATTAATTATTGAATACTAATGAACGAGATTTTTTTACCTAGAAATTTTAGGATTCTATTCTACTTTTATACTTGTTCCTCTTCTTGCTTTTGCTTTTATTTAGAAATTTTAGGATTCTAATGAACGAGATTTGTTTACAGGATGATTATTAATTATTGAATACTAATGAACGAGATTTTTTTACCTAGAAATTTTAGGATTCTATTCTACTTTTATACTTGTTCCTCTTCTTGCTTTTGCTTTTATTTAGAAATTTTAGGATTCTAATGAACGAGATTTGTTTACAGGATGATTATTAATTATTGAATACTAATGAACGAGATTTTTTTACCTAGAAATTTTAGGATTCTATTCTACTTTTATACTTGTTCCTCTTCTTGCTTTTGCTTTTATTTAGAAATTTTAGGATTCTATTCTACTTTTATACTTGTTCCTCTTCTTGCTTTTGCTTTTATTTAGAAATTTTAGGATTCTATTCTACTTTTATACTTGTTCCTCTTCTTGCTTTTGCTTTTATTTAGAAATTTTAGGATTCTATTCTACTTTTATACTTGTTCCTCTTCTTGCTTTTGCTTTTATTTAGAAATTTTAGGATTCTATTCTACTTTTATACTTGTTCCTCTTCTTGCTTTTGCTTTTATTTAGAAATTTTAGGATTCTATTCTACTTTTATACTTGTTCCTCTTCTTGCTTTTGCTTTTATTTAGAAATTTTAGGATTCTAATGAACGAGATTTGTTTACAGGATGATTATTAATTATTGAATACTAATGAACGAGATTTTTTTACCTAGAAATTTTAGGATTCTATTCTACTTTTATACTTGTTCCTCTTCTTGCTTTTGCTTTTATTTAGAAATTTTAGGATTCTATTCTACTTTTATACTTGTTCCTCTTCTTGCTTTTGCTTTTATTTAGAAATTTTAGGATTCTATTCTACTTTTATACTTGTTCCTCTTCTTGCTTTTGCTTTTATTTAGAAATTTTAGGATTCTATTCTACTTTTATACTTGTTCCTCTTCTTGCTTTTGCTTTTATTTAGAAATTTTAGGATTCTATTCTACTTTTATACTTGTTCCTCTTCTTGCTTTTGCTTTTATTTAGAAATTTTAGGATTCTAATGAACGAGATTTGTTTACAGGATGATTATTGATTATTGAATACTAATGAACGAGATTTTTTTACCTAGAAATTTTAGGATTCTATTCTACTTTTATACTTGTTCCTCTTCTTGCTTTTGCTTTTATTTAGAAATTTTATGATTCTATTCTACTTTTATACTTGTTCCTCTTCTTGCTTTTGCTTTTATTTAGAAATTTTAGGATTCTATTCTACTTTTATACTTGTTCCTCTTCTTGCTTTTGCTTTTATTTAGAAATTTTAGGATTCTATTCTACTTTTATACTTGTTCCTCTTCTTGCTTTTGCTTTTACCTAGAAATTTTAGGATTCTATTCTACTTTTATACTTGTTCCTCTTCTTGCTTTTGCTTTTATTTAGAAATTTTAGGATTCTATTCTACTTTTATACTTGTTCCTCTTCTTGCTTTTGCTTTTATTTAGAAATTTTAGGATTCTATTCTACTTTTATACTTGTTCCTCTTCTTGCTTTTGCTTTTATTTAGAAATTTTAGGATTCTATTCTACTTTTATACTTGTTCCTCTTCTTGCTTTTGCTTTTACCTAGAAATTTTAGGATTCTATTCTACTTTTATACTTGTTCCTCTTCTTGCTTTTGCTTTTATTTAGAAATTTTAGGATTCTATTCTACTTTTATACTTGTTCCTCTTCTTGCTTTTGCTTTTATTTAGAAATTTTAGGATTCTATTCTACTTTTATACTTGTTCCTCTTCTTGCTTTTGCTTTTATTTAGAAATTTTAGGATTCTATTCTACTTTTATACTTGTTCCTCTTCTTGCTTTTGCTTTTACCTAGAAATTTTAGGATTCTATTCTACTTTTATACTTGTTCCTCTTCTTGCTTTTGCTTTTATTTAGAAATTTTAGGATTCTATTCTACTTTTATACTTGTTCCTCTTCTTGCTTTTGCTTTTATTTAGAAATTTTAGGATTCTATTCTACTTTTATACTTGTTCCTCTTCTTGCTTTTGCTTTTATTTAGAAATTTTAGGATTCTATTCTACTTTTATACTTGTTCCTCTTCTTGCTTTTGCTTTTATTTAGAAATTTTAGGATTCTATTCTACTTTTATACTTGTTCCTCTTCTTGCTTTTGCTTTTACCTAGAAATTTTAGGATTCTATTCTACTTTTATACTTGTTCCTCTTCTTGCTTTTGCTTTTATTTAGAAATTTTAGGATTCTATTCTACTTTTATACTTGTTCCTCTTCTTGCTTTTGCTTTTATTTAGAAATTTTATGATTCTATTCTACTTTTATACTTGTTCCTCTTCTTGCTTTTGCTTTTATTTAGAAATTTTAGGATTCTATTCTACTTTTATACTTGTTCCTCTTCTTGCTTTTGCTTTTATTTAGAAATTTTAGGATTCTATTCTACTTTTATACTTGTTCCTCTTCTTGCTTTTGCTTTTACCTAGAAATTTTAGGATTCTATTCTACTTTTATACTTGTTCCTCTTCTTGCTTTTGCTTTTATTTAGAAATTTTAGGATTCTATTCTACTTTTATACTTGTTCCTCTTCTTGCTTTTGCTTTTATTTAGAAATTTTAGGATTCTATTCTACTTTTATACTTGTTCCTCTTCTTGCTTTTGCTTTTATTTAGAAATTTTAGGATTCTATTCTACTTTTATACTTGTTCCTCTTCTTGCTTTTGCTTTTATTTAGAAATTTTAGGATTCTATTCTACTTTTATACTTGTTCCTCTTCTTGCTTTTGCTTTTATTTAGAAATTTTAGGATTCTATTCTACTTTTATACTTGTTCCTCTTCTTGCTTTTGCTTTTATTTAGAAATTTTAGGATTCTATTCTACTTTTATACTTGTTCCTCTTCTTGCTTTTGCTTTTACCTAGAAATTTTAGGATTCTATTCTACTTTTATACTTGTTCCTCTTCTTGCTTTTGCTTTTATTTAGAAATTTTAGGATTCTATTCTACTTTTATACTTGTTCCTCTTCTTGCTTTTGCTTTTATTTAGAAATTTTAGGATTCTATTCTACTTTTATACTTGTTTCTCTTCTTGCTTTTGCTTTTATTTAGAAATTTTAGGATTCTATTCTACTTTTATACTTGTTCCTCTTCTTGCTTTTGCTTTTACCTAGAAATTTTAGGATTCTATTCTACTTTTATACTTGTTCCTCTTCTTGCTTTTGCTTTTACCTAGAAATTTTAGGATTCTATTCTACTTTTATACTTGTTCCTCTTCTTGCTTTTGCTTTTATTTAGAAATTTTAGGATTCTATTCTACTTTTATACTTGTTCCTCTTCTTGCTTTTGCTTTTATTTAGAAATTTTAGGATTCTATTCTACTTTTATACTTGTTCCTCTTCTTGCTTTTGCTTTTATTTAGAAATTTTAGGATTCTATTCTACTTTTATACTTGTTCCTCTTCTTGCTTTTGCTTTTATTTAGAAATTTTAGGATTCTATTCTACTTTTATACTTGTTCCTCTTCTTGCTTTTGCTTTTATTTAGAAATTTTAGGATTCTATTCTACTTTTATACTTGTTCCTCTTCTTGCTTTTGCTTTTATTTAGAAATTTTAGGATTCTATTCTACTTTTATACTTGTTCCTCTTCTTGCTTTTGCTTTTATTTAGAAATTTTAGGATTCTATTCTACTTTTATACTTGTTCCTCTTCTTGCTTTTGCTTTTATTTAGAAATTTTAGGATTCTATTCTACTTTTATACTTGTTCCTCTTCTTGCTTTTGCTTTTATTTAGAAATTTTAGGATTCTAATGAACGAGATTTGTTTACAGGATGATTATTAATTATTGAATACTAATGAACGAGATTTTTTTACCTACAAATTTTAGGATTCTATTCTACTTTTATACTTGTTCCTCTTCTTGCTTTTGCTTTTATTTAGAAATTTTAGGATTCTATTCTACTTTTATACTTGTTCCTCTTCTTGCTTTTGCTTTTATTTAGAAATTTTAGGATTCTATTCTACTTTTATACTTGTTCCTCTTCTTGCTTTTGCTTTTATTTAGAAATTTTAGGATTCTATTCTACTTTTATACTTGTTCCTCTTCTTGCTTTTGCTTTTATTTAGAAATTTTAGGATTCTATTCTACTTTTATACTTGTTCCTCTTCTTGCTTTTGCTTTTATTTAGAAATTTTAGGATTCTATTCTACTTTTATACTTGTTCCTCTTCTTCCTTTTGCTTTTATTTAGAAATTTTAGGATTCTATTCTACTTTTATACTTGTTCCTCTTCTTGCTTTTGCTTTTACCTAGAAATTTTAGGATTCTATTCTACTTTTATACTTGTTCCTCTTCTTGCTTTTGCTTTTATTTAGAAATTTTAGGATTCTATTCTACTTTTATACTTGTTCCTCTTCTTGCTTTTGCTTTTATTTAGAAATTTTAGGATTCTATTCTACTTTTATACTTGTTCCTCTTCTTGCTTTTGCTTTTATTTAGAAATTTTAGGATTCTATTCTACTTTTATACTTGTTCCTCTTCTTGCTTTTGCTTTTATTTAGAAATTTTAGGATTCTATTCTACTTTTATACTTGTTCCTCTTCTTGCTTTTGCTTTTATTTAGAAATTTTAGGATTCTATTCTACTTTTATACTTGTTCCTCTTCTTGCTTTTGCTTTTACCTAGAAATTTTAGGATTCTATTCTACTTTTATACTTGTTCCTCTTCTTGCTTTTGCTTTTATTTAGAAATTTTAGGATTCTATTCTACTTTTATACTTGTTCCTCTTCTTGCTTTTGCTTTTATTTATAAATTTTATGATTCTATTCTACTTTTATACTTGTTCCTCTTCTTGCTTTTGCTTTTACCTAGAAATTTTAGGATTCTATTCTACTTTTATACTTGTTCCTCTTCTTGCTTTTGCTTTTATTTAGAAATTTTAGGATTCTATTCTACTTTTATACTTGTTCCTCTTCTTGCTTTTGCTTTTATTTAGAAATTTTAGGATTCTATTCTACTTTTATACTTGTTCCTCTTCTTGCTTTTGCTTTTACCTAGAAATTTTAGGATTCTATTCTACTTTTATACTTGTTCCTCTTCTTGCTTTTGCTTTTATTTAGAAATTTTAGGATTCTATTCTACTTTTATACTTGTTCCTCTTCTTGCTTTTGCTTTTACCTAGAAATTTTAGGATTCTATTCTACTTTTATACTTGTTCCTCTTCTTGCTTTTGCTTTTATTTAGAAATTTTAGGATTCTATTCTACTTTTATACTTGTTCCTCTTCTTGCTTTTGCTTTTACCTAGAAATTTTAGGATTCTATTCTACTTTTATACTTGTTCCTCTTCTTGCTTTTGCTTTTATTTAGAAATTTTAGGATTCTATTCTACTTTTATACTTGTTCCTCTTCTTGCTTTTGCTTTTATTTAGAAATTTTAGGATTCTATTCTACTTTTATACTTGTTCCTCTTCTTGCTTTTGCTTTTACCTAGAAATTTTAGGATTCTAATGAACGAGATTTGTTTACAGGATGATTATTAATTATTGAATACTAATGAACGAGATTTTTTTACCTAGAAATTTTAGGATTCTATTCTACTTTTATACTTGTTCCTCTTCTTGCTTTTGCTTTTATTTAGAAATTTTAGGATTCTATTCTACTTTTATACTTGTTCCTCTTCTTGCTTTTGCTTTTATTTAGAAATTTTAGGATTCTATTCTACTTTTATACTTGTTCCTCTTCTTGCTTTTGCTTTTATTTAGAAATTTTAGGATTCTATTCTACTTTTATACTTGTTCCTCTTCTTCCTTTTGCTTTTATTTAGAAATTTTAGGATTCTATTCTACTTTTATACTTGTTCCTCTTCTTGCTTTTGCTTTTACCTAGAAATTTTAGGATTCTAATGAACGAGATTTGTTTACAGGATGATTATTAATTATTGAATACTAATGAACGAGATTTTTTTACCTAGAAATTTTAGGATTCTATTCTACTTTTATACTTGTTCCTCTTCTTGCTTTTGCTTTTATTTAGAAATTTTAGGATTCTATTCTACTTTTATACTTGTTCCTCTTCTTGCTTTTGCTTTTATTTAGAAATTTTAGGATTCTATTCTACTTTTATACTTGTTCCTCTTCTTGCTTTTGCTTTTATTTAGAAATTTTAGGATTCTATTCTACTTTTATACTTGTTCCTCTTCTTGCTTTTGCTTTTATTTAGAAATTTTAGGATTCTATTCTACTTTTATACTTGTTCCTCTTCTTGCTTTTGCTTTTACCTAGAAATTTTAGGATTCTATTCTACTTTTATACTTGTTCCTCTTCTTGCTTTTGCTTTTATTTAGAAATTTTAGGATTCTATTCTACTTTTATACTTGTTCCTCTTCTTGCTTTTGCTTTTATTTAGAAATTTTAGGATTCTATTCTACTTTTATACTTGTTCCTCTTCTTGCTTTTGCTTTTACCTAGAAATTTTAGGATTCTATTCTACTTTTATACTTGTTCCTCTTCTTGCTTTTGCTTTTATTTAGAAATTTTAGGATTCTATTCTACTTTTATACTTGTTCCTCTTCTTGCTTTTGCTTTTATTTAGAAATTTTAGGATTCTATTCTACTTTTATACTTGTTCCTCTTCTTGCTTTTGCTTTTACCTAGAAATTTTAGGATTCTATTCTACTTTTATACTTGTTCCTCTTCTTGCTTTTGCTTTTATTTAGAAATTTTAGGATTCTATTCTACTTTTATACTTGTTCCTCTTCTTGCTTTTGCTTTTATTTAGAAATTTTAGGATTCTATTCTACTTTTATACTTGTTCCTCTTCTTGCTTTTGCTTTTACCTAGAAATTTTAGGATTCTATTCTACTTTTATACTTGTTCCTCTTCTTGCTTTTGCTTTTACCTAGAAATTTTAGGATTCTATTCTACTTTTATACTTGTTCCTCTTCTTGCTTTTGCTTTTACCTAGAAATTTTAGGATTCTATTCTACTTTTATACTTGTTCCTCTTCTTGCTTTTGCTTTTACCTAGAAATTTTAGGATTCTATTCTACTTTTATACTTGTTCCTCTTCTTGCTTTTGCTTTTACCTAGAAATTTTAGGATTCTATTCTACTTTTATACTTGTTCCTCTTCTTGCTTTTGCTTTTACCTAGAAATTTTAGGATTCTATTCTACTTTTATACTTGTTCCTCTTCTTGCTTTTGCTTTTACCTAGAAATTTTAGGATTCTATTCTACTTTTATACTTGTTCCTCTTCTTGCTTTTGCTTTTACCTAGAAATTTTAGGATTCTATTCTACTTTTATACTTGTTCCTCTTCTTGCTTTTGCTTTTACCTAGAAATTTTAGGATTCTATTCTACTTTTATACTTGTTCCTCTTCTTGCTTTTGCTTTTACCTAGAAATTTTAGGATTCTATTCTACTTTTATACTTGTTCCTCTTCTTGCTTTTGCTTTTACCTAGAAATTTTAGGATTCTATTCTACTTTTATACTTGTTCCTCTTCTTGCTTTTGCTTTTACCTAGAAATTTTAGGATTCTATTCTACTTTTATACTTGTTCCTCTTCTTGCTTTTGCTTTTACCTAGAAATTTTAGGATTCTATTCTACTTTTATACTTGTTCCTCTTCTTGCTTTTGCTTTTACCTAGAAATTTTAGGATTCTATTCTACTTTTATACTTGTTCCTCTTCTTGCTTTTGCTTTTACCTAGAAATTTTAGGATTCTATTCTACTTTTATACTTGTTCCTCTTCTTGCTTTTGCTTTTACCTAGAAATTTTAGGATTCTATTCTACTTTTATACTTGTTCCTCTTCTTGCTTTTGCTTTTATTTAGAAATTTTAGGATTCTATTCTACTTTTATACTTGTTCCTCTTCTTGCTTTTGCTTTTATTTAGAAATTTTAGGATTCTATTCTACTTTTATACTTGTTCCTCTTCTTGCTTTTGCTTTTACCTAGAAATTTTAGGATTCTATTCTACTTTTATACTTGTTCCTCTTCTTGCTTTTGCTTTTATTTAGAAATTTTAGGATTCTATTCTACTTTTATACTTGTTCCTCTTCTTGCTTTTGCTTTTATTTAGAAATTTTAGGATTCTATTCTACTTTTATACTTGTTCCTCTTCTTGCTTTTGCTTTTACCTAGAAATTTTAGGATTCTATTCTACTTTTATACTTGTTCCTCTTCTTGCTTTTGCTTTTATTTAGAAATTTTAGGATTCTATTCTACTTTTATACTTGTTCCTCTTCTTGCTTTTGCTTTTATTTAGAAATTTTAGGATTCTATTCTACTTTTATACTTGTTCCTCTTCTTGCTTTTGCTTTTACCTAGAAATTTTAGGATTCTATTCTACTTTTATACTTGTTCCTCTTCTTGCTTTTGCTTTTATTTAGAAATTTTAGGATTCTATTCTACTTTTATACTTGTTCCTCTTCTTGCTTTTGCTTTTATTTAGAAATTTTAGGATTCTATTCTACTTTTATACTTGTTCCTCTTCTTGCTTTTGCTTTTACCTAGAAATTTTAGGATTCTATTCTACTTTTATACTTGTTCCTCTTCTTGCTTTTGCTTTTATTTAGAAATTTTAGGATTCTATTCTACTTTTATACTTGTTCCTCTTCTTGCTTTTGCTTTTATTTAGAAATTTTAGGATTCTATTCTACTTTTATACTTGTTCCTCTTCTTGCTTTTGCTTTTACCTAGAAATTTTAGGATTCTATTCTACTTTTATACTTGTTCCTCTTCTTGCTTTTGCTTTTACCTAGAAATTTTAGGATTCTATTCTACTTTTATACTTGTTCCTCTTCTTGCTTTTGCTTTTACCTAGAAATTTTAGGATTCTATTCTACTTTTATACTTGTTCCTCTTCTTGCTTTTGCTTTTACCTAGAAATTTTAGGATTCTATTCTACTTTTATACTTGTTCCTCTTCTTGCTTTTGCTTTTACCTAGAAATTTTAGGATTCTATTCTACTTTTATACTTGTTCCTCTTCTTGCTTTTGCTTTTACCTAGAAATTTTAGGATTCTATTCTACTTTTATACTTGTTCCTCTTCTTGCTTTTGCTTTTACCTAGAAATTTTAGGATTCTATTCTACTTTTATACTTGTTCCTCTTCTTGCTTTTGCTTTTACCTAGAAATTTTAGGATTCTATTCTACTTTTATACTTGTTCCTCTTCTTGCTTTTGCTTTTACCTAGAAATTTTAGGATTCTATTCTACTTTTATACTTGTTCCTCTTCTTGCTTTTGCTTTTACCTAGAAATTTTAGGATTCTATTCTACTTTTATACTTGTTCCTCTTCTTGCTTTTGCTTTTACCTAGAAATTTTAGGATTCTATTCTACTTTTATACTTGTTCCTCTTCTTGCTTTTGCTTTTACCTAGAAATTTTAGGATTCTATTCTACTTTTATACTTGTTCCTCTTCTTGCTTTTGCTTTTACCTAGAAATTTTAGGATTCTATTCTACTTTTATACTTGTTCCTCTTCTTGCTTTTGCTTTTACCTAGAAATTTTAGGATTCTATTCTACTTTTATACTTGTTCCTCTTCTTGCTTTTGCTTTTACCTAGAAATTTTAGGATTCTATTCTACTTTTATACTTGTTCCTCTTCTTGCTTTTGCTTTTACCTAGAAATTTTAGGATTCTATTCTACTTTTATACTTGTTCCTCTTCTTGCTTTTGCTTTTATTTAGAAATTTTAGGATTCTATTCTACTTTTATACTTGTTCCTCTTCTTGCTTTTGCTTTTATTTAGAAATTTTAGGATTCTATTCTACTTTTATACTTGTTCCTCTTCTTGCTTTTGCTTTTACCTAGAAATTTTAGGATTCTATTCTACTTTTATACTTGTTCCTCTTCTTGCTTTTGCTTTTATTTAGAAATTTTAGGATTCTATTCTACTTTTATACTTGTTCCTCTTCTTGCTTTTGCTTTTATTTAGAAATTTTAGGATTCTATTCTACTTTTATACTTGTTCCTCTTCTTGCTTTTGCTTTTACCTAGAAATTTTAGGATTCTATTCTACTTTTATACTTGTTCCTCTTCTTGCTTTTGCTTTTATTTAGAAATTTTAGGATTCTATTCTACTTTTATACTTGTTCCTCTTCTTGCTTTTGCTTTTATTTAGAAATTTTAGGATTCTATTCTACTTTTATACTTGTTCCTCTTCTTGCTTTTGCTTTTATTTAGAAATTTTAGGATTCTATTCTACTTTTATACTTGTTCCTCTTCTTGCTTTTGCTTTTATTTAGAAATTTTAGGATTCTATTCTACTTTTATACTTGTTCCTCTTCTTGCTTTTGCTTTTATTTAGAAATTTTAGGATTCTATTCTACTTTTATACTTGTTCCTCTTCTTGCTTTTGCTTTTACCTAGAAATTTTAGGATTCTATTCTACTTTTATACTTGTTCCTCTTCTTGCTTTTGCTTTTATTTAGAAATTTTAGGATTCTATTCTACTTTTATACTTGTTCCTCTTCTTGCTTTTGCTTTTATTTAGAAATTTTAGGATTCTATTCTACTTTTATACTTGTTCCTCTTCTTGCTTTTGCTTTTATTTAGAAATTTTAGGATTCTATTCTACTTTTATACTTGTTCCTCTTCTTGCTTTTGCTTTTATTTAGAAATTTTAGGATTCTATTCTACTTTTATACTTGTTCCTCTTCTTGCTTTTGCTTTTACCTAGAAATTTTAGGATTCTATTCTACTTTTATACTTGTTCCTCTTCTTGCTTTTGCTTTTATTTAGAAATTTTAGGATTCTATTCTACTTTTATACTTGTTCCTCTTCTTGCTTTTGCTTTTATTTAGAAATTTTAGGATTCTATTCTACTTTTATACTTGTTCCTCTTCTTGCTTTTGCTTTTATTTAGAAATTTTAGGATTCTATTCTACTTTTATACTTGTTCCTCTTCTTGCTTTTGCTTTTATTTAGAAATTTTAGGATTCTATTCTACTTTTATACTTGTTCCTCTTCTTGCTTTTGCTTTTACCTAGAAATTTTAGGATTCTATTCTACTTTTATACTTGTTCCTCTTCTTGCTTTTGCTTTTATTTAGAAATTTTAGGATTCTATTCTACTTTTATACTTGTTCCTCTTCTTGCTTTTGCTTTTACCTAGAAATTTTAGGATTCTATTCTACTTTTATACTTGTTCCTCTTCTTGCTTTTGCTTTTATTTAGAAATTTTAGGATTCTATTCTACTTTTATACTTGTTCCTCTTCTTGCTTTTGCTTTTATTTAGAAATTTTAGGATTCTATTCTACTTTTATACTTGTTCCTCTTCTTGCTTTTGCTTTTATTTAGAAATTTTAGGATTCTATTCTACTTTTATACTTGTTCCTCTTCTTGCTTTTGCTTTTACCTAGAAATTTTAGGATTCTATTCTACTTTTATACTTGTTCCTCTTCTTGCTTTTGCTTTTATTTAGAAATTTTAGGATTCTATTCTACTTTTATACTTGTTCCTCTTCTTGCTTTTGCTTTTATTTAGAAATTTTAGGATTCTATTCTACTTTTATACTTGTTCCTCTTCTTGCTTTTGCTTTTATTTAGAAATTTTAGGATTCTATTCTACTTTTATACTTGTTCCTCTTCTTGCTTTTGCTTTTATTTAGAAATTTTAGGATTCTATTCTACTTTTATACTTGTTCCTCTTCTTGCTTTTGCTTTTATTTAGAAATTTTAGGATTCTAATGAACGAGATTTGTTTACAGGATGATTATTAATTATTGAATACTAATGAACGAGATTTTTTTACCTACAAATTTTAGGATTCTATTCTACTTTTATACTTGTTCCTCTTCTTGCTTTTGCTTTTATTTAGAAATTTTAGGATTCTATTCTACTTTTATACTTGTTCCTCTTCTTGCTTTTGCTTTTATTTAGAAATTTTAGGATTCTATTCTACTTTTATACTTGTTCCTCTTCTTGCTTTTGCTTTTATTTAGAAATTTTAGGATTCTATTCTACTTTTATACTTGTTCCTCTTCTTGCTTTTGCTTTTATTTAGAAATTTTAGGATTCTATTCTACTTTTATACTTGTTCCTCTTCTTGCTTTTGCTTTTATTTAGAAATTTTAGGATTCTATTCTACTTTTATACTTGTTCCTCTTCTTCCTTTTGCTTTTATTTAGAAATTTTAGGATTCTATTCTACTTTTATACTTGTTCCTCTTCTTGCTTTTGCTTTTATTTAGAAATTTTAGGATTCTATTCTACTTTTATACTTGTTCCTCTTCTTGCTTTTGCTTTTATTTAGAAATTTTAGGATTCTAATGAACGAGATTTGTTTACAGGATGATTATTAATTATTGAATACTAATGAACGAGATTTTTTTACCTACAAATTTTAGGATTCTATTCTACTTTTATACTTGTTCCTCTTCTTGCTTTTGCTTTTATTTAGAAATTTTAGGATTCTATTCTACTTTTATACTTGTTCCTCTTCTTGCTTTTGCTTTTATTTAGAAATTTTAGGATTCTATTCTACTTTTATACTTGTTCCTCTTCTTGCTTTTGCTTTTATTTAGAAATTTTAGGATTCTATTCTACTTTTATACTTGTTCCTCTTCTTGCTTTTGCTTTTATTTAGAAATTTTAGGATTCTATTCTACTTTTATACTTGTTCCTCTTCTTGCTTTTGCTTTTATTTAGAAATTTTAGGATTCTATTCTACTTTTATACTTGTTCCTCTTCTTGCTTTTGCTTTTATTTAGAAATTTTAGGATTCTATTCTACTTTTATACTTGTTCCTCTTCTTGCTTTTGCTTTTACCTAGAAATTTTAGGATTCTATTCTACTTTTATACTTGTTCCTCTTCTTGCTTTTGCTTTTATTTAGAAATTTTAGGATTCTATTCTACTTTTATACTTGTTCCTCTTCTTGCTTTTGCTTTTATTTAGAAATTTTAGGATTCTATTCTACTTTTATACTTGTTCCTCTTCTTGCTTTTGCTTTTACCTAGAAATTTTAGGATTCTATTCTACTTTTATACTTGTTCCTCTTCTTGCTTTTGCTTTTATTTAGAAATTTTAGGATTCTATTCTACTTTTATACTTGTTCCTCTTCTTGCTTTTGCTTTTACCTAGAAATTTTAGGATTCTATTCTACTTTTATACTTGTTCCTCTTCTTGCTTTTGCTTTTATTTAGAAATTTTAGGATTCTATTCTACTTTTATACTTGTTCCTCTTCTTGCTTTTGCTTTTATTTAGAAATTTTAGGATTCTATTCTACTTTTATACTTGTTCCTCTTCTTGCTTTTGCTTTTATTTAGAAATTTTAGGATTCTATTCTACTTTTATACTTGTTCCTCTTCTTGCTTTTGCTTTTATTTAGAAATTTTAGGATTCTATTCTACTTTTATACTTGTTCCTCTTCTTGCTTTTGCTTTTATTTAGAAATTTTAGGATTCTATTCTACTTTTATACTTGTTCCTCTTCTTGCTTTTGCTTTTATTTAGAAATTTTAGGATTCTATTCTACTTTTATACTTGTTCCTCTTCTTGCTTTTGCTTTTATTTAGAAATTTTAGGATTCTATTCTACTTTTATACTTGTTCCTCTTCTTGCTTTTGCTTTTATTTAGAAATTTTAGGATTCTATTCTACTTTTATACTTGTTCCTCTTCTTGCTTTTGCTTTTATTTAGAAATTTTAGGATTCTATTCTACTTTTATACTTGTTCCTCTTCTTGCTTTTGCTTTTATTTAGAAATTTTAGGATTCTATTCTACTTTTATACTTGTTCCTCTTCTTGCTTTTGCTTTTATTTAGAAATTTTAGGATTCTATTCTACTTTTATACTTGTTCCTCTTCTTGCTTTTGCTTTTATTTAGAAATTTTAGGATTCTATTCTACTTTTATACTTGTTCCTCTTCTTGCTTTTGCTTTTATTTAGAAATTTTAGGATTCTATTCTACTTTTATACTTGTTCCTCTTCTTGCTTTTGCTTTTATTTAGAAATTTTAGGATTCTATTCTACTTTTATACTTGTTCCTCTTCTTGCTTTTGCTTTTATTTAGAAATTTTAGGATTCTATTCTACTTTTATACTTGTTCCTCTTCTTGCTTTTGCTTTTATTTAGAAATTTTAGGATTCTATTCTACTTTTATACTTGTTCCTCTTCTTGCTTTTGCTTTTATTTAGAAATTTTAGGATTCTAATGAACGAGATTTGTTTACAGGATGATTATTAATTATTGAATACTAATGAACGAGATTTTTTTACCTAGAAATTTTAGGATTCTATTCTACTTTTATACTTGTTCCTCTTCTTGCTTTTGCTTTTACCTAGAAATTTTAGGATTCTATTCTACTTTTATACTTGTTCCTCTTCTTGCTTTTGCTTTTATTTAGAAATTTTAGGATTCTATTCTACTTTTATACTTGTTCCTCTTCTTGCTTTTGCTTTTATTTAGAAATTTTAGGATTCTATTCTACTTTTATACTTGTTCCTCTTCTTGCTTTTGCTTTTATTTAGAAATTTTAGGATTCTATTCTACTTTTATACTTGTTCCTCTTCTTGCTTTTGCTTTTATTTAGAAATTTTAGGATTCTATTCTACTTTTATACTTGTTCCTCTTCTTGCTTTTGCTTTTATTTAGAAATTTTAGGATTCTATTCTACTTTTATACTTGTTCCTCTTCTTGCTTTTGCTTTTATTTAGAAATTTTAGGATTCTATTCTACTTTTATACTTGTTCCTCTTCTTGCTTTTGCTTTTATTTAGAAATTTTAGGATTCTATTCTACTTTTATACTTGTTCCTCTTCTTGCTTTTGCTTTTATTTAGAAATTTTAGGATTCTATTCTACTTTTATACTTGTTCCTCTTCTTGCTTTTGCTTTTATTTAGAAATTTTAGGATTCTATTCTACTTTTATACTTGTTCCTCTTCTTGCTTTTGCTTTTATTTAGAAATTTTAGGATTCTATTCTACTTTTATACTTGTTCCTCTTCTTGCTTTTGCTTTTATTTAGAAATTTTAGGATTCTATTCTACTTTTATACTTGTTCCTCTTCTTGCTTTTGCTTTTATTTAGAAATTTTAGGATTCTATTCTACTTTTATACTTGTTCCTCTTCTTGCTTTTGCTTTTATTTAGAAATTTTAGGATTCTATTCTACTTTTATACTTGTTCCTCTTCTTGCTTTTGCTTTTATTTAGAAATTTTAGGATTCTATTCTACTTTTATACTTGTTCCTCTTCTTGCTTTTGCTTTTATTTAGAAATTTTAGGATTCTATTCTACTTTTATACTTGTTCCTCTTCTTGCTTTTGCTTTTATTTAGAAATTTTAGGATTCTATTCTACTTTTATACTTGTTCCTCTTCTTGCTTTTGCTTTTATTTAGAAATTTTAGGATTCTAATGAACGAGATTTGTTTACAGGATGATTATTAATTATTGAATACTAATGAACGAGATTTTTTTACCTAGAAATTTTAGGATTCTATTCTACTTTTATACTTGTTCCTCTTCTTGCTTTTGCTTTTACCTAGAAATTTTAGGATTCTATTCTACTTTTATACTTGTTCCTCTTCTTGCTTTTGCTTTTATTTAGAAATTTTAGGATTCTATTCTACTTTTATACTTGTTCCTCTTCTTGCTTTTGCTTTTATTTAGAAATTTTAGGATTCTAATGAACGAGATTTGTTTACAGGATGATTATTAATTATTGAATACTAATGAACGAGATTTTTTTACCTAGAAATTTTAGGATTCTATTCTACTTTTATACTTGTTCCTCTTCTTGCTTTTGCTTTTACCTAGAAATTTTAGGATTCTATTCTACTTTTATACTTGTTCCTCTTCTTGCTTTTGCTTTTATTTAGAAATTTTAGGATTCTATTCTACTTTTATACTTGTTCCTCTTCTTGCTTTTGCTTTTATTTAGAAATTTTAGGATTCTATTCTACTTTTATACTTGTTCCTCTTCTTGCTTTTGCTTTTATTTAGAAATTTTAGGATTCTATTCTACTTTTATACTTGTTCCTCTTCTTGCTTTTGCTTTTATTTAGAAATTTTAGGATTCTATTCTACTTTTATACTTGTTCCTCTTCTTGCTTTTGCTTTTATTTAGAAATTTTAGGATTCTATTCTACTTTTATACTTGTTCCTCTTCTTGCTTTTGCTTTTATTTAGAAATTTTAGGATTCTATTCTACTTTTATACTTGTTCCTCTTCTTGCTTTTGCTTTTATTTAGAAATTTTAGGATTCTATTCTACTTTTATACTTGTTCCTCTTCTTGCTTTTGCTTTTACCTAGAAATTTTAGGATTCTAATGAACGAGATTTGTTTACAGGATGATTATTAATTATTGAATACTAATGAACGATATTTTTTTACCTAGAAATTTTAGGATTCTATTCTACTTTTATACTTGTTCCTCTTCTTGCTTTTGCTTTTACCTAGAAATTTTAGGATTCTATTCTACTTTTATACTTGTTCCTCTTCTTGCTTTTGCTTTTATTTAGAAATTTTAGGATTCTATTCTACTTTTATACTTGTTCCTCTTCTTGCTTTTGCTTTTATTTAGAAATTTTAGGATTCTATTCTACTTTTATACTTGTTCCTCTTCTTGCTTTTGCTTTTATTTAGAAATTTTAGGATTCTATTCTACTTTTATACTTGTTCCTCTTCTTGCTTTTGCTTTTATTTAGAAATTTTAGGATTCTATTCTACTTTTATACTTGTTCCTCTTCTTGCTTTTGCTTTTATTTAGAAATTTTAGGATTCTATTCTACTTTTATACTTGTTCCTCTTCTTGCTTTTGCTTTTATTTAGAAATTTTAGGATTCTATTCTACTTTTATACTTGTTCCTCTTCTTGCTTTTGCTTTTATTTAGAAATTTTAGGATTCTATTCTACTTTTATACTTGTTCCTCTTCTTGCTTTTGCTTTTACCTAGAAATTTTAGGATTCTAATGAACGAGATTTGTTTACAGGATGATTATTAATTATTGAATACTAATGAACGATATTTTTTTACCTAGAAATTTTAGGATTCTATTCTACTTTTATACTTGTTCCTCTTCTTGCTTTTGCTTTTATTTAGAAATTTTAGGATTCTATTCTACTTTTATACTTGTTCCTCTTCTTGCTTTTGCTTTTATTTAGAAATTTTAGGATTCTATTCTACTTTTATACTTGTTCCTCTTCTTGCTTTTGCTTTTATTTAGAAATTTTAGGATTCTATTCTACTTTTATACTTGTTCCTCTTCTTGCTTTTGCTTTTATTTAGAAATTTTAGGATTCTATTCTACTTTTATACTTGTTCCTCTTCTTGCTTTTGCTTTTATTTAGAAATTTTAGGATTCTATTCTACTTTTATACTTGTTCCTCTTCTTGCTTTTGCTTTTATTTAGAAATTTTAGGATTCTATTCTACTTTTATACTTGTTCCTCTTCTTGCTTTTGCTTTTATTTAGAAATTTTAGGATTCTATTCTACTTTTATACTTGTTCCTCTTCTTGCTTTTGCTTTTATTTAGAAATTTTAGGATTCTATTCTACTTTTATACTTGTTCCTCTTCTTGCTTTTGCTTTTATTTAGAAATTTTAGGATTCTAATGAACGAGATTTGTTTACAGGATGATTATTAATTATTGAATACTAATGAACGAGATTTTTTTACCTAGAAATTTTAGGATTCTATTCTACTTTTATACTTGTTCCTCTTCTTGCTTTTGCTTTTATTTAGAAATTTTAGGATTCTATTCTACTTTTATACTTGTTCCTCTTCTTGCTTTTGCTTTTATTTAGAAATTTTAGGATTCTATTCTACTTTTATACTTGTTCCTCTTCTTGCTTTTGCTTTTATTTAGAAATTTTAGGATTCTATTCTACTTTTATACTTGTTCCTCTTCTTGCTTTTGCTTTTATTTAGAAATTTTAGGATTCTATTCTACTTTTATACTTGTTCCTCTTCTTGCTTTTGCTTTTATTTAGAAATTTTAGGATTCTATTCTACTTTTATACTTGTTCCTCTTCTTGCTTTTGCTTTTATTTAGAAATTTTAGGATTCTAATGAACGAGATTTGTTTACAGGATGATTATTAATTATTGAATACTAATGAACGAGATTTTTTTACCTAGAAATTTTAGGATTCTATTCTACTTTTATACTTGTTCCTCTTCTTGCTTTTGCTTTTATTTAGAAATTTTAGGATTCTATTCTACTTTTATACTTGTTCCTCTTCTTGCTTTTGCTTTTATTTAGAAATTTTAGGATTCTATTCTACTTTTATACTTGTTCCTCTTCTTGCTTTTGCTTTTATTTAGAAATTTTAGGATTCTATTCTACTTTTATACTTGTTCCTCTTCTTGCTTTTGCTTTTATTTAGAAATTTTAGGATTCTATTCTACTTTTATACTTGTTCCTCTTCTTGCTTTTGCTTTTATTTAGAAATTTTAGGATTCTATTCTACTTTTATACTTGTTCCTCTTCTTGCTTTTGCTTTTATTTAGAAATTTTAGGATTCTATTCTACTTTTATACTTGTTCCTCTTCTTGCTTTTGCTTTTATTTAGAAATTTTAGGATTCTATTCTACTTTTATACTTGTTCCTCTTCTTGCTTTTGCTTTTATTTAGAAATTTTAGGATTCTATTCTACTTTTATACTTGTTCCTCTTCTTGCTTTTGCTTTTACCTAGAAATTTTAGGATTCTATTCTACTTTTATACTTGTTCCTCTTCTTGCTTTTGCTTTTATTTAGAAATTTTAGGATTCTATTCTACTTTTATACTTGTTCCTCTTCTTGCTTTTGCTTTTATTTAGAAATTTTAGGATTCTATTCTACTTTTATACTTGTTCCTCTTCTTGCTTTTGCTTTTATTTAGAAATTTTAGGATTCTATTCTACTTTTATACTTGTTCCTCTTCTTGCTTTTGCTTTTATTTAGAAATTTTAGGATTCTATTCTACTTTTATACTTGTTCCTCTTCTTGCTTTTGCTTTTATTTAGAAATTTTAGGATTCTATTCTACTTTTATACTTGTTCCTCTTCTTGCTTTTGCTTTTACCTAGAAATTTTAGGATTCTATTCTACTTTTATACTTGTTCCTCTTCTTGCTTTTGCTTTTATTTAGAAATTTTAGGATTCTATTCTACTTTTATACTTGTTCCTCTTCTTGCTTTTGCTTTTATTTAGAAATTTTAGGATTCTATTCTACTTTTATACTTGTTCCTCTTCTTGCTTTTGCTTTTATTTAGAAATTTTAGGATTCTATTCTACTTTTATACTTGTTCCTCTTCTTGCTTTTGCTTTTATTTAGAAATTTTAGGATTCTATTCTACTTTTATACTTGTTCCTCTTCTTGCTTTTGCTTTTACCTAGAAATTTTAGGATTCTATTCTACTTTTATACTTGTTCCTCTTCTTGCTTTTGCTTTTATTTAGAAATTTTAGGATTCTATTCTACTTTTATACTTGTTCCTCTTCTTGCTTTTGCTTTTATTTAGAAATTTTAGGATTCTATTCTACTTTTATACTTGTTCCTCTTCTTGCTTTTGCTTTTACCTAGAAATTTTAGGATTCTATTCTACTTTTATACTTGTTCCTCTTCTTGCTTTTGCTTTTATTTAGAAATTTTAGGATTCTATTCTACTTTTATACTTGTTCCTCTTCTTGCTTTTGCTTTTATTTAGAAATTTTAGGATTCTATTCTACTTTTATACTTGTTCCTCTTCTTGCTTTTGCTTTTATTTAGAAATTTTAGGATTCTATTCTACTTTTATACTTGTTCCTCTTCTTGCTTTTGCTTTTATTTAGAAATTTTAGGATTCTATTCTACTTTTATACTTGTTCCTCTTCTTGCTTTTGCTTTTACCTAGAAATTTTAGGATTCTATTCTACTTTTATACTTGTTCCTCTTCTTGCTTTTGCTTTTATTTAGAAATTTTAGGATTCTATTCTACTTTTATACTTGTTCCTCTTCTTGCTTTTGCTTTTATTTAGAAATTTTAGGATTCTATTCTACTTTTATACTTGTTCCTCTTCTTGCTTTTGCTTTTATTTAGAAATTTTAGGATTCTATTCTACTTTTATACTTGTTCCTCTTCTTGCTTTTGCTTTTATTTAGAAATTTTAGGATTCTATTCTACTTTTATACTTGTTCCTCTTCTTGCTTTTGCTTTTACCTAGAAATTTTAGGATTCTATTCTACTTTTATACTTGTTCCTCTTCTTGCTTTTGCTTTTATTTAGAAATTTTAGGATTCTATTCTACTTTTATACTTGTTCCTCTTCTTGCTTTTGCTTTTATTTAGAAATTTTAGGATTCTATTCTACTTTTATACTTGTTCCTCTTCTTGCTTTTGCTTTTATTTAGAAATTTTAGGATTCTATTCTACTTTTATACTTGTTCCTCTTCTTGCTTTTGCTTTTATTTAGAAATTTTAGGATTCTATTCTACTTTTATACTTGTTCCTCTTCTTGCTTTTGCTTTTATTTAGAAATTTTAGGATTCTATTCTACTTTTATACTTGTTCCTCTTCTTGCTTTTGCTTTTACCTAGAAATTTTAGGATTCTATTCTACTTTTATACTTGTTCCTCTTCTTGCTTTTGCTTTTATTTAGAAATTTTAGGATTCTATTCTACTTTTATACTTGTTCCTCTTCTTGCTTTTGCTTTTATTTAGAAATTTTAGGATTCTATTCTACTTTTATACTTGTTCCTCTTCTTGCTTTTGCTTTTATTTAGAAATTTTAGGATTCTATTCTACTTTTATACTTGTTCCTCTTCTTGCTTTTGCTTTTATTTAGAAATTTTAGGATTCTATTCTACTTTTATACTTGTTCCTCTTCTTGCTTTTGCTTTTACCTAGAAATTTTAGGATTCTATTCTACTTTTATACTTGTTCCTCTTCTTGCTTTTGCTTTTATTTAGAAATTTTAGGATTCTATTCTACTTTTATACTTGTTCCTCTTCTTCCTTTTGCTTTTATTTAGAAATTTTAGGATTCTATTCTACTTTTATACTTGTTCCTCTTCTTGCTTTTGCTTTTATTTAGAAATTTTAGGATTCTATTCTACTTTTATACTTGTTCCTCTTCTTGCTTTTGCTTTTATATAGAAATTTTAGGATTCTATTCTACTTTTATACTTGTTCCTCTTCTTGCTTTTGCTTTTATTTAGAAATTTTAGGATTCTATTCTACTTTTATACTTGTTCCTCTTCTTGCTTTTGCTTTTATTTAGAAATTTTAGGATTCTATTCTACTTTTATACTTGTTCCTCTTCTTGCTTTTGCTTTTATTTAGAAATTTTAGGATTCTATTCTACTTTTATACTTGTTCCTCTTCTTGCTTTTGCTTTTACCTAGAAATTTTAGGATTCTATTCTACTTTTATACTTGTTCCTCTTCTTGCTTTTGCTTTTATTTAGAAATTTTAGGATTCTATTCTACTTTTATACTTGTTCCTCTTCTTGCTTTTGCTTTTATTTAGAAATTTTAGGATTCTATTCTACTTTTATACTTGTTCCTCTTCTTGCTTTTGCTTTTATTTAGAAATTTTAGGATTCTATTCTACTTTTATACTTGTTCCTCTTCTTGCTTTTGCTTTTATTTAGAAATTTTAGGATTCTATTCTACTTTTATACTTGTTCCTCTTCTTGCTTTTGCTTTTACTTAGAAATTTTAGGATTCTATTCTACTTTTATACTTGTTCCTCTTCTTGCTTTTGCTTTTATTTAGAAATTTTAGGATTCTATTCTACTTTTATACTTGTTCCTCTTCTTGCTTTTGCTTTTATTTAGAAATTTTAGGATTCTATTCTACTTTTATACTTGTTCCTCTTCTTGCTTTTGCTTTTATTTAGAAATTTTAGGATTCTATTCTACTTTTATACTTGTTCCTCTTCTTGCTTTTGCTTTTATTTAGAAATTTTAGGATTCTATTCTACTTTTATACTTGTTCCTCTTCTTGCTTTTGCTTTTATTTAGAAATTTTAGGATTCTATTCTACTTTTATACTTGTTCCTCTTCTTGCTTTTGCTTTTATTTAGAAATTTTAGGATTCTATTCTACTTTTATACTTGTTCCTCTTCTTGCTTTTGCTTTTACCTAGAAATTTTAGGATTCTATTCTACTTTTATACTTGTTCCTCTTCTTGCTTTTGCTTTTATTTAGAAATTTTAGGATTCTATTCTACTTTTATACTTGTTCCTCTTCTTGCTTTTGCTTTTATTTAGAAATTTTAGGATTCTATTCTACTTTTATACTTGTTCCTCTTCTTGCTTTTGCTTTTATTTAGAAATTTTAGGATTCTATTCTACTTTTATACTTGTTCCTCTTCTTGCTTTTGCTTTTATTTAGAAATTTTAGGATTCTATTCTACTTTTATACTTGTTCCTCTTCTTGCTTTTGCTTTTATTTAGAAATTTTAGGATTCTATTCTACTTTTATACTTGTTCCTCTTCTTGCTTTTGCTTTTACCTAGAAATTTTAGGATTCTATTCTACTTTTATACTTGTTCCTCTTCTTGCTTTTGCTTTTACCTAGAAATTTTAGGATTCTATTCTACTTTTATACTTGTTCCTCTTCTTGCTTTTGCTTTTATTTAGAAATTTTAGGATTCTATTCTACTTTTATACTTGTTCCTCTTCTTGCTTTTGCTTTTACCTAGAAATTTTAGGATTCTATTCTACTTTTATACTTGTTCCTCTTCTTGCTTTTGCTTTTATTTAGAAATTTTAGGATTCTATTCTACTTTTATACTTGTTCCTCTTCTTGCTTTTGCTTTTACCTAGAAATTTTAGGATTCTATTCTACTTTTATACTTGTTCCTCTTCTTGCTTTTGCTTTTATTTAGAAATTTTAGGATTCTATTCTACTTTTATACTTGTTCCTCTTCTTGCTTTTGCTTTTATTTAGAAATTTTAGGATTCTATTCTACTTTTATACTTGTTCCTCTTCTTGCTTTTGCTTTTACCTAGAAATTTTAGGATTCTATTCTACTTTTATACTTGTTCCTCTTCTTGCTTTTGCTTTTACCTAGAAATTTTAGGATTCTATTCTACTTTTATACTTGTTCCTCTTCTTGCTTTTGCTTTTATTTAGAAATTTTAGGATTCTATTCTACTTTTATACTTGTTCCTCTTCTTGCTTTTGCTTTTATTTAGAAATTTTAGGATTCTATTCTACTTTTATACTTGTTCCTCTTCTTGCTTTTGCTTTTACCTAGAAATTTTAGGATTCTATTCTACTTTTATACTTGTTCCTCTTCTTGCTTTTGCTTTTATTTAGAAATTTTAGGATTCTATTCTACTTTTATACTTGTTCCTCTTCTTGCTTTTGCTTTTATTTAGAAATTTTAGGATTCTATTCTACTTTTATACTTGTTCCTCTTCTTGCTTTTGCTTTTATTTAGAAATTTTAGGATTCTATTCTACTTTTATACTTGTTCCTCTTCTTGCTTTTGCTTTTATTTAGAAATTTTAGGATTCTATTCTACTTTTATACTTGTTCCTCTTCTTGCTTTTGCTTTTATTTAGAAATTTTAGGATTCTAATGAACGAGATTTGTTTACAGGATGATTATTAATTATTGAATACTAATGAACGAGATTTTTTTACCTAGAAATTTTAGGATTCTATTCTACTTTTATACTTGTTCCTCTTCTTGCTTTTGCTTTTATTTAGAAATTTTAGGATTCTATTCTACTTTTATACTTGTTCCTCTTCTTGCTTTTGCTTTTATTTAGAAATTTTAGGATTCTAATGAACGAGATTTGTTTACAGGATGATTATTAATTATTGAATACTAATGAACGAGATTTTTTTACCTAGAAATTTTAGGATTCTATTCTACTTTTATACTTGTTCCTCTTCTTGCTTTTGCTTTTATTTAGAAATTTTAGGATTCTATTCTACTTTTATACTTGTTCCTCTTCTTGCTTTTACTTTTATATAGAAATTTTAGGATTCTATTCTACTTTTATACTTGTTCCTCTTCTTGCTTTTGCTTTTATATAGAAATTTTAGGATTCTATTCTACTTTTATACTTGTTCCTCTTCTTGCTTTTGCTTTTATTTAGAAATTTTATGATTCTATTCTACTTTTATACTTGTTCCTCTTCTTGCTTTTGCTTTTATTTAGAAATTTTAGGATTCTATTCTACTTTTATACTTGTTCCTCTTCTTGCTTTTGCTTTTATATAGAAATTTTAGGATTCTATTCTACTTTTATACTTGTTCCTCTTCTTGCTTTTGCTTTTATTTAGAAATTTTATGATTCTATTCTACTTTTATACTTGTTCCTCTTCTTGCTTTTGCTTTTATTTAGAAATTTTAGGATTCTATTCTACTTTTATACTTGTTCCTCTTCTTGCTTTTGCTTTTATTTAGAAATTTTAGGATTCTATTCTACTTTTATACTTGTTCCTCTTCTTGCTTTTGCTTTTATTTAGAAATTTTAGGATTCTATTCTACTTTTATACTTGTTCCTCTTCTTGCTTTTACTTTTATTTAGAAATTTTAGGATTCTATTCTACTTTTATACTTGTTCCTCTTCTTGCTTTTGCTTTTATATAGAAATTTTAGGATTCTATTCTACTTTTATACTTGTTCCTCTTCTTGCTTTTGCTTTTATTTAGAAATTTTATGATTCTATTCTACTTTTATACTTGTTCCTCTTCTTGCTTTTGCTTTTATTTAGAAATTTTAGGATTCTATTCTACTTTTATACTTGTTCCTCTTCTTGCTTTTGCTTTTATTTAGAAATTTTAGGATTCTATTCTACTTTTATACTTGTTCCTCTTCTTGCTTTTGCTTTTATTTAGAAATTTTAGGATTCTATTCTACTTTTATACTTGTTCCTCTTCTTGCTTTTGCTTTTATTTAGAAATTTTAGGATTCTATTCTACTTTTATACTTGTTCCTCTTCTTGCTTTTGCTTTTATTTAGAAATTTTAGGATTCTATTCTACTTTTATACTTGTTCCTCTTCTTGCTTTTGCTTTTATTTAGAAATTTTAGGATTCTATTCTACTTTTATACTTGTTCCTCTTCTTGCTTTTGCTTTTATTTAGAAATTTTAGGATTCTAATGAACGAGATTTGTTTACAGGATGATTATTAATTATTGAATACTAATGAACGAGATTTTTTTACCTAGAAATTTTAGGATTCTATTCTACTTTTATACTTGTTCCTCTTCTTGCTTTTGCTTTTATTTAGAAATTTTAGGATTCTATTCTACTTTTATACTTGTTCCTCTTCTTGCTTTTGCTTTTATTTAGAAATTTTAGGATTCTATTCTACTTTTATACTTGTTCCTCTTCTTGCTTTTGCTTTTACCTAGAAATTTTAGGATTCTATTCTACTTTTATACTTGTTCCTCTTCTTGCTTTTGCTTTTATTTAGAAATTTTAGGATTCTATTCTACTTTTATACTTGTTCCTCTTCTTGCTTTTGCTTTTATTTAGAAATTTTAGGATTCTATTCTACTTTTATACTTGTTCCTCTTCTTGCTTTTGCTTTTATTTAGAAATTTTAGGATTCTATTCTACTTTTATACTTGTTCCTCTTCTTGCTTTTGCTTTTATTTAGAAATTTTAGGATTCTATTCTACTTTTATACTTGTTCCTCTTCTTGCTTTTGCTTTTATTTAGAAATTTTAGGATTCTATTCTACTTTTATACTTGTTCCTCTTCTTGCTTTTGCTTTTATTTAGAAATTTTAGGATTCTATTCTACTTTTATACTTGTTCCTCTTCTTGCTTTTGCTTTTATTTAGAAATTTTAGGATTCTATTCTACTTTTATACTTGTTCCTCTTCTTGCTTTTGCTTTTATTTAGAAATTTTAGGATTCTATTCTACTTTTATACTTGTTCCTCTTCTTGCTTTTGCTTTTATTTAGAAATTTTAGGATTCTATTCTACTTTTATACTTGTTCCTCTTCTTGCTTTTGCTTTTATTTAGAAATTTTAGGATTCTATTCTACTTTTATACTTGTTCCTCTTCTTGCTTTTGCTTTTATTTAGAAATTTTAGGATTCTAATGAACGAGATTTGTTTACAGGATGATTATTAATTATTGAATACTAATGAACGAGATTTTTTTACCTAGAAATTTTAGGATTCTATTCTACTTTTATACTTGTTCCTCTTCTTGCTTTTGCTTTTATTTAGAAATTTTAGGATTCTATTCTACTTTTATACTTGTTCCTTTTCTTGCTTTTGCTTTTATTTAGAAATTTTAGGATTCTATTCTACTTTTATACTTGTTCCTCTTCTTGCTTTTGCTTTTATTTAGAAATTTTAGGATTCTATTCTACTTTTATACTTGTTCCTCTTCTTGCTTTTGCTTTTATTTAGAAATTTTAGGATTCTATTCTACTTTTATACTTGTTCCTCTTCTTGCTTTTGCTTTTATTTAGAAATTTTAGGATTCTATTCTACTTTTATACTTGTTCCTCTTCTTGCTTTTGCTTTTATTTAGAAATTTTAGGATTCTATTCTACTTTTATACTTGTTCCTCTTCTTGCTTTTGCTTTTATTTAGAAATTTTAGGATTCTATTCTACTTTTATACTTGTTCCTCTTCTTGCTTTTGCTTTTATTTAGAAATTTTAGGATTCTATTCTACTTTTATACTTGTTCCTCTTCTTGCTTTTGCTTTTATTTAGAAATTTTAGGATTCTATTCTACTTTTATACTTGTTCCTCTTCTTGCTTTTGCTTTTATTTAGAAATTTTAGGATTCTATTCTACTTTTATACTTGTTCCTCTTCTTCCTTTTGCTTTTATTTAGAAATTTTAGGATTCTATTCTACTTTTATACTTGTTCCTCTTCTTGCTTTTGCTTTTATTTAGAAATTTTAGGATTCTATTCTACTTTTATACTTGTTCCTCTTCTTGCTTTTGCTTTTATTTAGAAATTTTAGGATTCTATTCTACTTTTATACTTGTTCCTCTTCTTGCTTTTGCTTTTATTTAGAAATTTTAGGATTCTATTCTACTTTTATACTTGTTCCTCTTCTTCCTTTTGCTTTTATTTAGAAATTTTAGGATTCTATTCTACTTTTATACTTGTTCCTCTTCTTGCTTTTGCTTTTATTTAGAAATTTTAGGATTCTATTCTACTTTTATACTTGTTCCTCTTCTTGCTTTTGCTTTTATTTAGAAATTTTAGGATTCTATTCTACTTTTATACTTGTTCCTCTTCTTGCTTTTGCTTTTATTTAGAAATTTTAGGATTCTATTCTACTTTTATACTTGTTCCTCTTCTTGCTTTTGCTTTTATTTAGAAATTTTAGGATTCTATTCTACTTTTATACTTGTTCCTCTTCTTGCTTTTGCTTTTATTTAGAAATTTTAGGATTCTATTCTACTTTTATACTTGTTCCTCTTCTTGCTTTTGCTTTTATTTAGAAATTTTAGGATTCTATTCTACTTTTATACTTGTTCCTCTTCTTGCTTTTGCTTTTATTTAGAAATTTTAGGATTCTAATGAACGAGATTTGTTTACAGGATGATTATTAATTATTGAATACTAATGAACGAGATTTTTTTACCTAGAAATTTTAGGATTCTATTCTACTTTTATACTTGTTCCTCTTCTTGCTTTTGCTTTTATTTAGAAATTTTAGGATTCTATTCTACTTTTATACTTGTTCCTCTTCTTGCTTTTGCTTTTATTTAGAAATTTTAGGATTCTATTCTACTTTTATACTTGTTCCTCTTCTTGCTTTTGCTTTTATTTAGAAATTTTAGGATTCTATTCTACTTTTATACTTGTTCCTCTTCTTGCTTTTGCTTTTATTTAGAAATTTTAGGATTCTAATGAACGAGATTTGTTTACAGGATGATTATTAATTATTGAATACTAATGAACGAGATTTTTTTACCTAGAAATTTTAGGATTCTATTCTACTTTTATACTTGTTCCTCTTCTTGCTTTTGCTTTTATTTAGAAATTTTAGGATTCTATTCTACTTTTATACTTGTTCCTCTTCTTGCTTTTGCTTTTATTTAGAAATTTTAGGATTCTATTCTACTTTTATACTTGTTCCTCTTCTTGCTTTTGCTTTTATTTAGAAATTTTAGGATTCTATTCTACTTTTATACTTGTTCCTCTTCTTGTTTTTGCTTTTATTTAGAAATTTTAGGATTCTATTCTACTTTTATACTTGTTCCTCTTCTTGCTTTTGCTTTTATTTAGAAATTTTAGGATTCTATTCTACTTTTATACTTGTTCCTCTTCTTGCTTTTGCTTTTATTTAGAAATTTTAGGATTCTATTCTACTTTTATACTTGTTCCTCTTCTTGCTTTTGCTTTTATTTAGAAATTTTAGGATTCTATTCTACTTTTATACTTGTTCCTCTTCTTGCTTTTGCTTTTATTTAGAAATTTTAGGATTCTATTCTACTTTTATACTTGTTCCTCTTCTTGCTTTTGCTTTTATTTAGAAATTTTAGGATTCTAATGAACGAGATTTGTTTACAGGATGATTATTAATTATTGAATACTAATGAACGAGATTTTTTTACCTAGAAATTTTAGGATTCTATTCTACTTTTATACTTGTTCCTCTTCTTGCTTTTGCTTTTATTTAGAAATTTTAGGATTCTATTCTACTTTTATACTTGTTCCTCTTCTTGCTTTTGCTTTTATTTAGAAATTTTAGGATTCTATTCTACTTTTATACTTGTTCCTCTTCTTGCTTTTGCTTTTATTTAGAAATTTTAGGATTCTATTCTACTTTTATACTTGTTCCTCTTCTTGCTTTTGCTTTTATTTAGAAATTTTAGGATTCTATTCTACTTTTATACTTGTTCCTCTTCTTGCTTTTGCTTTTATTTAGAAATTTTAGGATTCTATTCTACTTTTATACTTGTTCCTCTTCTTGTTTTTGCTTTTATTTAGAAATTTTAGGATTCTATTCTACTTTTATACTTGTTCCTCTTCTTGCTTTTGCTTTTATTTAGAAATTTTAGGATTCTATTCTACTTTTATACTTGTTCCTCTTCTTGCTTTTGCTTTTATTTAGAAATTTTAGGATTCTATTCTACTTTTATACTTGTTCCTCTTCTTGCTTTTGCTTTTATTTAGAAATTTTAGGATTCTATTCTACTTTTATACTTGTTCCTCTTCTTGCTTTTGCTTTTATTTAGAAATTTTAGGATTCTATTCTACTTTTATACTTGTTCCTCTTCTTGTTTTTGCTTTTATTTAGAAATTTTAGGATTCTATTCTACTTTTATACTTGTTCCTCTTCTTGCTTTTGCTTTTATTTAGAAATTTTAGGATTCTATTCTACTTTTATACTTGTTCCTCTTCTTGCTTTTGCTTTTATTTAGAAATTTTAGGATTCTATTCTACTTTTATACTTGTTCCTCTTCTTGCTTTTGCTTTTATTTAGAAATTTTAGGATTCTATTCTACTTTTATACTTGTTCCTCTTCTTGCTTTTGCTTTTATTTAGAAATTTTAGGATTCTATTCTACTTTTATACTTGTTCCTCTTCTTGCTTTTGCTTTTATTTAGAAATTTTAGGATTCTAATGAACGAGATTTGTTTACAGGATGATTATTAATTATTGAATACTAATGAACGAGATTTTTTTACCTAGAAATTTTAGGATTCTATTCTACTTTTATACTTGTTCCTCTTCTTGCTTTTGCTTTTATTTAGAAATTTTAGGATTCTATTCTACTTTTATACTTGTTCCTCTTCTTGCTTTTGCTTTTATTTAGAAATTTTAGGATTCTATTCTACTTTTATACTTGTTCCTCTTCTTGCTTTTGCTTTTATTTAGAAATTTTAGGATTCTATTCTACTTTTATACTTGTTCCTCTTCTTGTTTTTGCTTTTATTTAGAAATTTTAGGATTCTATTCTACTTTTATACTTGTTCCTCTTCTTGCTTTTGCTTTTATTTAGAAATTTTAGGATTCTATTCTACTTTTATACTTGTTCCTCTTCTTGTTTTTGCTTTTATTTAGAAATTTTAGGATTCTATTCTACTTTTATACTTGTTCCTCTTCTTGCTTTTGCTTTTATTTAGAAATTTTAGGATTCTATTCTACTTTTATACTTGTTCCTCTTCTTGCTTTTGCTTTTATTTAGAAATTTTAGGATTCTATTCTACTTTTATACTTGTTCCTCTTCTTGCTTTTGCTTTTATTTAGAAATTTTAGGATTCTATTCTACTTTTATACTTGTTCCTCTTCTTGCTTTTGCTTTTATTTAGAAATTTTAGGATTCTATTCTACTTTTATACTTGTTCCTCTTCTTGTTTTTGCTTTTATTTAGAAATTTTAGGATTCTATTCTACTTTTATACTTGTTCCTCTTCTTGCTTTTGCTTTTATTTAGAAATTTTAGGATTCTATTCTACTTTTATACTTGTTCCTCTTCTTGCTTTTGCTTTTATTTAGAAATTTTAGGATTCTATTCTACTTTTATACTTGTTCCTCTTCTTGCTTTTGCTTTTATTTAGAAATTTTAGGATTCTATTCTACTTTTATACTTGTTCCTCTTCTTGCTTTTGCTTTTATTTAGAAATTTTAGGATTCTAATGAACGAGATTTGTTTACAGGATGATTATTAATTATTGAATACTAATGAACGAGATTTTTTTACCTAGAAATTTTAGGATTCTATTCTACTTTTATACTTGTTCCTCTTCTTGCTTTTGCTTTTATTTAGAAATTTTAGGATTCTATTCTACTTTTATACTTGTTCCTCTTCTTGCTTTTGCTTTTATTTAGAAATTTTAGGATTCTATTCTACTTTTATACTTGTTCCTCTTCTTGCTTTTGCTTTTATTTAGAAATTTTAGGATTCTATTCTACTTTTATACTTGTTCCTCTTCTTGTTTTTGCTTTTATTTAGAAATTTTAGGATTCTATTCTACTTTTATACTTGTTCCTCTTCTTGCTTTTGCTTTTATTTAGAAATTTTAGGATTCTATTCTACTTTTATACTTGTTCCTCTTCTTGTTTTTGCTTTTATTTAGAAATTTTAGGATTCTATTCTACTTTTATACTTGTTCCTCTTCTTGCTTTTGCTTTTATTTAGAAATTTTAGGATTCTATTCTACTTTTATACTTGTTCCTCTTCTTGCTTTTGCTTTTATTTAGAAATTTTAGGATTCTATTCTACTTTTATACTTGTTCCTCTTCTTGCTTTTGCTTTTATTTAGAAATTTTAGGATTCTATTCTACTTTTATACTTGTTCCTCTTCTTGTTTTTGCTTTTATTTAGAAATTTTAGGATTCTATTCTACTTTTATACTTGTTCCTCTTCTTGCTTTTGCTTTTATTTAGAAATTTTAGGATTCTATTCTACTTTTATACTTGTTCCTCTTCTTGCTTTTGCTTTTATTTAGAAATTTTAGGATTCTATTCTACTTTTATACTTGTTCCTCTTCTTGCTTTTGCTTTTATTTAGAAATTTTAGGATTCTATTCTACTTTTATACTTGTTCCTCTTCTTGTTTTTGCTTTTATTTAGAAATTTTAGGATTCTATTCTACTTTTATACTTGTTCCTCTTCTTGCTTTTGCTTTTATTTAGAAATTTTAGGATTCTATTCTACTTTTATACTTGTTCCTCTTCTTGCTTTTGCTTTTATTTAGAAATTTTAGGATTCTATTCTACTTTTATACTTGTTCCTCTTCTTCCTTTTGCTTTTATTTAGAAATTTTAGGATTCTATTCTACTTTTATACTTGTTCCTCTTCTTGCTTTTGCTTTTATTTAGAAATTTTAGGATTCTATTCTACTTTTATACTTGTTCCTCTTCTTGCTTTTGCTTTTATTTAGAAATTTTAGGATTCTATTCTACTTTTATACTTGTTCCTCTTCTTGCTTTTGCTTTTATTTAGAAATTTTAGGATTCTATTCTACTTTTATACTTGTTCCTCTTCTTGCTTTTGCTTTTATTTAGAAATTTTAGGATTCTATTCTACTTTTATACTTGTTCCTCTTCTTGCTTTTGCTTTTATTTAGAAATTTTAGGATTCTATTCTACTTTTATACTTGTTCCTCTTCTTGCTTTTGCTTTTATTTAGAAATTTTAGGATTCTATTCTACTTTTATACTTGTTCCTCTTCTTGCTTTTGCTTTTATTTAGAAATTTTAGGATTCTATTCTACTTTTATACTTGTTCCTCTTCTTGCTTTTGCTTTTATTTAGAAATTTTAGGATTCTATTCTACTTTTATACTTGTTCCTCTTCTTGCTTTTGCTTTTATTTAGAAATTTTAGGATTCTATTCTACTTTTATACTTGTTCCTCTTCTTGCTTTTGCTTTTATTTAGAAATTTTAGGATTCTATTCTACTTTTATACTTGTTCCTCTTCTTCCTTTTGCTTTTATTTAGAAATTTTAGGATTCTATTCTACTTTTATACTTGTTCCTCTTCTTCCTTTTGCTTTTATTTAGAAATTTTAGGATTCTATTCTACTTTTATACTTGTTCCTCTTCTTGCTTTTGCTTTTATTTAGAAATTTTAGGATTCTATTCTACTTTTATACTTGTTCCTCTTCTTGCTTTTGCTTTTACCTAGAAATTTTAGGATTCTATTCTACTTTTATACTTGTTCCTCTTCTTGCTTTTGCTTTTACCTAGAAATTTTAGGATTCTATTCTACTTTTATACTTGTTCCTCTTCTTGCTTTTGCTTTTATTTAGAAATTTTAGGATTCTATTCTACTTTTATACTTGTTCCTCTTCTTGCTTTTGCTTTTATTTAGAAATTTTAGGATTCTATTCTACTTTTATACTTGTTCCTCTTCTTGCTTTTGCTTTTATTTAGAAATTTTAGGATTCTATTCTACTTTTATACTTGTTCCTCTTCTTGCTTTTGCTTTTATTTAGAAATTTTAGGATTCTATTCTACTTTTATACTTGTTCCTCTTCTTGCTTTTGCTTTTACCTAGAAATTTTAGGATTCTATTCTACTTTTATACTTGTTCCTCTTCTTGCTTTTGCTTTTACCTAGAAATTTTAGGATTCTATTCTACTTTTATACTTGTTCCTCTTCTTGCTTTTGCTTTTACCTAGAAATTTTCAATTGAATACACGTTCACTTGCATTGGTCTATAGGATTCTATTCTACTTTTATACTTACTCCTCACCTTGTTTAAACTTAGAAATTTTCAATTGAATACACGTTCACTTGCATTGGTCTATAGGATTCTCATCTACCTATATCCACATCCCCTCTTGTTTGGACTTAGAATTTTTCAATTGAATACAATCTGAGAAGGCTTGGTCTATAGGATTGTCATCTATATATAACTACATACCCTCTTGTTTTTATTTGCTACTTATTTACTATTACTAAATACATATTAATCTCAAACTCCAAAATATTTACTACTAATTTACTATTAAATCATACGTAATCTCAAACGCAAAAAATATTTGCTAATCATTTACTATTAATTCACTATTAATCTAAAACCTAAAAATTTTGCTAGTAATTTCCTATGAAATCATGTGTAATCTCAAACCAAAATTATATTTGCTACTAATTTACTAATAAATACATATTAATCTCAAACCAAAATTATATTTGCTACTAATTTACTATTAAATACATATTAATCTCAAACACAAATTATATTTTGAAATGTAAATCACTGGCGAGCATGTTTTAACAGGTGATATATGAACGGGGGCAACCATCAGTTTTTCAGGTATGCTGAAAACGAATATCGCTAGGAAAATTAGCACAGACAGACTGACTACTAGTTTTGGAGCTAGTTTTATTAATGCGTGTATTTTGAAATGTAAATCACTGGCGACCATGTTTGAACAGGCAGCATATGACAGGGGGCAACCCTCAGTGTGTTCAGGTATGCTGAAAACGAATATCGCAAGGAAAATCAGCACAGACTGACTATAGATTCACCATCAAAGTAGTGAAATATTTTTTTTATTTGATATAGGAATCACTACTTATCAAGCCCCAGAGGCCACTCGAGGATAAGGGTTAGAGTGTGTACAGTAGTCAATGGACAATATCATAGTAATCGTTAGAAGTGTAAATTTGGTAAATTGGATTATTTAAGAGGAACGGCTCATCAAGAACTTATTTACATTGGACTTGAAGACGACGAAATAAAAATATAAAGTTGAAAGAACTATCATTTTAATGATGCCCTTCAAATCGTAAACTGCCTGTTTACATTTTTTTACATTTTTCGAAGATAATAAAAAGTGTAAAAGAAAGCAAACCTTTAGAATCCTAAAAAGATCTCCCGGGAGCATTTTTGCAACATGAAAAATATACAAACCAAAATAAAGAGAGGAGGCAACCCTACTCAAAAATATGGTTTATTACATCGCCTAAAAAAAGAAGAAGAATCGGGGGCTCCGTGGGGAAGTAAATTGTTTTCTTTTTTCTAACTTGGTTTTAAAAAGTTTTTATTGCTAACATTTATTTTCATGAACTCTAACCACACCTCACAACCCTAATCCGGCCGGTCGGGGAAAAACGTTTTTATTTTTTTTAATTTTGGTGAATACGACAACACACATACGAACGCATGTACACTCATACATACACACACACACGCACGCACACATAAGCATATCGCTTGTCACCAAGCTAAAGAAGAGAGAGAGAGAGTGGGGGAAGGAGAGAAAGGATCGTACGTGCCGGGGTCAAACAGAAGTTAAATGAAATCGATTATAAATCGCTCGACAAAGTTGTGTCTGAACTTTTTATTCTATGAAACTTAAGATTAATAAAACGAAATAATCGTGACCCGTGGAAATTTCATGGCGAATATTTCGCATTCAAGAGAACAAAACGAAAAAATAGTGAACAAATAAATATATAAGAAAATGAATGTTACCAAAGGCAAGATAAGTTACTCTTCTACCTACCTAGATCATATTTGTTGTTTTAACTTATTTTAAAACGTTTATTTAACACAAACAAAAGTAGCGCACGGTTTTACGTTAGAACAATAAAGAAGTGTCTGACATTTTACAGACATCTTGTGAGACTCGATAATCGCTCCAAACTCGAAAATTTAGCAAAATACTGGTAGGAACACATCCAATAAATGTTAGCAAACGTTCGAACATGTTTTCTTTTTCACATTAGCGAAACACTTATCAGAGAAAAAGCGAAAATGAGAAGCAAACACTAATGAAGAAGTCGGGTTTTATCGTTGAGCACAAAAACAACAAAAAAAAAAGAGTATCTAATCTAATAGGCCTCGTGCGTGCTATAGGTCAATCTCCAACGTCTGTCCCATCGCCTCAGTGCTGCATCCCTGTTTACAAGTACTTTAATGGGATGTGCTCTCATGAACCCATAGCACTTATACCAGTGCCCGGAAAACTTGTCCCGGGAAAACTCGTCTCCGGAAAAACCGTACCCGGAAAACTCGAACCGTCAGTTTGTTCAGGTATGCTGAAAACGAATATCGCAAGGAAAATTAGCAGAGAAAAATAGTCTTGGAGCTAGTTTTATTAATGCGTGTATTGTGAAATGTAAATCACTGGCGACCATGTTTGAACAGGCGGCATATGAAAGGGGCAAAACCTCAGTTTGTTCAGGTATGCTGAAAACGAATATCGCAAGGAAAATTAGCACAGACAGACGAATAGTTTTCGAGATATTAATGCGTGTATTTTGAAATGTAAATCACTGGCGACCATGTTTGAGCAGGCGGTGTATGAAAGGGGCCAACCCTCAGTGTGTTCAGGTATGCTGAAAACGAATATCGCAAGGAAAATTAGCAGAGACAAATAGTTTTGGAGCTAGTCTTATTAATGCGTGTATTTGGAAATGTAAATCACTGGCGACCATGTTTGAACAGTTTGAACAGGCGGCGTATGAAAGGGGCCAACCCTCAGCTTGTTCAGGTATGCTGAAAACGAATATCTCAGCAGAACTTAAAACACTTGTTCAGGTAGGTAGAAGAGTAACTTATCTTGCCTTTTGGTAACATTTATATATTATATATTTGTTTTGTATTTTTTTTTTTTTTAACTTTTACGCTTTGTTGTCTTAACTCCGAAGGATTAACCTTAGAATTTCCACAGGTCTCCTTAGTTAAAACGAATTATTTCGCAGTTCACATTGGCGTGAAATAAACAAATCTGACTGATACAGGATTTGCCATTTCCGGTTGTCGCCGCCGCAACGCTCTTATATTTACAATCGAAAGCGTCGGCGAGTTCGTTCGTCGCTGTGTCTGGGTGTGTGTAGGAGTGGGGGCAAAGTTGTAACATTCAATACATAAAATCAACAGCTTTAATTTCTATGAATCGTCATTCGCGTATCGGTGCGAAGTCGAGTGTCGGCGTTCTTGTCTCGAACTAAGTTTTTTTAACACAGTTGAGTTGGAAATGGATTTCTGCACGTGCATGGCTGGACGATAAGAATAACAATACAAACAACAATACTTATTATCTTCAAGTCTCTTCTTAAAGGGGCATTCGGCTACGAAGTTACAACTAGCTAATCGACACGCGACACTGTCAATGAGTTATGCGAAGCAGACGGACTGTTCCGCTGTATCAAAGTTATTAAGTGTGGTTAGACTGAAACTCATTAAAGCCAGTAATCTAAGTTTCAACTAGCTAATAGACATTCGGCACTTTCAATGAGTTATGCGATCACCGCCACTTGTCCAAAAACGGACTGTTCCGCTGTATCACAGTTATTAAGGGTGGTTAGAGTGTGACTCATCAGAGCCAGTAACCTAACTTACAACTAGCTAGTCAACATTCGACACTGTCATTGAGTTATGCGATACACTGCTAATTGTCCAGAGACGGACTGTTCTACTGTATCACAGTTGTAAAGGGTGGTTAGACTAAAACTCATAAGAGCCAGTAATCTAATTTACAACTAGCTTATCGACAGTAGACACTTTCACTGAGTTTACGTGTGTGTGTGTCTTTTTATGTGTGTGTGTGTGTGTGCTTCGTTAACATTCGGACTGTCCATTTTAAAATCGTTCGGGTATGCTGAAAACGAATATCGCAAGGCACAGACAAATAGTTTTCGAAATACTCATGCGTATATTTCGAGATACTAATGCGTATATTTTGAAATGTAAATCACTGGCGGCCATGTTTGAACAGGCGGCATATGAAAGGGGCCAACCTTCAGTTTGTTCAGGTATGCTGAAAACGAATATCGCTAGGAAAATTAGCACAGACAGACGAATAGTTTTAGAGATAGTAATGCGTGTGTTTTGAAATGTAAATCACTGGCGACCATGTCAGAACAGGCGGCATATGAAAGGGGCCAACCATCAGTTTGTTTAGGTATGCTGAAAACGAATATCGCAAGGAAAATCAGCACAGACTGACTATAGACTCACCATCAAAGTATTGAAATATTTTTTTATTTTATAAAGGAATCACTACTTATCAAGCCCCAGAGGCCACTCGAGGATAAGGGTTAAAGTGTGTACAGTAGTCAATGGACAATATCATAGTAATCGTTAGAAGTGTACATTTGGTAAATTGGATAATTTATAAGGGGCGGCTTATCAAGAACTTGTTTACATTGGACTTGAAGACGACGTAATAAAAATATAAAGTTGCAAGAACTAGCGAAAAATATAATTTTAACGATGCATTTCAAATCGTAAACTGCCTGCTTACATTTTTTTTACATTTTTCGAAGATAATAAAAAGTGTAAAAAAAAGCAAACCTTTAGAATCCTAAAAAGATCTCCCGGGAGCATTTTTGCAACATGAAAAATATACAAACCAAAATAAAGAGAGGAGGCAACCCTGCTAAAAAATATGGTTTATTACATCGCCTAAAAAAAGAAGAAGAATCGGGGGCTCCGTGGGGAAGTAAATTGTTTTCTTTTTTTCTAACTTGGTTTTAAAAAGTTTTTATTGCTAACATTTATTTTCATGAACTCTAACCACACCTCACAACCCTAAACCGGCCGGTCAGGGAAAAAAGTTTTTATTTTTTTAAATTTTGGTGAATACGACAACACACATACGCACGCATGTACACACATACACACACACGCACGCACGCACACATAAGCATATCGCTTGTCACCAAGCTAAAGAAGAGAGAGAGAGAGTGGGGGAAGGAGAGAAAGGATCGTACGTGCCGGGGTCAAACAGAAGTTAAATGAAATCGATTATAAATCGCTCGACAAAGTTGTGTCTGAACTTTTTATTCTATGAAACTTAAGATTAATAAAACGAAATAATCGTGACCCGTGGAAATTTCATGGCGAATATTTCGCATTCAAGAGAACAAAACGAAAAAGTAGTGAATAAATAAATATATAAGAAAATGAATGTTACCAAAGGCAAGATAAGTTACTCTTCTACCTACCTAGATCACATTTTTGTTGTTTTAACTTATTTTAAAACGTTTATTCAACACAAACAAAAGTAGCGCACGGTTTTAAGTTAGAACAATAAAGAAGTGTCTGACATTTTACAGACATCTTGTGAGACTCGATAATCGCTCCAAACTCGAAAATTAAGCAAAATACTGGTAGGAACACATCCAATAAATGTCAGCAAACGTTCGAACATGTTTTCTTTTTCACATTAGCGAAACACTTATCAGAGAAAAAGCGAAAATGAGAAGCAAACACAAATGAAGAAGTCGGTTTTTATCGTTGAGCACAAAAACAACAAAAAAAAGAGTATCTAATCTAATAGGCCCCGTGCGTGCTATAGGTCAATCTCCAACGTCTGTCCCATCGCCTCAGTGTTGCATCCCTGTTTACAAGTACTTTAATGGGATGTGCTCTCATGAACCCATAGCACTTATACCAGTGCCCGGAAAACTTGTCCCGGGAAAACTCGTCTCTGGAAAAATCGTACCTGGAAAACTCGAACCGTTCAGTTTGTTCAGGTATGCTGAAAACGAATATCGCAAGGAAAATCAGCACAGACTGACTATAGACTCACCATCAAAGTATTGAAATATTTTTTTATTTTATAAAGGAATCACTACTTATCAAGCCCCAGAGGCCACTCGAGGATAAGGCTTAAAGTGTGTACAGTAGTCAATGGACAATATCATAGTAATCGTTAGAAGTGTACATTTGGTAAATTGGATTATTTATAAGGGGCGGCTTATCAAGAACTTGTTTACATTGGACTTGAAGACGACGTAATAAAAATATAAAGTTGCAAGAACTAGCGAAAAATATCATTTTAACGATGCATTTCAAATCGCAAACTGCCTGCTTACATTTTTTTTACATTTTTCGAAGATAATAAAAAGTGTAAAAAAAAGCAAACCTTTAGAATCCTAAAAAGATCTCCCGGGAGCATTTTTGCAACATGAAAAATATACAAACCAAAATAAAGAGAGGAGGCAACCCTGCTCAAAAATATGGTTTATTACATCGCCTAAAAAAAGAAGAAGAATCGGGGGCTCCGTGGGGAAGTAAATTGTTTTCTTTTTTCTAACTTGGTTTTAAAAAGTTTTTATTGCTAACATTTATTTTCATGAACTCTAACCACACCTCACAACCCTCATCCGGCCGGTCGGGGAAAAAAGTTTTTATTTTTTTAAATTTTGGTGAATACGACAACACACATACGCACGCATGTACACACATACACACACACGCACGCACGCACACATAAGCATATCGCTTGTCACCAAGCTAAAGAAGAGAGAGAGAGAGTGGGGGAAGGAGAGAAAGGATCGTACGTGCCGGGGTCAAACAGAAGTTAAATGAAATCGATTATAAATCGCTCGACAAAGTTGTGTCTGAACTTTTTATTCTATGAAACTTAAGATTAATAAAACGAAATAATCGTGGCCCGTGGAAATTTCATGGCGAATATTTCGCATTCAAGAGAACAAAACGAAAAAGTAGTGAATAAATAAATATATAAGAAAATGAATGTTACCAAAGGCAAGATAAGTTACTCTGCTACCTACCTAGATCACATTTTTGTTGTTTTAACTTATTTTAAAACGTTTATTCAACACAAACAAAAGTAGCGAACGGTTTTAAGTTAGAACAATAAAGAAGTGTCTGACATTTTACAGACATCTTGTGAGACTCGATAATCGCTCCAAACTCGAAAATTAAGCAAAATACTGGTAGGAACACATCCAATAAATGTCAGCAAACGTTCGAACATGTTTTCTTTTTCACATTAGCGAAACACTTATCAGAGAAAAAGCGAAAATGAGAAGCAAACACAAATGAAGAAGTCGGTTTTTATCGTTGAGCACAAAAACAACAAAAAAAAGAGTATCTAATCTAATAGGCCCCGTGCGTGCTATAGGTCAATCTCCAACGTCTGTCCCATCGCCTCAGTGTTGCATCCCTGTTTACAAGTACTTTAATGGGATGTGCTCTCATGAACCCATAGCACTTATACCAGTGCCCGGAAAACTTGTCCCGGGAAAACTCGTCTCTGGAAAAATCGTACCTGGAAAACTCGAACCGTTCAGTTTGTTCAGGTATGCTGAAAACGAATATCGCAAGGAAAATCAGCACAGACTGACTATAGACTCACCATCAAAGTATTGAAATATTTTTTTATTTTATAAAGGAATCACTACTTATCAAGCCCCAGAGGCCACTCGAGGATAAGGCTTAAAGTGTGTACAGTAGTCAATGGACAATATCATAGTAATCGTTAGAAGTGTACATTTGGTAAATTGGATTATTTATAAGGGGCGGCTTATCAAGAACTTGTTTACATTGGACTTGAAGACGACGTAATAAAAATATAAAGTTGCAAGAACTAGCGAAAAATATCATTTTAACGATGCATTTCAAATCGTAAACTGCCTGCTTACATTTTTTTTACATTTTTCGAAGATAATAAAAAGTGTAAAAAAAAGCAAACCTTTAGAATCCTAAAAAGATCTCCCGGGAGCATTTTTGCAACATGAAAAATATACAAACCAAAATAAAGAGAGGAGGCAACCCTGCTCAAAAATATGGTTTATTACATCGCCTAAAAAAAGAAGAAGAATCGGGGGCTCCGTGGGGAAGTAAATTGTTTTCTTTTTTCTAACTTGGTTTTAAAAAGTTTTTATTGCTAACATTTATTTTCATGAACTCTAACCACACCTCACAACCCTCATCCGGCCGGTCGGGGAAAAAAGTTTTTATTTTTTTAAATTTTGGTGAATACGACAACACACATACGCACGCATGTACACACATACACACACACGCACGCACGCACACATAAGCATATCGCTTGTCACCAAGCTAAAGAAGAGAGAGAGAGAGAGTGGGGGAAGGAGAGAAAGGATCGTACGTGCCGGGGTCAAACAGAAGTTAAATGAAATCGATTATAAATCGCTCGACAAAGTTGTGTCTGAACTTTTTATTCTATGAAACTTAAGATTAATAAAACGAAATAATCGTGGCCCGTGGAAATTTCATGGCGAATATTTCGCATTCAAGAGAACAAAACGAAAAAGTAGTGAATAAATAAATATATAAGAAAATGAATGTTACCAAAGGCAAGATAAGTTACTCTGCTACCTACCTAGATCACATTTTTGTTGTTTTAACTTATTTTAAAACGTTTATTCAACACAAACAAAAGTAGCGAACGGTTTTAAGTTAGAACAATAAAGAAGTGTCTGACATTTTACAGACATCTTGTGAGACTCGATAATCGCTCCAAACTCGAAAATTAAGCAAAATACTGGTAGGAACACATCCAATAAATGTCAGCAAACGTTCGAACATGTTTTCTTTTTCACATTAGCGAAACACTTATCAGAGAAAAAGCGAAAATGAGAAGCAAACACAAATGAAGAAGTCGGTTTTTATCGTTGAGCACAAAAACAACAAAAAAAAGAGTATCTAATCTAATAGGCCCCGTGCGTGCTATAGGTCAATCTCCAACGTCTGTCCCATCGCCTCAGTGTTGCATCCCTGTTTACAAGTACTTTAATGGGATGTGCTCTCATGAACCCATAGCACTTATACCAGTGCCCGGAAAACTTGTCCCGGGAAAACTCGTCTCTGGAAAAATCGTACCTGGAAAACTCGAACCGTTCAGTTTGTTCAGGTATGCTGAAAACGAATATCGCAAGGAAAATCAGCACAGACTGACTATAGACTCACCATCAAAGTATTGAAATATTTTTTTATTTTATAAAGGAATCACTACTTATCAAGCCCCAGAGGCCACTCGAGGATAAGGCTTAAAGTGTGTACAGTAGTCAATGGACAATATCATAGTAATCGTTAGAAGTGTACATTTGGTAAATTGGATTATTTATAAGGGGCGGCTTATCAAGAACTTGTTTACATTGGACTTGAAGACGACGTAATAAAAATATAAAGTTGCAAGAACTAGCGAAAAATATAATTTTAACGATGCATTTCAAATCGTAAACTGCCTGCTTACATTTTTTTTACATTTTTCGAAGATAATAAAAAGTGTAAAAAAAAAGCAAACCTTTAGAATCCTAAAAAGATCTCCCGGGAGCATTTTTGCAACATGAAAAATATACAAACCAAAATAAAGAGAGGAGGCAACCCTGCTCAAAAATATGGTTTATTACATCGCCTAAAAAAAGAAGAAGAATCGGGGGCTCCGTGGGGAAGTAAATTGTTTTCTTTTTTCTAACTTGGTTTTAAAAAGCTTTTATTGCTAACATTTATTTTCATGAACTCTAACCACACCTCACAACCCTAAACCGGCCGGTCGGGGAAAAAAGTTTTTATTTTTTTAAATTTTGGTGAATACGACAACACACATACGCACGCATGTACACACATACACACACACGCACGCACGCACACATAAGCATATCGCTTGTCACCAAGCTAAAGAAGAGAGAGAGAGAGTGGGGGAAGGAGAGAAAGGATCGTACGTGCCGGGGTCAAACAGAAGTTAAATGAAATCGATTATAAATCGCTCGACAAAGTTGTGTCTGAACTTTTTATTCTATGAAACTTAAGATTAATAAAACGAAATAATCGTGGCCCGTGGAAATTTCATGGCGAATATTTCGCATTCAAGAGAACAAAACGAAAAAGTAGTGAATAAATAAATATATAAGAAAATGAATGTTACCAAAGGCAAGATAAGTTACTCTGCTACCTACCTAGATCACATTTTTGTTGTTTTAACTTATTTTAAAACGTTTATTCAACACAAACAAAAGTAGCGCACGGTTTTAAGTTAGAACAATAAAGAAGTGTCTGACATTTTACAGACATCTTGTGAGACTCGATAATCGCTCCAAACTCGAAAATTAAGCAAAATACTGGTAGGAACACATCCAATAAATGTCAGCAAACGTTCGAACATGTTTTCTTTTTCACATTAGCGAAACACTTATCAGAGAAAAAGCGAAAATGAGAAGCAAACACAAATGAAGAAGTCGGTTTTTATCGTTGAGCACAAAAACAACAAAAAAAAAGAGTATCTAATCTAATAGGCCCCGTGCGTGCTATAGGTCAATCTCCAACGTCTGTCCCATCGCCTCAGTGTTGCATCCCTGTTTACAAGTACTTTAATGGGATGTGCTCTCATGAACCCATAGCACTTATACCAGTGCCCGGAAAACTTGTCCCGGGAAAACTCGTCTCTGGAAAAATCGTACCTGGAAAACTCGAACCGTTCAGTTTGTTCAGGTATGCTGAAAACGAATATCGCAAGGAAAATCAGCACAGACTGACTATAGACTCACCATCAAAGTATTGAAATATTTTTTTATTTTATAAAGGAATCACTACTTATCAAGCCCCAGAGGCCACTCGAGGATAAGGCTTAAAGTGTGTACAGTAGTCAATGGACAATATCATAGTAATCGTTAGAAGTGTACATTTGGTAAATTGGATTATTTATAAGGGGCGGCTTATCAAGAACTTGTTTACATTGGACTTGAAGACGACGTAATAAAAATATAAAGTTGCAAGAACTAGCGAAAAATATAATTTTAACGATGCATTTCAAATCGTAAACTGCCTGCTTACATTTTTTTTACATTTTTCGAAGATAATAAAAAGTGTAAAAAAAAAGCAAACCTTTAGAATCCTAAAAAGATCTCCCGTGAGCATTTTTGCAACATGAAAAATATACAAACCAAAATAAAGAGAGGAGGCAACCCTGCTCAAAAATATGGTTTATTACATCGCCTAAAAAAAGAAGAAGAATCGGGGGCTCCGTGGGGAAGTAAATTGTTTTCTTTTTTCTAACTTGGTTTTAAAAAGCTTTTATTGCTAACATTTATTTTCATGAACTCTAACCACACCTCACAACCCTCATCCGGCCGGTCGGGGAAAAAAGTTTTTATTTTTTTAAATTTTGGTGAATACGACAACACACATACGCACGCATGTACACACATACACACACACGCACGCACGCACGCACACATAAGCATATCGCTTGTCACCAAGCTAAAGAAGACAGAGAGAGAGTGGGGGAAGGAGAGAAAGGATCGTACGTGCCGGGGTCAAACAGAAGTTAAATGAAATCGATTATAAATCGCTCGACAAAGTTGTGTCTGAACTTTTTATTCTATGAAACTTAAGATTAATAAAACGAAATAATCGTGGCCCGTGGAAATTTCATGGCGAATATTTCGCATTCAAGAGAACAAAACGAAAAAGTAGTGAATAAATAAATATATAAGAAAATGAATGTTACCAAAGGCAAGATAAGTTACTCTGCTACCTACCTAGATCACATTTTTGTTGTTTTAACTTATTTTAAAACGTTTATTCAACACAAACAAAAGTAGCGCACGGTTTTAAGTTAGAACAATAAAGAAGTGTCTGACATTTTACAGACATCTTGTGAGACTCGATAATCGCTCCAAACTCGAAAATTAAGCAAAATACTGGTAGGAACACATCCAATAAATGTCAGCAAACGTTCGAACATGTTTTCTTTTTCACATTAGCGAAACACTTATCAGAGAAAAAGCGAAAATGAGAAGCAAACACAAATGAAGAAGTCGGTTTTTATCGTTGAGCAGTTTGTTCAGATATGCTGAAAACGAATATCGCAAGGAAAATTAGCACAGACAGACAGACAAATCGTTTTCGAGATATTAATGCGTGTATTTTGAAATGTAAAGTAAAAAAGATGGCCCATCAAGCCAGAAATAAATTAATGACAGTTTAAAGGCTTCAAAATCGCTTTCGAATTGACTATGACATGATCGTGATTTTCTCATAAAATTCAACATCAACTGTCGATTTATTCGTCGCATTAACTCGCATCCTAGACTTGATTTAACCCGTGAGTGTCGACTCATAAATCAATCGAAATATAAATATAGAAAAAAAAATTATTAGGATTATTTTTTATTAATAGTAAATTACTGTTTCTTAAATTTCAAATCTATATAAAAACAAAAACTTAATTTCAAATCTATATAAAAACACGAACTTAATTTTCCATTTCAGCGTATATTTTGTAAATTTAAATCCAGCCGAGAATGGTTTATGTAAGATGACTAAACCTCCCCCCCCCCTCTCTCTCTCTCTCTCTCTCTCTCTCTCTCTCTCTCTCTTTAGCTTCTCCGTGCCCCTGTCACTAAGTATGTGTATATATATATACTTATATATATATATATGGAGAGAGAGAGAGAGAGAGAGAGAGAGAGAGAGAGAGAGAGAGAGAGAGAGAGAGAGAATATGTGCTTCCACATCAAAGAGGGGCAGGAGCATAAACAGAGACAGAAGCACACACTCTAACACACTCGCATAAAAACACACATACAGAAAACACACACATACATACGCACTTGGATAAACACACACACACACTCGCATAAACACACACATACACGAACACACACGTACACACAAATACTCAAACACACCAACACCAACACAAATCAACTTTCCGTTAAAAGCTGGCATGAGGTGGCAGGGGTGGGTGTCATAAGTGTCAATCGAATTTGAAAGTTTGTTAACGAAATGGATTTATTTCAACTTCGTTTGACACGTGCCAATTCTCCTGCCCTTCACCCACCCCTCTACCTGCCTCTCTCTTTACTAAGACTTTTCGGGTTGGGGTCTGGGGTAGGGCGTAAAAATAACCGTTTTTTTTTTTCGTTATTAAATTGTAATTTTAAAAAATTGAATCATTACCTTAAAAGTTAAGAAAGCCATTCTTAATGTAGAGAGGGGCATGTTAACTATTCTGTACTTCCAGCCAATAATTTAATAAGCAAAAGATAGGATAAAATTGAATTTAACAAATATCGAAGAAGTTTTCTTTGATATTTTTTATTTTACAAGCTGCCCCAGCGTAGTATTATCTCCAATCTCTCCATGATAAAAACGGCTTTCTGAAAAAAAAAAAAAAAAACACTCCCAAGAAAGCCGTTCTTAACATGGTAACAAATATCGAAGAAGTTTTCTTTGATATTTTTTATTTTACAAGCTGCCCCAGCGTAGTATTTTCTCCAATCTCTCCATGATAAAAACGGCTTTCTGAAAAAAAAAAAAAAAACACTCCCAAGAAAGCCGTTCTTAACATGGAGAGATTGGAGGGGGTATTCCGGAAGTCGTTCTTAAAATGGGGAGAGGAGGGCGTTTTGTAACTATTCCGTACTTTAACCTAACAATTTAATAAAAAAAAACATCAAATGTTAAATAAAAATAAATAAAAATAAGATAAATAAAAAATAAATACCTACCTGCCTCTCTCTTTACTAAGACTTTTCGGTTGGGGTGTTTATGCTACGCTGGGGTAGGTCGTAAAAACAAATTTTTTTTTTTCGTTATTAAATTGTAATTTTTTAAGAAATCATTACCTTAAAAGTTAAGAAAGCCATTCTTAATGTAGAGAGGGGCATGTTAACTATTCTGTACTTTCAGCATGTTAACTATTCTGTACTTTCAGCCAATAATTTAATAAGATAGGATAAAATTGAATTTAACTTGAAATTTTTACCCAAAAATATCGAAGAAGTTTTCTTTGATATTTTTTATTTTACAAGCTGCCCCAGCGTAGTATTATCTCCAATCTCTCCATGATAAAAACGGCTTTCTGAAAAAAAAAAACACTTCCAAGAAAGCCGTTCTTAACATGGAGAGATTGGAGATAATACTACGCTGGGGCAGCTTGTAAAATAAAAAATAAATTTCTGCTAATGATATATATATATATATATCTATATCTATATCTATATATATATCTATATATATATATATATATATATATATATATTAAGTAATGTGATTTATAATTTAAAAGTTTTTTATTTTATTGAATTAAAAAATAATTATATATATATATATATATATATATATAAATATATATATATAATTATTTTTTAATTTTTTTATAACTTTTCAAAGTTTCGGTTTCTCTCTCTCTCTCTTTCTCTCTCTCTCTCTCTCTCTCTATCTCTCTCTCTCTCGCTCGCTCGCTCTCGCGCACGCGCGCTTCTCCGTGTCCTTATATATAGACAGAGAGAGAGGGAAAAGGGGGGAGAGACCGAAAGAGACAGAGAATGTGTCTACGCTCCCCTCCAACATGCTTCAACGCCAACGACGCACACACCCACATACACACACACTTGCATTAACACAAACATACAAATTTAACTCAGCACACACACTCACATAAACACATAAACACATACACACACACACACACTCGCATAAAGGCACCAACACACACAAACACAAAGTATTACTCTGTGTGTGCGTGCGTGCGTGCGTGCGCGCATATCACGCCACATTCACTCTTCAACTAAACAAGTTTAAATCAACCAATGAAAAGGCAGCTAGGTAACACAAACTCCATAAAAGGTAAAAAGGTTGCATCATCGACTCGAACTGTTCGATTTTTCCCGGAAAAAGTTAACGGTTTTCACGGCGATGGTGAAATATAAAAAGAGGCCTAAAACGGGCTGTAAATTCAGTTTGGACCCTGGCAGCGAGATGAGTTCCGGAAGAATAGATGACCAGCCAGTCGACCCAGCTAAGCCGCCGCCCTGCCGCTCCTCAGTCGACCCAGCTAAGCCGCCGCCCTGCCGCTCCTCTGTCTACTTCTCTGATGTAAAAAAAAAAGGTATGTCCTTTCGTTTCAAAGTAGATGACGCATTTATTTCAGTTGTGTAAACTGCACAAGTGTTCAAATGAACGTTGTTAGTATGAGCACAGTTCATAAACACGTCGAATTTCTTTTCAAATTTCGACACTTGTGTAGTTTACACGATTTTAACGTCTTTTTATATTTTATTATACTGTTAGAAAGCCAGCCAACAAATATTACCGTTTTTTTAATTTGTTAGGTGAAAGTATACATATAATATTATTTAAGGGAGGTCAATAAACTATAGAATTACCGTGACAATTGTGCAGTTTATAAACCGTGCTGTTCTTGGAAAAAAATATTAAAATTTAAATCTAAATTAACGTCTTTTTGTAAAATTTGTTAGGTGAAAGTATACATATAATATTATTTAAGGGCGGTCAATAAACTATAGAATTACCGTGACAATTGTGCAGTTTATAAACCGTGCTGTTCTGCTGTTCTGGGAAAAAATATTAAAATTTAAATCTAAATTAACGTCTGTTTTTGTTAATTTGTTAGGTGAAAGCATACATATAATATTATTTAAGGGCGGTCGATAAACTATAGAATTACCGTGACAATTGTGCAGTTTATAAACCGTGCTGTTCTGGGAAAAAAATATTAAAATTTAAATCTAAATTAACGTCTTTTTTTTAAATTTGTTAGGTGAAAGCATACATATAATATTATTTAAGGGTGGTCGATAAACTATAGAATTACCGTGACAATTGTGCAGTTTATAAACCGTGCTGTTCTGGGAAAAAAATATTAAAGTTAAAATCTAAATTAACGTCTTTTTTTAAAATTTGTTAGGTGAAAGCATACATAATATTATTTAAGGGTGGTCGATAAACTATAGAATTACCGTGACAATTGTGCAGTTTATAAACCGTGCTTTTGCTGGAAAATATATTTTAAATTTAAATCTAAATTAACGTCTGTTTTTGTTAATTTGTTAGGTGAAAGCATACATATAATATTATTTAAGGGCGGTCGATAAACTATAGAATTACCGTGACAATTGTGCAGTTTATAAACCGTGCTGTTCTGGGAAAAAAATATTAAAATTTAAATCTAAATTAACGTCTTTTTTTTAAATTTGTTAGGTGAAAGCATACGTATAATATTATTTAAGGGTGGTCGATAAACTATAGAATTACCGTGACAATTGTGCAGTTTATAAACCGTGCTTTTGCTGGAAAATATATTTTAAATTTAAATCTAAATTAACGTTTTTTTTTTTAAATTTGTTAGGTGAAAGCATACATATAATATTATTTAAGGGCGGTCGATAAACTATAGAATTACCGTGACAATTGTGCAGTTTATAAACCGTGCTTTTGCTGGAAAATATATTTTAAATTTAAATCTAAATTAACGTCTTTTTTTTTTAATTTGTTAGGTGAAAGCATACATATAATATTATTTAAGGGTGGTCAATAAACTATAGAATTACCGTGACAATTGTGCAGTTTATAAACCGTGCTTTTGCTGGAAAATATATTTTAAATTTAAATCTAAATTAACGTCTTTTTTTTAAATTTGTTAGGTGAAAGCATACATATAATATTATTTAAGGGCGGTCAATAAACTATAGAATTACCGTGACAATTGTGCAGTTTATAAACCGTGCTGTTCTGGGAAAAAAATATTAAAATTTTAATCTAAATTAACGTCTTTTTTTAAAATTTGTTAGATGAAAGCATACATATAATATTATTTAAGGGCGGTCGATAAACTGTAGAATTACCGTGACAATTGTGCAGTTTATAAACCGTTCTTTTATTGGATAAAATACTGGATGTGTATTTTCCCCCCTAAAGTCCAACCCTATCCTCACCGTGGTAGGGGGGTGTAACGTTGTAGTTTAACAGCTACACGGCTAAATGGGCTCTGGCAAAAAAAAAAAAAAAAAAAAATCCAGAAAATGTCGGCATTAGTTTGTTGCGTCCGTCATCTGGTCGTCTTTTTATACGCTTGCATGTGGCGAGCAAAAAGGCGTGAAGGGAGCAGGCTGAAAGGAGAACAATACCCGAAAGATGTAAACCGAACGAAAGAGAAAAATGGGCCTCCCTGCAAGGCCCCGTGTTCTCCCCAGCCTGCTCCCAGTTTCCCCGACTTTGCATGCAACTGGTTTTGAGCTTTTGGAAAGCTCTTTTCTCAGTGTCGGGGTGTTGACTCCACTTCCAAGTTAACAAATAGCTGCAAGTCTGGGTACGGTCCGATTGGTTCCGAAGCTCTTCCGCTGTGAGGTGCGCTTTCGAATCTCCCGAAGGGGGCTACCCTCTAAGCAGGCGACACGTGCTCGTGTTACTATGTAATGCATGCTTGCCTCGACTCAACTAAGGACGACTAGAGTTCGACTAGATTGTGTGCTCACAAGCCGCTTTAAGGCCGCTTTTATATTCCTACTGTCTAGGAACTCCGAAATGGTATGGTAGTGCAATTATATATGACCGTCCTCCAATACGAAATGGTAGTGCAATTATATATGACGGTCCTCCGATATGATAGTAGGAATGCCAGTTTTGTGAGCGATCATCGCCGTCTTATGAACACAAACTAGTGGTATCTTTACGAATCCTGTTGGGTAGAGAGAACACCTCTGTTTTCTGCTCCGCCTGTTATTCTGAGTAGAAACCGCTTTTTAGGAGATGTTCGCAGCACAGCTTGTTTTTATATAGTGCCCCTCCTTTCGGGAGTTCATCACCTCGCTGCCCAGACGAGAGCTTTTTCCGGTGGAACCTCTTTTTTTTTTCTTTTTTTTATTTTACTTTCCAGTTTAATGGCGAACGAACAGTCACCAGCAAGTGGTCTGCACCGACAGGAAGATGAGTATAGTATCACCCTTTCTTCTTTTTATTTCGATTTCAGTCTTTGTGATTTGATAATTTAATTTAACTGTTTCCATTGTTCCAGCTTTCACACAGCAGTAGATTATCAACACTATAAATATCATCTCTTTTTTATAGATTGGAACAAGCAATGAAACCTAGCAGCATCACCGTTCCTGTCTGCCACATGTCTTGTGCACTTTGAATCCAGTATTTCTTTCTTTGCGTTCAAGCACATCTGGGTACAATCAAACTGCGTATGATGTATGTCTATCTGTTTCTTCCAACATTAGCATCTCAAAGTCTTGGCAGCAATCATTGTCATAGAAGTAGAGTAAGTATTCTTTTTCTTTCCTTCTGTGTGTATATCTTTATAATTTCAGGTACTCCTCTTGATCATGATGGAATTCTACTATCAGCTATTGTGAGAATTATGTGCATTGGAAAAAACAACTGAATCCAGCAGCATCACCTATCCTAGCTGCCACATGTTTCCTGTAGTTACAGAAGTCCTCAAGTAAGTGTTTCTTTCTTTGTGTACATGCACATCTGGGTACAATCAAATTCTAAACTATTAACTTTATTTAAATGAATGCAGTTCTGCTTGTATTTCTTCTCATCAGCTAACTTATGCAACTACAAAAAAAAAAGTAGTACATGGGTGTTTGATCATAACCAGAAAGTTAAATATATCATTAAAAAAAAAAAAGTTTTTAAATTATTAAAAAAAAGAAGTTTTTAAATTATTAAAAGGAAAAAAATCATCACAGTAAAAATTATATATATGTAACAAAGAACACAAACAAACATGAAATTGCCATGAGTTTCAGCAAGAAGCAGAAAAGAGAAAAAGTGGAGATAACACCTGGGAAGTAACAGGTAAGAATTTTCTTTATTTCTTATCTCAACTAGCGCATAGATTTTTTTCAAATATACATTAAAAAAAATTACCCAAGTCAAACAATTGATGGAAAAACTAAGCATTAAAGTTCAATTAAACATAAAAAAAATAAATTCTAATAATTATGTAATCTATATACAAATTGTCTCCCTTGAATATATATATATATACATATTCAAGGGAGACCATTGGTATATAGATTACATAATAATTAGAAGTTATTTTTTTAATTGAAATATATATATATATTCAAGGGAGACAATTTGTATATATATCATATAATTATTTGAAGTAATTTTTTAATTCAAATATATATATATATATATATTTATTTATTTATTTCAATTAAAAAAATAACTTCTAATAATTGTTATCTATATTCACATAGTCTTCCTTGAATATATATATATATATATATATATTCAAGGGAGACAATTTGTATAAAGATCACATAATTATTAGAAGTTATTTTTTTTAATTGAAATAAATATATATATTCAAGGGAGACAATTTGTATATAGATCAGATAATTATTAGAATTATTTTTTTAAATTGAAATAAATACATTTATATATATATATATATATATATATATTATACTAGCATAGGTTACTGGCGTAGCCCCGGTGTTTAGCGGTGTATGCTGCCCCCCTCCCCAACAAAAAAGAAAGCAGAGAAACGGTTAATTTTTTAAAACTTGACCCCTATTATGAACCCTTAAAATTTATTGTTTTGGGCTCCAAATGAGATATTAAGTTAGATCCATGTCCAAGGAAACTATATGTAAAATTTCAAGTGTTTAGACCCATAATTGTCGGAGGAGATTTGTAGGGTTCTCAAAGGCCAAATCATTGAAGTTTGACCCCTCAATCGCCAAATTTCTGTCCAAGTACCAATCACATAGATTTTCCAAAATCTCAGTACCCTTTTTATCAAAATTTGGAATATGTAGACTAAAATTGACAGAAATGTACACACAGACAGACATATTCAATTCTATAGATAGATAGATAGATAAATAATGAGAGACAGAAAGATAAATATATACGATGATTAATGAATTAGTAGAGATAGTTGTTAAATTTTTGGAAATATGTATGGCAATTTGATGGTAAGACTTAGAGCTAACTGTAAATATTTAAAATATATACACAGAAATTCAAATGACAGGACTTATATGTAGAGTGCTCAATACATCAGTAGAGCAAGGTAATAAATTAAAAAAAATGTATACGTAAATTTAGATAACCACAATTTTTTTGGTATTCTTGTGTGAATATGACATAATGTAATATAAATTTTAATAATTTTATTCTAAATGTTATGATTCTCAATAAAAAATCTAAAATGTCAATATATATATATATATATATACATATATATATATATTTCAATAAAAAGAATAACTTCTAATAATTATGTCATCTATATAACAATTGTCTCCCTTGAACATATATAGATTATATATATATATATTAAATATATATATTTATATATATATATATATATATATATATATATTTATTAAAAAAAATAACTTCTAATAATTATGTGATCTATATTAAAATTGTCTCCCTTGAATATATATATATATATATATATATATATATATATATATATATATATTTATTTATTTCAATAAAAAAAATAAGGTCTAATAAAAATTACAAATTGTCCCCCTGTAATATATATATATATATATATATACACATATATTTACTTATTTCAATAAAAAAATAACTTCTGATAATTATATGATCTATATACAAATTGTCTCCCTTTTTTTAGCACTATTTAAAGTGTAATTATTAAATAAAAATCTAAATAAAATGTCTTTATTGCTCTGTCTTATTGAGCACTCTTATATAACTCTGGTTAAATCTTAATGTTTACTTATCCTGTAATAAAATAAACGTTTTATAATATCAGCTCTGTCTAGTTTTGAGCACTATTTTAAAGTGTTATTATTAAGTAAAAATCTAAATAACATGACTTTATTGTTCTATGTCTCATTGATTGAATTGAAATAAATAAATATATATATATATATATATATATATATATATATATATTTACTTCAATTAATAAAAATAACTTCTAATTATTATATGATCTATATCAAATTGTCTCCCTTGAATATATATATATATATTTATTTATTTCAATAAAAAAAAACTTCTAATAATTATGTGATCTATATACAAATTGTCTCCCTTGAATATATATATATATAGATTATATATATATATATATGTATTTCAATTAAAAAAATAACTTCTAATAATTATGTGATTTATATATTTACCAATGATTCTTGCATGTGCTCCATAGTTTTATATAGCTGTGTAGTAAATTTAAAAATTGCTTTGTTTAATTATACAAGACGATTTTACTTTAAGAGTGCTCAATGCATTTATAGAGCTTTGTAGTAAGAGTTGGAAACATTTTGGCAATTATTTTAGACAAATCTACTTCCAGAGTGCTCAATATATTAGTAGAGCTAAATAAAACATTTGAGAAACAGATATGGCATTTCAACTGCATAAATTTATTTTGACAGAGTTCAATACATTAGTAGAGCTAAATATAGACTTTCAAAAAACGTATGGCAATTCAGCTACACGAATATACTTAAGAGTGCTCAATACATTAGTAGACGAAAGAATAAAATTCAGAAAACATGAAGAGCTCTGCAGTATGTTTTGAAAACCTAAATGTCAATATGTAAGTATAAATATACTGTAAGTGTTTAATATATATATATATATATATATATATATATATATATATATATATATATATATATATGACAAGTATTTAAAACAAGTTTCTTATTTGAGTGCCTAATATATTTGAGAGCTCTATGGTAACTTTATAAAACATATTTCAAAATTATGTTAGATAAATTGTCTTTGAGAGTGCTCATTTCTAAGTAGAGCTCTGTAGAAAATTTTTGAGACATGTTCAGCAATTTAAGTTCATATGAGTTAATAAATAGAGCTATATAGTGACTTGTGCAAACTTATATGGCACTTATCCTAGACAAGTTAACTCTTGTAGCTGTGCAATACGTAAGTAGAGTTCTGCATTAGTTTTGGGGTATGGTTCTCACTTTATTAGGGCAATAACTTGGACACATTATACTATGGACAAATCCATTGAGGACAACCAAAGGTAACCTGTTTTTTTCCACTCTGCTGAATAAGACTCATCCGTCTTGGTTCACTCTTGGGACATTAAAACACACAAGGTGAAGAATTAAAAAAAGAATGCAAAAATGTAAATGTCTTTGCAACTCATTCATTTTCACTTTCATAACACAAAAACAAAAAAATATACATAATAAAAAATGTTAAGCAAAATTGATTCATGTTAACACCTCTCCCAACACCACAGATTAACTACAAAAATACTTGATAAAGCAAAACACAATTACAAATGTGTATGAAAAAAATAAAAATAAAAAAAATCAACCAAGCAATGGCTCATGATTTCCTGGTGTTTGATGGAATGTGAGTAGGCATACAGCCTGGATAATTTTCCAAGGTAAGTGATGATATTCATCATTATTGTCTTTTTGGATTAGTTCAGATATATCTCATAACTATAATTGTTTTATGTATATATTTATATGTCTAGATGTTATGTGTGCTATTTGCATGTTCCCTATAGAAAAAAAGCTACATAAAATCTACAAGTGTATTCTGATGTAGAATTAACCAGTAAAAACAATGCTTGTGTTCCTGATATACAAACTATTTCCTATTAGCATATAAGTTGAATCATGAAATTTATCTCCCTTGCCTGTCTCTCTTTATACCTCTGTATTTATCTAGATCTGTCTATCTCCCTTTTCTTATTCTTTATCCCTATTCCCCGTCTTGCTATCCCAGGTAAGAGTAGGCGTCGATGAGGCACATCCAGACGCCAACCTACACGGTGCAGAGAAAGGACAGAAAAAAAACTAAGTCCCGATGTGCCTAGCAGATTAGAAGGCATTTTGCTACGCCTACATGCACCCAACATGGCAGTAGGCGTCGATCGGGCACTTCAAGACACTTACTTACACTGTTTTGAACTTAGAGATTTCAATTGAATACTACTTGACATGTGTTGGTCTAGTAGCTCCTCATCTACCTATACCTACGTCCACCCCTGTAAGGACTTAGAAATTTTCAATTGAATACACGTTGAGAAGGCTTGATCTATAGGATTCTCATCTACCTATATCCACATCCCCTCTTGTTTAGACTTAGAAATTTTACATTGAATACACGTTGACTTGCATTGGTCTATAGGATTCTCATCTACCTATATCGACATCCCCTCTTGTTTGGACTTAGAAATTTTCAATTGAATACACGTTGACTTGCATTGGTCTATAGGATTCTGATCTACCTATATCCACATCCCCTCTTGTTTGGACTTAGAAATTTTCAATTGAATACACGTTGACTTGCATTGGTCTATAGGATTCTCATCTACCTATATCTACATCCCCTCTTGTTTGGACTTAGAAATTTTCAATTGAATACACGTTGACTTGCATTGGTCTATAGGATTCTGATCTACCTATATCCACATCCCCTCTTGTTTGGACTTAGAAATTTTCAATTGAATACACGTTGACTTGCATTGGTCTATAGGATTCTCATCTACCTATATCCACATCCCCTCTTGTTTGGACTTAGAAATTTTCAATTGAATACACGTTGACTTGCATTGGTCTATAGGATTCTCATCTACCTATATCCACATCCCCTGTTGTTTGGACTTAGAAATTTTCAATTGAATACACGTTGACTTGCATTGGTCTATAGGATTCTGATCTACCTATATCCACATCCCCTCTTGTTTGGACTTAGAAATTTTCAATTGAATACACGTTGACTTGCATTGGTCTATAGGATTCTCATCTACCTATATCTACATCCCCTCTTGTTTGGACTTAGAAATTTTCAATTGAATACACGTTGACTTGCATTGGTCTATAGGATTCTGATCTACCTATATCCACATCCCCTCTTGTTTGGACTTAGAAATTTTCAATTGAATACACGTTGACTTGCATTGGTCTATAGGATTCTCATCTACCTATATCCACATCCCCTCTTGTTTGGACTTAGAAATTTTCAATTGAATACACGTTGACTTGCATTGGTCTATAGGATTCTCATCTACCTATATCCACATCCCCTGTTGTTTGGACTTAGAAATTTTCAATTGAATACACGTTGACTTGCATTGGTCTATAGGATTCTGATCTACCTATATCCACATCCCCTCTTGTTTGGACTTAGAAATTTTCAATTGAATACACGTTGACTTGCATTGGTCTATAGGATTCTCATCTACCTATATCTACATCCCCTCTTGTTTGGACTTAGAAATTTTCAATTGAATACACGTTGACTTGCATTGGTCTATAGGATTCTCATCTACCTATATCCACATCCCCTCTTGTTTGGACTTAGAAATTTTCAATTGAATACACGTTGACTTGCATTGGTCTATAGGATTCTGATCTACCTATATCCACATCCCCTCTTGTTTGGACTTAGAAATTTTCAATTGAATACACGTTAACTTGCATTGGTCTATAGGATTCTCATCTACCTATATCCACATCCCCTCTTGTTTGGACTTAGAAACTTTCAATTGAATACACGTTGACTTGCATTGGTCTATAGGATTCTCATCTACCTATATCCACATCCCCTCTTGTTTGGACTTAGAAATTTTCAATTGAATACACGTTGACTTGCATTGGTCTATAGGATTCTGATCTACCTATATCCACATCCCCTCTTGTTTGGACTTAGAAATTTTCAATTGAATACACGTTGACTTGCATTGGTCTATAGGATTCTCATCTACCTATATCCACATCCCCTCTTGTTTGGACTTAGAAATTTTCAATTGAATACACGTTGACTTGCATTGGTCTATAGGATTCTCATCTAACTATATCCACATCCCCTCTTGTTTGGACTTAGAAATTTTCAATTGAATACACGTTGACTTGCATTGGTCTATAGGATTCTCATCTACCTATATCGACATCCCCTCTTGTTTGGACTTAGAAATTTTCAATTGAATACACGTTGACTTGCATTGGTCTATAGGATTCTCATCTACCTATATCCACATCCCCTCTTGTTTGGACTTAGAAATTTTCAATTGAATACACGTTGACTTGCATTGGTCTATAGGATTCTCATCTACCTATATCCACATCCCCTCTTGTTTGGACTTAGAAATTTTCAATTGAATACACGTTGACTTGCATTGGTCTATAGGATTCTCATCTACCTATATCCACATCCCCTCTTGTTTGGACTTAGAAATTTTCAATTGAATACACGTTGACTTGCATTGGTCTAAGGGATTCTCATCTACCTATATCGACATCCTCTCTTGTTTGGACTTAGAAATTTTCAATTGAATACACGTTGACTTGCATTGGTCTATAGGATTCTATTCTACCTATATCCACATCCCCTCTTGTTTGGACTTAGAAATTTTCAATTGAATACACGTTGACTTGCATTGGTCTATAGGATTCTCATCTACCTATATCCACATCCCCTCTTGTTTGGACTTAGAAATTTTCAATTGAATACACGTTGACTTGCATTGGTCTATAGCATTCTCATCTACCTATATCCACATCCCCTCTTGTTTGGACTTAGAAATTTTCAATTGAATACACGTTGACTTGCATTGGTTTATATGATTCTGATCTACCTATATCCACATCCCCTCTTGTTTGGACTTAGAAATTTTCAATTGAATACACGTTGACTTGCATTGGTCTATAGGATTCTATTCTACCTATATCCACATCCCCTCTTGTTTGGACTTAGAAATTTTCAATTGAATACACGTTGACTTGCATTGGTCTATAGGATTCTATTCTACCTATATCCACATCCCCTCTTGTTTGGACTTAGAAATTTTCAATTGAATACACGTTGACTTGCATTGGTCTATAGGATTCTATTCTACCTATATCCACATCCCCTCTTGTTTGGACTTAGAAATTTTCAATTGAATACACGTTGACTTGCATTGGTCTATAGGATTCTATTCTACCTATATCCACATCCCCTCTTGTTTGGACTTAGAAATTTTCAATTGAATACACGTTGACTTGCATTGGTCTATAGGATTCTCATCTACCTATATCCACATCCCCTGTTGTTTGGACTTAGAAATTTTCAATTGAATACACGTTTACTTGCATTGGTCTATAGGATTCTCATCTACCTATATCCACATCCCCTCTTGTTTGGACTTAGAAATTTTCAATTGAATACACGTTGACTTGCATTGGTCTATAGGATTCTATTCTACCTATATCCACATCCCCTCTTGTTTGGACTTAGAAATTTTCAATTGAATACACGTTGACTTGCATTGGTCTATAGGATTCTATTCTACCTATATCCACATCCCCTCTTGTTTGGACTTAGAAATTTTCAATTGAATACACGTTGACTTGCATTGGTCTATAGGATTCTATTCTACCTATATCCACATCCCCTCTTGTTTGGACTTAGAAATTTTCAATTGAATACACGTTGACTTGCATTGGTCTATAGGATTCTATTCTACCTATATCCACATCCCCTCTTGTTTGGACTTAGAAATTTTCAATTGAATACACGTTGACTTGCATTGGTCTATAGCATTCTCATCTACCTATATCCACATCCCCTCTTGTTTGGACTTAGAAATTTTCAATTGAATACACGTTGACTTGCATTGGTCTATAGGATTCTATTCTACCTATATCCACATCCCCTCTTGTTTGGACTTAGAAATTTTCAATTGAATACACGTTGACTTGCATTGGTCTATAGGATTCTATTCTACCTATATCCACATCCCCTCTTGTTTGGACTTAGAAATTTTCAATTGAATACACGTTGACTTGCATTGGTCTATAGGATTCTATTCTACCTATATCCACATCCCCTCTTGTTTGGACTTAGAAATTTTCAATTGAATACACGTTGACTTGCATTGGTCTATAGGATTCTATTCTACCTATATCCACATCCCCTCTTGTTTGGACTTAGAAATTTTCAATTGAATACACGTTGACTTGCATTGGTCTATAGGATTCTCATCTACCTATATCCACATCCCCTGTTGTTTGGACTTCGAAATTTTCAATTGAATACACGTTGACTTGCATTGGTCTATAGGATTCTGATCTACCTATATCCACATCCCCTCTTGTTTGGACTTAGAAATTTTCAATTGAATATACGTTGACTTGCATTGGTCTATAGCATTCTCATCTACCTATATCCACATCCCCTCTTGTTTTGACTTAGAAATTTTCAATTGAATACACGTTGACTTGCATTGGTTTATATGATTCTGATCTACCTATATCCACATCCCCTCTTGTTTGGACTTAGAAATTTTCAATTGAATACACGTTGACTTGCATTGGTCTATAGGATTCTATTCTACCTATATCGACATCCCCTCTTGTTTGGACTTAGAAATTTTCAATTGAATACACGTTGACTTGCATTGGTCTATAGGATTCTCATCTACCTATATCCACATCCCCTCTTGTTTGGACTTAGAAATTTTCAATTGAATACACGTTGACTTGCATTGGTCTATAGGATTCTCATCTACCTATATCCACATCCCCTCTTGTTTGGACTTAGAAATTTTCAATTGAATACACGTTGACTTTCATTGGTCTATAGGATTCTCATCTTCCTATATCTACATCCCCTCTTGTTTGGACTTAGAAATTTTCATTTGAATACACGTTGACTTGCATTGGTCTATAGGATTCTCATCTACCTATATCCACATCCCCTCTTGTTTGGACTTAGAAATTTTCAATTGAATACACGTTGACTTGCATTGGTCTATAGGATTCTCATCTACCTATATCGACATCCCCTCTTGTTTGGACTTAGAAATTTTCAATTGAATACAGGTTGACTTGCATTGGTCTATAGGATTCTCATCTACCTATATCCACATCCCCTGTTGTTTGGACTTAGAAATTTTCAATTGAATACACGTTGACTTGCATTGGTCTATAGCATTCTCATCTACCTATATCCACATCCCCTCTTGTTTGGACTTAGAAATTTTCAATTGAATACACGTTGAATTGCATTGGTCTATAGCATTCTCATCTACCTATATCCACATCCCCTCTTGTTTGGACTTAGAAATTTTCAATTGAATACAGGTTGACTTGCATTGGTCTATAGGATTCTCATCTACCTATATCCACATCCCCTCTTGTTTGGACTTAGAAATTTTCAATTGAATACACGTTGACTTGCATTGGTCTATAGGATTCTCATCTACCTATATCCACATCCCCTGTTGTTTGGACTTAGAAATTTTCAATTGAATACACGTTGAATTGCATTGGTCTATAGCATTCTCATCTACCTATATCCACATCCCCTCTTGTTTGGACTTAGAAATTTTCAATTGAATACAGGTTGACTTGCATTGGTCTATAGGATTCTCATCTACCTATATCCACATCCCCTCTTGTTTGGACTTAGAAATTTTCAATTGAATACACGTTGAATTGCATTGGTCTATAGGATTCTCATCTACCTATATCCACATCCCCTCTTGTTTGGACTTAGAAATTTTCAATTGAATACACGTTGACTTGCATTGGTCTACAGGATTCGTATCTACCTATATCCACATCCCTCTTGTTTGGACTTAGAAATTTTCAATTGAATACACGTTGACTTGCATTGGTCTATAGGATTCTCATCTACCTATATCCTCATCCCCTCCTGTTTGGACTTAGAAATTTTCAATTGAATACAGGTTGACTTGCATTGGTCTATAGCATTCTCATCTACCTATATCCACATCCCCTCTTGTTTGGATTTAGAAATTTTCAATTGAATACACGTTGACTTGCATTGGTCTATAGGATTCTCATCTACCTATATCTACATCCCTTCTTGTTTGGACTTAGAAATTTTCAATTGAATACACGTTGACTTGCATTGGTCTATAGGATTCTCATCTACCTATATCTACATCCCTTCTTGTTTGGACTTAGAAATTTTCAATTGAATACACGTTGACTTGCATTGGTCTATAGGATTCTCATCTACCTATATCCACATCCCCTCTTGTTTGGACTAAGAAATTTTCAATTGAATACACGTTTACTTGCATTGGCCTATAGGATTCTCATCTACCTATATCCACATCCCCTCTTGTTTGGACTTAGAAATTTTCAATTGAATACACGTTGACTTGCATTGGTCTATAGGATTCTCATCTACCTATATCCACATCCCCTCTTGTTTGGACTTAGAAATTTTCAATTGAATACACGTTGACTTGCATTGGTCTATAGGATTCTCATCTACCTATATCCACATCCCCTGTTGTTTGGACTTAGAAATTTTCAATTGAATACACGTTGACTTGCATTGGTCTATAGGATTCTCATCTACCTATATCTACATCCCTTCTTGTTTGGATTTAGAAATTTTCAATTGAATACACGTTGACTTGCATTGGTCTATAGGATTCTCATCTACCTATATCTACATCCCTTCTTGTTTGGACTTAGAAATTTTCAATTGAATACACGTTGACTTGCATTGGTCTATAGGATTCTCATCTACCTATATCCACATCCCCTCTTGTTTGGACTAAGAAATTTTCAATTGAATACACGTTTACTTGCATTGGCCTATAGGATTCTCATCTACCTATATCCACATCCCCTCTTGTTTGGACTTAGAAATTTTCAATTGAATACACGTTGACTTGCATTGGTCTATAGGATTCTCATCTACCTATATCCACATCCCCTCTTGTTTGGACTTAGAAATTTTCAATTGAATACACGTTGACTTGCATTGGTCTATAGGATTCTCATCTACCTATATCCACATCCCCTGTTGTTTGGACTTAGAAATTTTCAATTGAATACACGTTGACTTGCATTGGTCTATAGGATTCTCATCTACCTATATCCACATCCCCTCTTGTTTGGACTTAGAAATTTTCAATTGAATACACGTTGACTTGCATTGGTCTATAGGATTCTCATATACCTTTATCCACATCCCCTCTTGTTTGGACTTAGAAATTTTCAATTGAATACACGTTGACTTGCATTGGTCTATAGGATTCTCATCTACCTATATCCACATCCCCTCTTGTTTGGACTTAGAAATTTTCAATTGAATACACGTTGACTTGCATTGGTCTATAGGATTCTCATCTACCTATATCCACATCCCCTCTTGTTTGGACTTAGAAGTTTTCAATTGAATACACGTTGACTTGCATTGGTCTATAGGATTCTCATCTACCTATATCCACATCCCCTCTTGTTTGGACTTAGAAATTTTCAATTGAATACACGTTGACTTGCATTGGTCTATAGGATTCTCATCTACCTATATCCACATCCCCTCTTGTTTGGACTTAGAAATTTTCAATTGAAGACACGTTGTCTTGCATTGGTCTATAGGATTCTCATCTACCTATATCCACATCCCCTCTTGTTTGGACTTAGAAATTTTCAATTGAAGACACGTTGTCTTGCATTGGTCTATAGGATTCTCATCTACCTATATCCACATCCCCTCTTGTTTGGACTTAGAAATTTTCAATTGAATACACGTTGACTTGCATTGGTCTATAGGATTCTAATCTACCTATAACCACATCCCCTCTTGTTTGGACTTAGAAATTTTCAATTGAATACACGTTGACTTGCATTGGTCTATAGGATTCTCATCTACCTATATCCACATCCCCTCTTGTTTGGACTTAGGATTCTATTCTACTTTTATATTTGTTCCTCTTCTTGCTTTTGCTTTTACCTAGAAATTTTCAATTGAATACACGTTCACTTGCATTGGTCTATAGGATTCTATTCTACTTTTATACTTACTCCTCTTCTTGCTTTTACCTAGAAATTTTCAATTGAATACACGTTCACTTGCATTGGTCTATAGGATTCTATTCTACTTTTATACTTGTTCCTCTTCTTGCTTTTACCTAGAAATTTTCAATTGAATACACGTTCACTTGCATTGGTCTATAGGATTCTATTCTACTTTTATACTTGTTCCTCTTCTTGCTTTTACCTAGAAATTTTCAATTGAATACACGTTCACTTGCATTGGTCTATAGGATTCTATTCTACTTTTATACTTGTTCCTCTTCTTGCTTTTACCTAGAAATTTTCAATTGAATACACGTTCACTTGCATTGGTCTATAGGATTCTATTCTACTTTTATACTTGTTCCTCTTCTTGCTTTTACCTAGAAATTTTCAATTGAATACACGTTCACTTGCATTGGTCTATAGGATTCTATTCTACTTTTATACTTGTTCCTCTTCTTGCTTTTACCTAGAAATTTTCAATTGAATACACGTTCACTTGCATTGGTCTATAGGATTCTATTCTACTTTTATACTTGTTCCTCTTCTTGCTTTTACCTAGAAATTTTCAATTGAATACACGTTCACTTGCATTGGTCTATAGGATTCTATTCTACTTTTATACTTGTTCCTCTTCTTGCTTTTACCTAGAAATTTTCAATTGAATACACGTTCACTTGCATTGGTCTATAGGATTCTATTCTACTTTTATACTTGTTCCTCTTCTTGCTTTTACCTAGAAATTTTCAATTGAATACACGTTCACTTGCATTGGTCTATAGGATTCTATTCTACTTTTATACTTGTTCCTCTTCTTGCTTTTACCTAGAAATTTTCAATTGAATACACGTTCACTTGCATTGGTCTATAGGATTCTATTCTACTTTTATACTTACTCCTCTTCTTGCTTTGACTTAGAAATTTTCAATTGAATACACGTTCACTTGCATTGGTCTATAGGATTCTATTCTACTTTTATACTTGTTCCTCTTCTTGCTTTTACCTAGAAATTTTCAATTGAATACACGTTCACTTGCATTGGTCTATAGGATTCTATTCTACTTTTATACTTGTTCCTCTTCTTGCTTTTACCTAGAAATTTTCAATTGAATACACGTTCACTTGCATTGGTCTATAGGATTCTATTCTACTTTTATACTTGTTCCTCTTCTTGCTTTTACCTAGAAATTTTCAATTGAATACACGTTCACTTGCATTGGTCTATAGGATTCTATTCTACTTTTATACTTGTTCCTCTTCTTGCTTTTACCTAGAAATTTTCAATTGAATACACGTTCACTTGCATTGGTCTATAGGATTCTATTCTACTTTTATACTTGTTCCTCTTCTTGCTTTTACCTAGAAATTTTCAATTGAATACACGTTCACTTGCATTGGTCTATAGGATTCTATTCTACTTTTATACTTGTTCCTCTTCTTGCTTTTACCTAGAAATTTTCAATTGAATACACGTTGACTTGCATTGGTCTATAGGATTCTCATCTACCTATATCCACATCCCCTCTTGTTTGGACTAAGAAATTTTCAATTGAATACACGTTTACTTGCATTGGCCTATAGGATTCTCATCTACCTATATCCACATCCCCTCTTGTTTGGACTTAGAAATTTTCAATTGAATACACGTTGACTTGCATTGGTCTATAGGATTCTCATCTACCTATATCCACATCCCCTCTTGTTTGGACTTAGAAATTTTCAATTGAATACACGTTGACTTGCATTGGTCTATAGGATTCTCATCTACCTATATCCACATCCCCTGTTGTTTGGACTTAGAAATTTTCAATTGAATACACGTTGACTTGCATTGGTCTATAGGATTCTCATCTACCTATATCCACATCCCCTCTTGTTTGGACTTAGAAATTTTCAATTGAATACACGTTGACTTGCATTGGTCTATAGGATTCTCATATACCTTTATCCACATCCCCTCTTGTTTGGACTTAGAAATTTTCAATTGAATACACGTTGACTTGCATTGGTCTATAGGATTCTCATCTACCTATATCCACATCCCCTCTTGTTTGGACTTAGAAATTTTCAATTGAATACACGTTGACTTGCATTGGTCTATAGGATTCTCATCTACCTATATCCACATCCCCTCTTGTTTGGACTTAGAAGTTTTCAATTGAATACACGTTGACTTGCATTGGTCTATAGGATTCTCATCTACCTATATCCACATCCCCTCTTGTTTGGACTTAGAAATTTTCAATTGAATACACGTTGACTTGCATTGGTCTATAGGATTCTCATCTACCTATATCCACATCCCCTCTTGTTTGGACTTAGAAATTTTCAATTGAAGACACGTTGTCTTGCATTGGTCTATAGGATTCTCATCTACCTATATCCACATCCCCTCTTGTTTGGACTTAGAAATTTTCAATTGAAGACACGTTGTCTTGCATTGGTCTATAGGATTCTCATCTACCTATATCCACATCCCCTCTTGTTTGGACTTAGAAATTTTCAATTGAATACACGTTGACTTGCATTGGTCTATAGGATTCTAATCTACCTATAACCACATCCCCTCTTGTTTGGACTTAGAAATTTTCAATTGAATACACGTTGACTTGCATTGGTCTATAGGATTCTCATCTACCTATATCCACATCCCCTCTTGTTTGGACTTAGGATTCTATTCTACTTTTATATTTGTTCCTCTTCTTGCTTTTGCTTTTACCTAGAAATTTTCAATTGAATACACGTTCACTTGCATTGGTCTATAGGATTCTATTCTACTTTTATACTTACTCCTCTTCTTGCTTTTACCTAGAAATTTTCAATTGAATACACGTTCACTTGCATTGGTCTATAGGATTCTATTCTACTTTTATACTTGTTCCTCTTCTTGCTTTTACCTAGAAATTTTCAATTGAATACACGTTCACTTGCATTGGTCTATAGGATTCTATTCTACTTTTATACTTGTTCCTCTTCTTGCTTTTACCTAGAAATTTTCAATTGAATACACGTTCACTTGCATTGGTCTATAGGATTCTATTCTACTTTTATACTTGTTCCTCTTCTTGCTTTTACCTAGAAATTTTCAATTGAATACACGTTCACTTGCATTGGTCTATAGGATTCTATTCTACTTTTATACTTGTTCCTCTTCTTGCTTTTACCTAGAAATTTTCAATTGAATACACGTTCACTTGCATTGGTCTATAGGATTCTATTCTACTTTTATACTTGTTCCTCTTCTTGCTTTTACCTAGAAATTTTCAATTGAATACACGTTCACTTGCATTGGTCTATAGGATTCTATTCTACTTTTATACTTGTTCCTCTTCTTGCTTTTACCTAGAAATTTTCAATTGAATACACGTTCACTTGCATTGGTCTATAGGATTCTATTCTACTTTTATACTTGTTCCTCTTCTTGCTTTTACCTAGAAATTTTCAATTGAATACACGTTCACTTGCATTGGTCTATAGGATTCTATTCTACTTTTATACTTACTCCTCTTCTTGCTTTTACTTAGAAATTTTCAATTGAATACACGTTCACTTGCATTGGTCTATAGGATTCTATTCTACTTTTATACTTGTTCCTCTTCTTGCTTTTACTTAGAAATTTTCAATTGAATACACGTTCACTTGCATTGGTCTATAGGATTCTATTCTACTTTTATACTTACTCCTCTTCTTGCTTTTACCTAGAAATTTTCAATTGAATACACGTTCACTTGCATTGGTCTATAGGATTCTATTCTACTTTTATACTTGTTCCTCTTCTTGCTTTTACTTAGAAATTTTCAATTGAATACACGTTCACTTGCATTGGTCTATAGGATTCTATTCTACTTTTATACTTGTTCCTCTTCTTGCTTTTACCTAGAAATTTTCAATTGAATACACGTTCACTTGCATTGGTCTATAGGATTCTATTCTACTTTTATACTTGTTCCTCTTCTTGCTTTTACCTAGAAATTTTCAATTGAATACACGTTCACTTGCATTGGTCTATAGGATTCTATTCTACTTTTATACTTGTTCCTCTTCTTGCTTTTACCTAGAAATTTTCAATTGAATACACGTTCACTTGCATTGGTCTATAGGATTCTATTCTACTTTTATACTTGTTCCTCTTCTTGCTTTTACCTAGAAATTTTCAATTGAATACACGTTCACTTGCATTGGTCTATAGGATTCTATTCTACTTTTATACTTACTCCTCTTCTTGCTTTTACCTAGAAATTTTCAATTGAATACACGTTCACTTGCATTGGTCTATAGGATTCTATTCTACTTTTATACTTGTTCCTCTTCTTGCTTTTACCTAGAAATTTTCAATTGAATACACGTTCACTTGCATTGGTCTATAGGATTCTATTCTACTTTTATACTTACTCCTCTTCTTGCTTTTACCTAGAAATTTTCAATTGAATACACGTTCACTTGCATTGGTCTATAGGATTCTATTCTACTTTTATACTTGTTCCTCTTCTTGCTTTTACCTAGAAATTTTCAATTGAATACACGTTCACTTGCATTGGTCTATAGGATTCTATTCTACTTTTATACTTGTTCCTCTTCTTGCTTTTGCTTTTACCTAGAAATTTTCAATTGAATACACGTTCACTTGCATTGGTCTATAGGATTCTATTCTACTTTTATACTTGTTCCTCTTCTTGCTTTTGCTTTTACCTAGAAATTTTCAATTGAATACACGTTCACTTGCATTGGTCTATAGGATTCTATTCTACTTTTATACTTGTTCCTCTTCTTGCTTTTGCTTTTACCTAGAAATTTTCAATTGAATACACGTTCACTTGCATTGGTCTATAGGATTCTATTCTACTTTTATACTTGTTCCTCTTCTTGCTTTTACCTAGAAATTTTCAATTGAATACACGTTCACTTGCATTGGTCTATAGGATTCTATTCTACTTTTATACTTACTCCTCTTCTTGCTTTTACCTAGAAATTTTCAATTGAATACACGTTCACTTGCATTGGTCTATAGGATTCTATTCTACTTTTATACTTGTTCCTCTTCTTGCTTTTACCTAGAAATTTTCAATTGAATACACGTTCACTTGCATTGGTCTATAGGATTCTATTCTACTTTTATACTTGTTCCTCTTCTTGCTTTTACCTAGAAATTTTCAATTGAATACACGTTCACTTGCATTGGTCTATAGGATTCTATTCTACTTTTATACTTGTTCCTCTTCTTGCTTTTACCTAGAAATTTTCAATTGAATACACGTTCACTTGCATTGGTCTATAGGATTCTATTCTACTTTTATACTTGTTCCTCTTCTTGCTTTTGCTTTTACCTAGAAATTTTCAATTGAATACACGTTCACTTGCATTGGTCTATAGGATTCTATTCTACTTTTATACTTGTTCCTCTTCTTGCTTTTACCTAGAAATTTTCAATTGAATACACGTTCACTTGCATTGGTCTATAGGATTCTATTCTACTTTTATACTTGTTCCTCTTCTTGCTTTTGCTTTTACCTAGAAATTTTCAATTGAATACACGTTCACTTGCATTGGTCTATAGGATTCTATTCTACTTTTATACTTGTTCCTCTTCTTGCTTTTGCTTTTACCTAGAAATTTTCAATTGAATACACGTTCACTTGCATTGGTCTATAGGATTCTATTCTACTTTTATACTTGTTCCTCTTCTTGCTTTTGCTTTTACCTAGAAATTTTCAATTGAATACACGTTCACTTGCATTGGTCTATAGGATTCTATTCTACTTTTATACTTGTTCCTCTTCTTGCTTTTACCTAGAAATTTTCAATTGAATACACGTTCACTTGCATTGGTCTATAGGATTCTATTCTACTTTTATACTTACTCCTCTTCTTGCTTTTACCTAGAAATTTTCAATTGAATACACGTTCACTTGCATTGGTCTATAGGATTCTATTCTACTTTTATACTTGTTCCTCTTCTTGCTTTTACCTAGAAATTTTCAATTGAATACACGTTCACTTGCATTGGTCTATAGGATTCTATTCTACTTTTATACTTACTCCTCTTCTTGCTTTTACCTAGAAATTTTCAATTGAATACACGTTCACTTGCATTGGTCTATAGGATTCTATTCTACTTTTATACTTGTTCCTCTTCTTGCTTTTACCTAGAAATTTTCAATTGAATACACGTTCACTTGCATTGGTCTATAGGATTCTATTCTACTTTTATACTTGTTCCTCTTCTTGCTTTTACCTAGAAATTTTCAATTGAATACACGTTCACTTGCATTGGTCTATAGGATTCTATTCTACTTTTATACTTGTTCCTCTTCTTGCTTTTGCTTTTACCTAGAAATTTTCAATTGAATACACGTTCACTTGCATTGGTCTATAGGATTCTATTCTACTTTTATACTTGTTCCTCTTCTTGCTTTTACCTAGAAATTTTCAATTGAATACACGTTCACTTGCATTGGTCTATAGGATTCTATTCTACTTTTATACTTACTCCTCTTCTTGCTTTTACCTAGAAATTTTCAATTGAATACACGTTCACTTGCATTGGTCTATAGGATTCTATTCTACTTTTATACTTGTTCCTCTTCTTGCTTTTACCTAGAAATTTTCAATTGAATACACGTTCACTTGCATTGGTCTATAGGATTCTATTCTACTTTTATACTTACTCCTCTTCTTGCTTTTACCTAGAAATTTTCAATTGAATACACGTTCACTTGCATTGGTCTATAGGATTCTATTCTACTTTTATACTTGTTCCTCTTCTTGCTTTTACCTAGAAATTTTCAATTGAATACACGTTCACTTGCATTGGTCTATAGGATTCTATTCTACTTTTATACTTGTTCCTCTTCTTGCTTTTACCTAGAAATTTTCAATTGAATACACGTTCACTTGCATTGGTCTATAGGATTCTATTCTACTTTTATACTTGTTCCTCTTCTTGCTTTTACCTAGAAATTTTCAATTGAATACACGTTCACTTGCATTGGTCTATAGGATTCTATTCTACTTTTATACTTGTTCCTCTTCTTGCTTTTACCTAGAAATTTTCAATTGAATACACGTTCACTTGCATTGGTCTATAGGATTCTATTCTACTTTTATACTTGTTCCTCTTCTTGCTTTTACCTAGAAATTTTCAATTGAATACACGTTCACTTGCATTGGTCTATAGGATTCTATTCTACTTTTATACTTGTTCCTCTTCTTGCTTTGACTTAGAAATTTTCAATTGAATACACGTTCACTTGCATTGGTCTATAGGATTCTATTCTACTTTTATACTTACTCCTCTTCTTGCTTTTACCTAGAAATTTTCAATTGAATACACGTTCACTTGCATTGGTCTATAGGATTCTATTCTACTTTTATACTTACTCCTCTTCTTGCTTTTACCTAGAAATTTTCAATTGAATACACGTTCACTTGCATTGGTCTATAGGATTCTATTCTACTTTTATACTTGTTCCTCTTCTTGCTTTTACCTAGAAATTTTCAATTGAATACACGTTAACTTGCATTGGTCTATAGGATTCTATTCTACTTTTATACTTGTTCCTCTTCTTGCTTTTACCTAGAAATTTTCAATTGAATACACGTTCACTTGCATTGGTCTATAGGATTCTATTCTACTTTTATACTTACTCCTCTTCTTGCTTTTACCTAGAAATTTTCAATTGAATACACGTTCACTTGCATTGGTCTATAGGATTCTATTCTACTTTTATACTTGTTCCTCTTCTTGCTTTTACCTAGAAATTTTCAATTGAATACACGTTCACTTGCATTGGTCTATAGGATTCTATTCTACTTTTATACTTACTCCTCTTCTTGCTTTTACCTAGAAATTTTCAATTGAATACACGTTCACTTGCATTGGTCTATAGGATTCTATTCTACTTTTATACTTACTCCTCTTCTTGCTTTTACCTAGAAATTTTCAATTGAATACACGTTCACTTGCATTGGTCTATAGGATTCTATTCTACTTTTATACTTGTTCCTCTTCTTGCTTTTACCTAGAAATTTTCAATTGAATACACGTTCACTTGCATTGGTCTATAGGATTCTATTCTACTTTTATACTTACTCCTCTTCTTGCTTTTACCTAGAAATTTTCAATTGAATACACGTTCACTTGCATTGGTCTATAGGATTCTATTCTACTTTTATACTTGTTCCTCTTCTTGCTTTTACCTAGAAATTTTCAATTGAATACACGTTCACTTGCATTGGTCTATAGGATTCTATTCTACTTTTATACTTGTTCCTCTTCTTGCTTTTACCTAGAAATTTTCAATTGAATACACGTTCACTTGCATTGGTCTATAGGATTCTATTCTACTTTTATACTTGTTCCTCTTCTTGCTTTTGCTTTTACCTAGAAATTTTCAATTGAATACACGTTCACTTGCATTGGTCTATAGGATTCTATTCTACTTTTATACTTGTTCCTCTTCTTGCTTTTACCTAGAAATTTTCAATTGAATACACGTTCACTTGCATTGGTCTATAGGATTCTATTCTACTTTTATACTTACTCCTCTTCTTGCTTTTACCTAGAAATTTTCAATTGAATACACGTTCACTTGCATTGGTCTATAGGATTCTATTCTACTTTTATACTTACTCCTCTTCTTGCTTTTACCTAGAAATTTTCAATTGAATACACGTTCACTTGCATTGGTCTATAGGATTCTATTCTACTTTTATACTTGTTCCTCTTCTTGCTTTTACCTAGAAATTTTCAATTGAATACACGTTAACTTGCATTGGTCTATAGGATTCTATTCTACTTTTATACTTGTTCCTCTTCTTGCTTTTACCTAGAAATTTTCAATTGAATACACGTTCACTTGCATTGGTCTATAGGATTCTATTCTACTTTTATACTTACTCCTCTTCTTGCTTTTACCTAGAAATTTTCAATTGAATACACGTTCACTTGCATTGGTCTATAGGATTCTATTCTACTTTTATACTTGTTCCTCTTCTTGCTTTTACCTAGAAATTTTCAATTGAATACACGTTCACTTGCATTGGTCTATAGGATTCTATTCTACTTTTATACTTGTTCCTCTTCTTGCTTTTACCTAGAAATTTTCAATTGAATACACGTTCACTTGCATTGGTCTATAGGATTCTATTCTACTTTTATACTTGTTCCTCTTCTTGCTTTTACCTAGAAATTTTCAATTGAATACACGTTAACTTGCATTGGTCTATAGGATTCTATTCTACTTTTATACTTGTTCCTCTTCTTGCTTTTACCTAGAAATTTTCAATTGAATACACGTTCACTTGCATTGGTCTATAGGATTCTATTCTACTTTTATACTTACTCCTCTTCTTGCTTTTACCTAGAAATTTTCAATTGAATACACGTTCACTTGCATTGGTCTATAGGATTCTATTCTACTTTTATACTTGTTCCTCTTCTTGCTTTTACCTAGAAATTTCAATTGAATACACGTTCACTTGCATTGGTCTATAGGATTCTATTCTACTTTTATACTTACTCCTCTTCTTGCTTTTACCTAGAAATTTTCAATTGAATACACGTTCACTTGCATTGGTCTATAGGATTCTATTCTACTTTTATACTTACTCCTCTTCTTGCTTTTACCTAGAAATTTTCAATTGAATACACGTTCACTTGCATTGGTCTATAGGATTCTATTCTACTTTTATACTTACTCCTCTTCTTGCTTTTACCTAGAAATTTTCAATTGAATACACGTTCACTTGCATTGGTCTATAGGATTCTATTCTACTTTTATACTTGTTCCTCTTCTTGCTTTTACCTAGAAATTTTCAATTGAATACACGTTCACTTGCATTGGTCTATAGGATTCTATTCTACTTTTATACTTGTTCCTCTTCTTGCTTTTACCTAGAAATTTTCAATTGAATACACGTTCACTTGCATTGGTCTATAGGATTCTATTCTACTTTTATACTTGTTCCTCTTCTTGCTTTTACCTAGAAATTTTCAATTGAATACACGTTAACTTGCATTGGTCTATAGGATTCTATTCTACTTTTATACTTGTTCCTCTTCTTGCTTTTACCTAGAAATTTTCAATTGAATACACGTTCACTTGCATTGGTCTATAGGATTCTATTCTACTTTTATACTTACTCCTCTTCTTGCTTTTACCTAGAAATTTTCAATTGAATACACGTTCACTTGCATTGGTCTATAGGATTCTATTCTACTTTTATACTTGTTCCTCTTCTTGCTTTTACCTAGAAATTTTCAATTGAATACACGTTCACTTGCATTGGTCTATAGGATTCTATTCTACTTTTATACTTGTTCCTCTTCTTGCTTTTACCTAGAAATTTTCAATTGAATACACGTTCACTTGCATTGGTCTATAGGATTCTATTCTACTTTTATACTTGTTCCTCTTCTTGCTTTTACCTAGAAATTTTCAATTGAATACACGTTAACTTGCATTGGTCTATAGGATTCTATTCTACTTTTATACTTGTTCCTCTTCTTGCTTTTACCTAGAAATTTTCAATTGAATACACGTTCACTTGCATTGGTCTATAGGATTCTATTCTACTTTTATACTTACTCCTCTTCTTGCTTTTACCTAGAAATTTTCAATTGAATACACGTTCACTTGCATTGGTCTATAGGATTCTATTCTACTTTTATACTTGTTCCTCTTCTTGCTTTTACCTAGAAATTTTCAATTGAATACACGTTCACTTGCATTGGTCTATAGGATTCTATTCTACTTTTATACTTGTTCCTCTTCTTGCTTTTACCTAGAAATTTTCAATTGAATACACGTTCACTTGCATTGGTCTATAGGATTCTATTCTACTTTTATACTTGTTCCTCTTCTTGCTTTTACCTAGAAATTTTCAATTGAATACACGTTCACTTGCATTGGTCTATAGGATTCTATTCTACTTTTATACTTACTCCTCTTCTTGCTTTTACTTAGAAATTTTCAATTGAATACACGTTCACTTGCATTGGTCTATAGGATTCTATTCTACTTTTATACTTGTTCCTCTTCTTGCTTTTACCTAGAAATTTTCAATTGAATACACGTTCACTTGCATTGGTCTATAGGATTCTATTCTACTTTTATACTTGTTCCTCTTCTTGCTTTTACCTAGAAATTTTCAATTGAATACACGTTCACTTGCATTGGTCTATAGGATTCTATTCTACTTTTATACTTACTCCTCTTCTTGCTTTTACCTAGAAATTTTCAATTGAATACACGTTCACTTGCATTGGTCTATAGGATTCTATTCTACTTTTATACTTGTTCCTCTTCTTGCTTTTACCTAGAAATTTTCAATTGAATACACGTTCACTTGCATTGGTCTATAGGATTCTATTCTACTTTTATACTTGTTCCTCTTCTTGCTTTTACCTAGAAATTTTCAATTGAATACACGTTCACTTGCATTGGTCTATAGGATTCTATTCTACTTTTATACTTACTCCTCTTCTTGCTTTTACCTAGAAATTTTCAATTGAATACACGTTCACTTGCATTGGTCTATAGGATTCTATTCTACTTTTATACTTGTTCCTCTTCTTGCTTTTACCTAGAAATTTTCAATTGAATACACGTTCACTTGCATTGGTCTATAGGATTCTATTCTACTTTTATACTTGTTCCTCTTCTTGCTTTTACCTAGAAATTTTCAATTGAATACACGTTCACTTGCATTGGTCTATAGGATTCTATTCTACTTTTATACTTGTTCCTCTTCTTGCTTTTACCTAGAAATTTTCAATTGAATACACGTTCACTTGCATTGGTCTATAGGATTCTATTCTACTTTTATACTTGTTCCTCTTCTGGCTTTTACCTAGAAATTTTCAATTGAATACACGTTCACTTGCATTGGTCTATAGGATTCTATTCTACTTTTATACTTACTCCTCTTCTTGCTTTTACCTAGAAATTTTCAATTGAATACACGTTCACTTGCATTGGTCTATAGGATTCTATTCTACTTTTATACTTACTCCTCTTCTTGCTTTTACCTAGAAATTTTCAATTGAATACACGTTCACTTGCATTGGTCTATAGGATTCTATTCTACTTTTATACTTACTCCTCTTCTTGCTTTTACCTAGAAATTTTCAATTGAATACACGTTCACTTGCATTGGTCTATAGGATTCTATTCTACTTTTATACTTGTTCCTCTTCTTGCTTTTACCTAGAAATTTTCAATTGAATACACGTTCACTTGCATTGGTCTATAGGATTCTATTCTACTTTTATACTTGTTCCTCTTCTTGCTTTTACCTAGAAATTTTCAATTGAATACACGTTCACTTGCATTGGTCTATAGGATTCTATTCTACTTTTATACTTGTTCCTCTTCTTGCTTTTACCTAGAAATTTTCAATTGAATACACGTTCACTTGCATTGGTCTATAGGATTCTATTCTACTTTTATACTTGTTCCTCTTCTTGCTTTTACCTAGAAATTTTCAATTGAATACACGTTCACTTGCATTGGTCTATAGGATTCTATTCTACTTTTATACTTACTCCTCTTCTTGCTTTTACTTAGAAATTTTCAATTGAATACACGTTCACTTGCATTGGTCTATAGGATTCTATTCTACTTTTATACTTACTCCTCTTCTTGCTTTTACCTAGAAATTTTCAATTGAATACACGTTCACTTGCATTGGTCTATAGGATTCTATTCTACTTTTATACTTGTTCCTCTTCTTGCTTTTACCTAGAAATTTTCAATTGAATACACGTTCACTTGCATTGGTCTATAGGATTCTATTCTACTTTTATACTTGTTCCTCTTCTTGCTTTTACCTAGAAATTTTCAATTGAATACACGTTCACTTGCATTGGTCTATAGGATTCTATTCTACTTTTATACTTGTTCCTCTTCTTGCTTTTACCTAGAAATTTTCAATTGAATACACGTTCACTTGCATTGGTCTATAGGATTCTATTCTACTTTTATACTTGTTCCTCTTCTTGCTTTTACTTAGAAATTTTCAATTGAATACACGTTCACTTGCATTGGTCTATAGGATTCTATTCTACTTTTATACTTGTTCCTCTTCTTGCTTTTACCTAGAAATTTTCAATTGAATACACGTTCACTTGCATTGGTCTATAGGATTCTATTCTACTTTTATACTTGTTCCTCTTCTTGCTTTTACCTAGAAATTTTCAATTGAATACACGTTCACTTGCATTGGTCTATAGGATTCTATTCTACTTTTATACTTACTCCTCTTCTTGCTTTTACTTAGAAATTTTCAATTGAATACACGTTCACTTGCATTGGTCTATAGGATTCTATTCTACTTTTATACTTACTCCTCTTCTTGCTTTTACCTAGAAATTTTCAATTGAATACACGTTCACTTGCATTGGTCTATAGGATTCTATTCTACTTTTATACTTGTTCCTCTTCTTGCTTTTACCTAGAAATTTTCAATTGAATACACGTTCACTTGCATTGGTCTATAGGATTCTATTCTACTTTTATACTTGTTCCTCTTCTTGCTTTTACCTAGAAATTTTCAATTGAATACACGTTCACTTGCATTGGTCTATAGGATTCTATTCTACTTTTATACTTGTTCCTCTTCTTGCTTTTACCTAGAAATTTTCAATTGAATACACGTTCACTTGCATTGGTCTATAGGATTCTATTCTACTTTTATACTTACTCCTCTTCTTGCTTTTACCTAGAAATTTTCAATTGAATACACGTTCACTTGCATTGGTCTATAGGATTCTATTCTACTTTTATACTTGTTCCTCTTCTTGCTTTTACCTAGAAATTTTCAATTGAATACACGTTCACTTGCATTGGTCTATAGGATTCTATTCTACTTTTATACTTGTTCCTCTTCTTGCTTTTACCTAGAAATTTTCAATTGAATACACGTTCACTTGCATTGGTCTATAGGATTCTATTCTACTTTTATACTTGTTCCTCTTCTTGCTTTTACTTAGAAATTTTCAATTGAATACACGTTCACTTGCATTGGTCTATAGGATTCTATTCTACTTTTATACTTGTTCCTCTTCTTGCTTTTACCTAGAAATTTTCAATTGAATACACGTTCACTTGCATTGGTCTATAGGATTCTATTCTACTTTTATACTTGTTCCTCTTCTTGCTTTTACCTAGAAATTTTCAATTGAATACACGTTCACTTGCATTGGTCTATAGGATTCTATTCTACTTTTATACTTACTCCTCTTCTTGCTTTTACTTAGAAATTTTCAATTGAATACACGTTCACTTGCATTGGTCTATAGGATTCTATTCTACTTTTATACTTACTCCTCTTCTTGCTTTTACCTAGAAATTTTCAATTGAATACACGTTCACTTGCATTGGTCTATAGGATTCTATTCTACTTTTATACTTGTTCCTCTTCTTGCTTTTACCTAGAAATTTTCAATTGAATACACGTTCACTTGCATTGGTCTATAGGATTCTATTCTACTTTTATACTTGTTCCTCTTCTTGCTTTTACCTAGAAATTTTCAATTGAATACACGTTCACTTGCATTGGTCTATAGGATTCTATTCTACTTTTATACTTGTTCCTCTTCTTGCTTTTACTTAGAAATTTTCAATTGAATACACGTTCACTTGCATTGGTCTATAGGATTCTATTCTACTTTTATACTTGTTCCTCTTCTTGCTTTTACCTAGAAATTTTCAATTGAATACACGTTCACTTGCATTGGTCTATAGGATTCTATTCTACTTTTATACTTACTCCTCTTCTTGCTTTTATCTAGAAATTTTCAATTGAATACACGTTCACTTGCATTGGTCTATAGGATTCTATTCTACTTTTATACTTGTTCCTCTTCTTGCTTTTACCTAGAAATTTTCAATTGAATACACGTTCACTTGCATTGGTCTATAGGATTCTATTCTACTTTTATACTTGTTCCTCTTCTTGCTTTTACCTAGAAATTTTCAATTGAATACACGTTCACTTGCATTGGTCTATAGGATTCTATTCTACTTTTATACTTGTTCCTCTTCTTGCTTTTACCTAGAAATTTTCAATTGAATACACGTTCACTTGCATTGGTCTATAGGATTCTATTCTACTTTTATACTTACTCCTCTTCTTGCTTTTACCTAGAAATTTTCAATTGAATACACGTTCACTTGCATTGGTCTATAGGATTCTATTCTACTTTTATACTTGTTCCTCTTCTTGCTTTTACCTAGAAATTTTCAATTGAATACACGTTCACTTGCATTGGTCTATAGGATTCTATTCTACTTTTATACTTGTTCCTCTTCTTGCTTTTACCTAGAAATTTTCAATTGAATACACGTTCACTTGCATTGGTCTATAGGATTCTATTCTACTTTTATACTTGTTCCTCTTCTTGCTTTTACCTAGAAATTTTCAATTGAATACACGTTCACTTGCATTGGTCTATAGGATTCTATTCTACTTTTATACTTGTTCCTCTTCTTGCTTTTACCTAGAAATTTTCAATTGAATACACGTTCACTTGCATTGGTCTATAGGATTCTATTCTACTTTTATACTTGTTCCTCTTCTTGCTTTTACCTAGAAATTTTCAATTGAATACACGTTCACTTGCATTGGTCTATAGGATTCTATTCTACTTTTATACTTGTTCCTCTTCTTGCTTTTACCTAGAAATTTTCAATTGAATACACGTTCACTTGCATTGGTCTATAGGATTCTATTCTACTTTTATACTTGTTCCTCTTCTTGCTTTTACCTAGAAATTTTCAATTGAATACACGTTCACTTGCATTGGTCTATAGGATTCTATTCTACTTTTATACTTACTCCTCTTCTTGCTTTTACTTAGAAATTTTCAATTGAATACACGTTCACTTGCATTGGTCTATAGGATTCTATTCTACTTTTATACTTACTCCTCTTCTTGCTTTTACCTAGAAATTTTCAATTGAATACACGTTCACTTGCATTGGTCTATAGGATTCTATTCTACTTTTATACTTGTTCCTCTTCTTGCTTTTACCTAGAAATTTTCAATTGAATACACGTTCACTTGCATTGGTCTATAGGATTCTATTCTACTTTTATACTTGTTCCTCTTCTTGCTTTTACCTAGAAATTTTCAATTGAATACACGTTCACTTGCATTGGTCTATAGGATTCTATTCTACTTTTATACTTGTTCCTCTTCTTGCTTTTGCTTTTATTTAGAAATTTTAGGATTCTATTCTACTTTTATACTTGTTCCTCTTCTTGCTTTTACCTAGAAATTTTCAATTGAATACACGTTCACTTGCATTGGTCTATAGGATTGTATTCTACTTTTATACTTGTTCCTCTTCTTGCTTTTACCTAGAAATTTTCAATTGAATACACGTTCACTTGCATTGGTCTATAGGATTCTATTCTACTTTTATACTTGTTCCTCTTCTTGCTTTTGCTTTTATCTAGAAATTTTCAATTGAATACACGTTCACTTGCATTGGTCTATAGGATTCTATTCTACTTTTATACTTGTTCCTCTTCTTGCTTTTGCTTTTATTTAGAAATTTTAGGATTCTATTCTACTTTTATACTTGTTCCTCTTCTTGCTTTTACCTAGAAATTTTCAATTGAATACACGTTCACTTGCATTGGTCTATAGGATTGTATTCTACTTTTATACTTGTTCCTCTTCTTGCTTTTACCTAGAAATTTTCAATTGAATACACGTTCACTTGCATTGGTCTATAGGATTCTATTCTACTTTTATACTTGTTCCTCTTCTTGCTTTTGCTTTTATCTAGAAATTTTCAATTGAATACACGTTCACTTGCATTGGTCTATAGGATTCTATTCTACTTTTATACTTGTTCCTCTTCTTGCTTTTGCTTTTATCTAGAAATTTTCAATTGAATACACGTTCACTTGCATTGGTCTATAGGATTCTATTCTACTTTTATACTTGTTCCTCTTCTTGCTTTTACCTAGAAATTTTCAATTGAATACACGTTCACTTGCATTGGTCTATAGGATTCTATTCTACTTTTATACTTGTTCCTCTTCTTGCTTTTACCTAGAAATTTTCAATTGAATACACGTTCACTTGCATTGGTCTATAGGATTCTATTCTACTTTTATACTTACTCCTCTTCTTGCTTTTACTTAGAAATTTTCAATTGAATACACGTTCACTTGCATTGGTCTATAGGATTCTATTCTACTTTTATACTTACTCCTCTTCTTGCTTTTACCTAGAAATTTTCAATTGAATACACGTTCACTTGCATTGGTCTATAGGATTCTATTCTACTTTTATACTTGTTCCTCTTCTTGCTTTTACCTAGAAATTTTCAATTGAATACACGTTCACTTGCATTGGTCTATAGGATTCTATTCTACTTTTATACTTGTTCCTCTTCTTGCTTTTACCTAGAAATTTTCAATTGAATACACGTTCACTTGCATTGGTCTATAGGATTCTATTCTACTTTTATACTTGTTCCTCTTCTTGCTTTTACCTAGAAATTTTCAATTGAATACACGTTCACTTGCATTGGTCTATAGGATTCTATTCTACTTTTATACTTACTCCTCTTCTTGCTTTTACTTAGAAATTTTCAATTGAATACACGTTCACTTGCATTGGTCTATAGGATTCTATTCTACTTTTATACTTACTCCTCTTCTTGCTTTTACCTAGAAATTTTCAATTGAATACACGTTCACTTGCATTGGTCTATAGGATTCTATTCTACTTTTATACTTGTTCCTCTTCTTGCTTTTACCTAGAAATTTTCAATTGAATACACGTTCACTTGCATTGGTCTATAGGATTCTATTCTACTTTTATACTTGTTCCTCTTCTTGCTTTTGCTTTTATTTAGAAATTTTAGGATTCTATTCTACTTTTATACTTGTTCCTCTTCTTGCTTTTACCTAGAAATTTTCAATTGAATACACGTTCACTTGCATTGGTCTATAGGATTGTATTCTACTTTTATACTTGTTCCTCTTCTTGCTTTTACCTAGAAATTTTCAATTGAATACACGTTCACTTGCATTGGTCTATAGGATTCTATTCTACTTTTATACTTGTTCCTCTTCTTGCTTTTACCTAGAAATTTTCAATTGAATACACGTTCACTTGCATTGGTCTATAGGATTCTATTCTACTTTTATACTTGTTCCTCTTCTTGCTTTTACCTAGAAATTTTCAATTGAATACACGTTCACTTGCATTGGTCTATAGGATTCTATTCTACTTTTATACTTACTCCTCTTCTTGCTTTTACCTAGAAATTTTCAATTGAATACACGTTCACTTGCATTGGTCTATAGGATTCTATTCTACTTTTATACTTACTCCTCTTCTTGCTTTTACCTAGAAATTTTCAATTGAATACACGTTCACTTGCATTGGTCTATAGGATTCTATTCTACTTTTATACTTACTCCTCTTCTTGCTTTTACCTAGAAATTTTCAATTGAATACACGTTCACTTGCATTGGTCTATAGGATTCTATTCTACTTTTATACTTACTCCTCTTCTTGCTTTTACCTAGAAATTTTCAATTGAATACACGTTCACTTGCATTGGTCTATAGGATTCTATTCTACTTTTATACTTACTCCTCTTCTTGCTTTTACCTAGAAATTTTCAATTGAATACACGTTCACTTGCATTGGTCTATAGGATTCTATTCTACTTTTATACTTGTTCCTCTTCTTGCTTTTACTTAGAAATTTTCAATTGAATACACGTTCACTTGCATTGGTCTATAGGATTCTATTCTACTTTTATACTTGTTCCTCTTCTTGCTTTTGCTTTTATCTAGAAATTTTCAATTGAATACACGTTCACTTGCATTGGTCTATAGGATTCTATTCTACTTTTATACTTGTTCCTCTTCTTGCTTTTGCTTTTATTTAGAAATTTTAGGATTCTATTCTACTTTTATACTTGTTCCTCTTCTTGCTTTTGCTTTTATTTAGAAATTTTAGGATTCTATTCTACTTTTATACTTGTTCCTCTTCTTGCTTTTGCTTTTATTTAGAAATTTTAGGATTCTATTCTACTTTTATACTTGTTCCTCTTCTTGCTTTTGCTTTTATTTAGAAATTTTAGGATTCTATTCTACTTTTATACTTGTTCCTCTTCTTGTTTTTGCTTTTATTTAGAAATTTTAGGATTCTATTCTACTTTTATACTTGTTCCTCTTCTTGCTTTTGCTTTTATTTAGAAATTTTAGGATTCTATTCTACTTTTATACTTGTTCCTCTTCTTGCTTTTGCTTTTATTTAGAAATTTTAGGATTCTATTCTACTTTTATACTTGTTCCTCTTCTTGCTTTTGCTTTTATTTAGAAATTTTAGGATTCTATTCTACTTTTATACTTGTTCCTCTTCTTGCTTTTGCTTTTATTTAGAAATTTTAGGATTCTATTCTACTTTTATACTTGTTCCTCTTCTTGCTTTTGCTTTTATTTAGAAATTTTAGGATTCTAATGAACGAGATTTGTTTACAGGATGATTATTAATTATTGAATACTAATGAACGAGATTTTTTTACCTAGAAATTTTAGGATTCTATTCTACTTTTATACTTGTTCCTCTTCTTGCTTTTGCTTTTATTTAGAAATTTTAGGATTCTATTCTACTTTTATACTTGTTCCTCTTCTTGCTTTTGCTTTTATTTAGAAATTTTAGGATTCTATTCTACTTTTATACTTGTTCCTCTTCTTGCTTTTGCTTTTATTTAGAAATTTTAGGATTCTATTCTACTTTTATACTTGTTCCTCTTCTTGCTTTTGCTTTTATTTAGAAATTTTAGGATTCTATTCTACTTTTATACTTGTTCCTCTTCTTGCTTTTGCTTTTATTTAGAAATTTTAGGATTCTATTCTACTTTTATACTTGTTCCTCTTCTTGCTTTTGCTTTTATTTAGAAATTTTAGGATTCTAATGAACGAGATTTGTTTACAGGATGATTATTAATTATTGAATACTAATGAACGAGATTTTTTTACCTAGAAATTTTAGGATTCTATTCTACTTTTATACTTGTTCCTCTTCTTGCTTTTGCTTTTATTTAGAAATTTTAGGATTCTATTCTACTTTTATACTTGTTCCTCTTCTTGCTTTTGCTTTTATTTAGAAATTTTAGGATTCTATTCTACTTTTATACTTGTTCCTCTTCTTGCTTTTGCTTTTATTTAGAAATTTTAGGATTCTATTCTACTTTTATACTTGTTCCTCTTCTTGTTTTTGCTTTTATTTAGAAATTTTAGGATTCTATTCTACTTTTATACTTGTTCCTCTTCTTGCTTTTGCTTTTATTTAGAAATTTTAGGATTCTATTCTACTTTTATACTTGTTCCTCTTCTTGTTTTTGCTTTTATTTAGAAATTTTAGGATTCTATTCTACTTTTATACTTGTTCCTCTTCTTGCTTTTGCTTTTATTTAGAAATTTTAGGATTCTATTCTACTTTTATACTTGTTCCTCTTCTTGCTTTTGCTTTTATTTAGAAATTTTAGGATTCTATTCTACTTTTATACTTGTTCCTCTTCTTGCTTTTGCTTTTATTTAGAAATTTTAGGATTCTATTCTACTTTTATACTTGTTCCTCTTCTTGCTTTTGCTTTTATTTAGAAATTTTAGGATTCTATTCTACTTTTATACTTGTTCCTCTTCTTGTTTTTGCTTTTATTTAGAAATTTTAGGATTCTATTCTACTTTTATACTTGTTCCTCTTCTTGCTTTTGCTTTTATTTAGAAATTTTAGGATTCTATTCTACTTTTATACTTGTTCCTCTTCTTGCTTTTGCTTTTATTTAGAAATTTTAGGATTCTATTCTACTTTTATACTTGTTCCTCTTCTTGCTTTTGCTTTTATTTAGAAATTTTAGGATTCTATTCTACTTTTATACTTGTTCCTCTTCTTGCTTTTGCTTTTATTTAGAAATTTTAGGATTCTAATGAACGAGATTTGTTTACAGGATGATTATTAATTATTGAATACTAATGAACGAGATTTTTTTACCTAGAAATTTTAGGATTCTATTCTACTTTTATACTTGTTCCTCTTCTTGCTTTTGCTTTTATTTAGAAATTTTAGGATTCTATTCTACTTTTATACTTGTTCCTCTTCTTGCTTTTGCTTTTATTTAGAAATTTTAGGATTCTATTCTACTTTTATACTTGTTCCTCTTCTTGCTTTTGCTTTTATTTAGAAATTTTAGGATTCTATTCTACTTTTATACTTGTTCCTCTTCTTGTTTTTGCTTTTATTTAGAAATTTTAGGATTCTATTCTACTTTTATACTTGTTCCTCTTCTTGCTTTTGCTTTTATTTAGAAATTTTAGGATTCTATTCTACTTTTATACTTGTTCCTCTTCTTGTTTTTGCTTTTATTTAGAAATTTTAGGATTCTATTCTACTTTTATACTTGTTCCTCTTCTTGCTTTTGCTTTTATTTAGAAATTTTAGGATTCTATTCTACTTTTATACTTGTTCCTCTTCTTGCTTTTGCTTTTATTTAGAAATTTTAGGATTCTATTCTACTTTTATACTTGTTCCTCTTCTTGCTTTTGCTTTTATTTAGAAATTTTAGGATTCTATTCTACTTTTATACTTGTTCCTCTTCTTGTTTTTGCTTTTATTTAGAAATTTTAGGATTCTATTCTACTTTTATACTTGTTCCTCTTCTTGCTTTTGCTTTTATTTAGAAATTTTAGGATTCTATTCTACTTTTATACTTGTTCCTCTTCTTGCTTTTGCTTTTATTTAGAAATTTTAGGATTCTATTCTACTTTTATACTTGTTCCTCTTCTTGCTTTTGCTTTTATTTAGAAATTTTAGGATTCTATTCTACTTTTATACTTGTTCCTCTTCTTGTTTTTGCTTTTATTTAGAAATTTTAGGATTCTATTCTACTTTTATACTTGTTCCTCTTCTTGCTTTTGCTTTTATTTAGAAATTTTAGGATTCTATTCTACTTTTATACTTGTTCCTCTTCTTGCTTTTGCTTTTATTTAGAAATTTTAGGATTCTATTCTACTTTTATACTTGTTCCTCTTCTTCCTTTTGCTTTTATTTAGAAATTTTAGGATTCTATTCTACTTTTATACTTGTTCCTCTTCTTGCTTTTGCTTTTATTTAGAAATTTTAGGATTCTATTCTACTTTTATACTTGTTCCTCTTCTTGCTTTTGCTTTTATTTAGAAATTTTAGGATTCTATTCTACTTTTATACTTGTTCCTCTTCTTGCTTTTGCTTTTATTTAGAAATTTTAGGATTCTATTCTACTTTTATACTTGTTCCTCTTCTTGCTTTTGCTTTTATTTAGAAATTTTAGGATTCTATTCTACTTTTATACTTGTTCCTCTTCTTGCTTTTGCTTTTATTTAGAAATTTTAGGATTCTATTCTACTTTTATACTTGTTCCTCTTCTTGCTTTTGCTTTTATTTAGAAATTTTAGGATTCTATTCTACTTTTATACTTGTTCCTCTTCTTGCTTTTGCTTTTATTTAGAAATTTTAGGATTCTATTCTACTTTTATACTTGTTCCTCTTCTTGCTTTTGCTTTTATTTAGAAATTTTAGGATTCTATTCTACTTTTATACTTGTTCCTCTTCTTGCTTTTGCTTTTATTTAGAAATTTTAGGATTCTATTCTACTTTTATACTTGTTCCTCTTCTTGCTTTTGCTTTTATTTAGAAATTTTAGGATTCTATTCTACTTTTATACTTGTTCCTCTTCTTCCTTTTGCTTTTATTTAGAAATTTTAGGATTCTATTCTACTTTTATACTTGTTCCTCTTCTTCCTTTTGCTTTTATTTAGAAATTTTAGGATTCTATTCTACTTTTATACTTGTTCCTCTTCTTGCTTTTGCTTTTATTTAGAAATTTTAGGATTCTATTCTACTTTTATACTTGTTCCTCTTCTTGCTTTTGCTTTTACCTAGAAATTTTAGGATTCTATTCTACTTTTATACTTGTTCCTCTTCTTGCTTTTGCTTTTACCTAGAAATTTTAGGATTCTATTCTACTTTTATACTTGTTCCTCTTCTTGCTTTTGCTTTTATTTAGAAATTTTAGGATTCTATTCTACTTTTATACTTGTTCCTCTTCTTGCTTTTGCTTTTATTTAGAAATTTTAGGATTCTATTCTACTTTTATACTTGTTCCTCTTCTTGCTTTTGCTTTTATTTAGAAATTTTAGGATTCTATTCTACTTTTATACTTGTTCCTCTTCTTGCTTTTGCTTTTATTTAGAAATTTTAGGATTCTATTCTACTTTTATACTTGTTCCTCTTCTTGCTTTTGCTTTTACCTAGAAATTTTAGGATTCTATTCTACTTTTATACTTGTTCCTCTTCTTGCTTTTGCTTTTACCTAGAAATTTTAGGATTCTATTCTACTTTTATACTTGTTCCTCTTCTTGCTTTTGCTTTTACCTAGAAATTTTCAATTGAATACACGTTCACTTGCATTGGTCTATAGGATTCTATTCTACTTTTATACTTACTCCTCACCTTGTTTAAACTTAGAAATTTTCAATTGAATACACGTTCACTTGCATTGGTCTATAGGATTCTCATCTACCTATATCCACATCCCCTCTTGTTTGGACTTAGAATTTTTCAATTGAATACAATCTGAGAAGGCTTGGTCTATAGGATTGTCATCTATATATAACTACATACCCTCTTGTTTTTATTTGCTACTTATTTACTATTACTAAATACATATTAATCTCAAACTCCAAAATATTTACTACTAATTTACTATTAAATCATACGTAATCTCAAACGCAAAAAATATTTGCTAATCATTTACTATTAATTCACTATTAATCTAAAACCTAAAAATTTTGCTAGTAATTTCCTATGAAATCATGTGTAATCTCAAACCAAAATTATATTTGCTACTAATTTACTAATAAATACATATTAATCTCAAACCAAAATTATATTTGCTACTAATTTACTATTAAATACATATTAATCTCAAACACAAATTATATTTTGAAATGTAAATCACTGGCGAGCATGTTTTAACAGGTGATATATGAACGGGGGCAACCATCAGTTTTTCAGGTATGCTGAAAACGAATATCGCTAGGAAAATTAGCACAGACAGACTGACTACTAGTTTTGGAGCTAGTTTTATTAATGCGTGTATTTTGAAATGTAAATCACTGGCGACCATGTTTGAACAGGCAGCATATGACAGGGGGCAACCCTCAGTGTGTTCAGGTATGCTGAAAACGAATATCGCAAGGAAAATCAGCACAGACTGACTATAGATTCACCATCAAAGTAGTGAAATATTTTTTTTATTTGATATAGGAATCACTACTTATCAAGCCCCAGAGGCCACTCGAGGATAAGGGTTAGAGTGTGTACAGTAGTCAATGGACAATATCATAGTAATCGTTAGAAGTGTAAATTTGGTAAATTGGATTATTTAAGAGGAACGGCTCATCAAGAACTTATTTACATTGGACTTGAAGACGACGAAATAAAAATATAAAGTTGAAAGAACTATCATTTTAATGATGCCCTTCAAATCGTAAACTGCCTGTTTACATTTTTTTACATTTTTCGAAGATAATAAAAAGTGTAAAAGAAAGCAAACCTTTAGAATCCTAAAAAGATCTCCCGGGAGCATTTTTGCAACATGAAAAATATACAAACCAAAATAAAGAGAGGAGGCAACCCTACTCAAAAATATGGTTTATTACATCGCCTAAAAAAAGAAGAAGAATCGGGGGCTCCGTGGGGAAGTAAATTGTTTTCTTTTTTCTAACTTGGTTTTAAAAAGTTTTTATTGCTAACATTTATTTTCATGAACTCTAACCACACCTCACAACCCTAATCCGGCCGGTCGGGGAAAAACGTTTTTATTTTTTTTAATTTTGGTGAATACGACAACACACATACGAACGCATGTACACTCATACATACACACACACACGCACGCACACATAAGCATATCGCTTGTCACCAAGCTAAAGAAGAGAGAGAGAGAGTGGGGGAAGGAGAGAAAGGATCGTACGTGCCGGGGTCAAACAGAAGTTAAATGAAATCGATTATAAATCGCTCGACAAAGTTGTGTCTGAACTTTTTATTCTATGAAACTTAAGATTAATAAAACGAAATAATCGTGACCCGTGGAAATTTCATGGCGAATATTTCGCATTCAAGAGAACAAAACGAAAAAATAGTGAACAAATAAATATATAAGAAAATGAATGTTACCAAAGGCAAGATAAGTTACTCTTCTACCTACCTAGATCATATTTGTTGTTTTAACTTATTTTAAAACGTTTATTTAACACAAACAAAAGTAGCGCACGGTTTTACGTTAGAACAATAAAGAAGTGTCTGACATTTTACAGACATCTTGTGAGACTCGATAATCGCTCCAAACTCGAAAATTTAGCAAAATACTGGTAGGAACACATCCAATAAATGTTAGCAAACGTTCGAACATGTTTTCTTTTTCACATTAGCGAAACACTTATCAGAGAAAAAGCGAAAATGAGAAGCAAACACTAATGAAGAAGTCGGGTTTTATCGTTGAGCACAAAAACAACAAAAAAAAAAGAGTATCTAATCTAATAGGCCTCGTGCGTGCTATAGGTCAATCTCCAACGTCTGTCCCATCGCCTCAGTGCTGCATCCCTGTTTACAAGTACTTTAATGGGATGTGCTCTCATGAACCCATAGCACTTATACCAGTGCCCGGAAAACTTGTCCCGGGAAAACTCGTCTCCGGAAAAACCGTACCCGGAAAACTCGAACCGTCAGTTTGTTCAGGTATGCTGAAAACGAATATCGCAAGGAAAATTAGCAGAGAAAAATAGTCTTGGAGCTAGTTTTATTAATGCGTGTATTGTGAAATGTAAATCACTGGCGACCATGTTTGAACAGGCGGCATATGAAAGGGGCAAAACCTCAGTTTGTTCAGGTATGCTGAAAACGAATATCGCAAGGAAAATTAGCACAGACAGACGAATAGTTTTCGAGATATTAATGCGTGTATTTTGAAATGTAAATCACTGGCGACCATGTTTGAGCAGGCGGTGTATGAAAGGGGCCAACCCTCAGTGTGTTCAGGTATGCTGAAAACGAATATCGCAAGGAAAATTAGCAGAGACAAATAGTTTTGGAGCTAGTCTTATTAATGCGTGTATTTGGAAATGTAAATCACTGGCGACCATGTTTGAACAGTTTGAACAGGCGGCGTATGAAAGGGGCCAACCCTCAGCTTGTTCAGGTATGCTGAAAACGAATATCTCAGCAGAACTTAAAACACTTGTTCAGGTAGGTAGAAGAGTAACTTATCTTGCCTTTTGGTAACATTTATATATTATATATTTGTTTTGTATTTTTTTTTTTTTTAACTTTTACGCTTTGTTGTCTTAACTCCGAAGGATTAACCTTAGAATTTCCACAGGTCTCCTTAGTTAAAACGAATTATTTCGCAGTTCACATTGGCGTGAAATAAACAAATCTGACTGATACAGGATTTGCCATTTCCGGTTGTCGCCGCCGCAACGCTCTTATATTTACAATCGAAAGCGTCGGCGAGTTCGTTCGTCGCTGTGTCTGGGTGTGTGTAGGAGTGGGGGCAAAGTTGTAACATTCAATACATAAAATCAACAGCTTTAATTTCTATGAATCGTCATTCGCGTATCGGTGCGAAGTCGAGTGTCGGCGTTCTTGTCTCGAACTAAGTTTTTTTAACACAGTTGAGTTGGAAATGGATTTCTGCACGTGCATGGCTGGACGATAAGAATAACAATACAAACAACAATACTTATTATCTTCAAGTCTCTTCTTAAAGGGGCATTCGGCTACGAAGTTACAACTAGCTAATCGACACGCGACACTGTCAATGAGTTATGCGAAGCAGACGGACTGTTCCGCTGTATCAAAGTTATTAAGTGTGGTTAGACTGAAACTCATTAAAGCCAGTAATCTAAGTTTCAACTAGCTAATAGACATTCGGCACTTTCAATGAGTTATGCGATCACCGCCACTTGTCCAAAAACGGACTGTTCCGCTGTATCACAGTTATTAAGGGTGGTTAGAGTGTGACTCATCAGAGCCAGTAACCTAACTTACAACTAGCTAGTCAACATTCGACACTGTCATTGAGTTATGCGATACACTGCTAATTGTCCAGAGACGGACTGTTCTACTGTATCACAGTTGTAAAGGGTGGTTAGACTAAAACTCATAAGAGCCAGTAATCTAATTTACAACTAGCTTATCGACAGTAGACACTTTCACTGAGTTTACGTGTGTGTGTGTCTTTTTATGTGTGTGTGTGTGTGTGCTTCGTTAACATTCGGACTGTCCATTTTAAAATCGTTCGGGTATGCTGAAAACGAATATCGCAAGGCACAGACAAATAGTTTTCGAAATACTCATGCGTATATTTCGAGATACTAATGCGTATATTTTGAAATGTAAATCACTGGCGGCCATGTTTGAACAGGCGGCATATGAAAGGGGCCAACCTTCAGTTTGTTCAGGTATGCTGAAAACGAATATCGCTAGGAAAATTAGCACAGACAGACGAATAGTTTTAGAGATAGTAATGCGTGTGTTTTGAAATGTAAATCACTGGCGACCATGTCAGAACAGGCGGCATATGAAAGGGGCCAACCATCAGTTTGTTTAGGTATGCTGAAAACGAATATCGCAAGGAAAATCAGCACAGACTGACTATAGACTCACCATCAAAGTATTGAAATATTTTTTTATTTTATAAAGGAATCACTACTTATCAAGCCCCAGAGGCCACTCGAGGATAAGGGTTAAAGTGTGTACAGTAGTCAATGGACAATATCATAGTAATCGTTAGAAGTGTACATTTGGTAAATTGGATAATTTATAAGGGGCGGCTTATCAAGAACTTGTTTACATTGGACTTGAAGACGACGTAATAAAAATATAAAGTTGCAAGAACTAGCGAAAAATATAATTTTAACGATGCATTTCAAATCGTAAACTGCCTGCTTACATTTTTTTTACATTTTTCGAAGATAATAAAAAGTGTAAAAAAAAGCAAACCTTTAGAATCCTAAAAAGATCTCCCGGGAGCATTTTTGCAACATGAAAAATATACAAACCAAAATAAAGAGAGGAGGCAACCCTGCTAAAAAATATGGTTTATTACATCGCCTAAAAAAAGAAGAAGAATCGGGGGCTCCGTGGGGAAGTAAATTGTTTTCTTTTTTTCTAACTTGGTTTTAAAAAGTTTTTATTGCTAACATTTATTTTCATGAACTCTAACCACACCTCACAACCCTAAACCGGCCGGTCAGGGAAAAAAGTTTTTATTTTTTTAAATTTTGGTGAATACGACAACACACATACGCACGCATGTACACACATACACACACACGCACGCACGCACACATAAGCATATCGCTTGTCACCAAGCTAAAGAAGAGAGAGAGAGAGTGGGGGAAGGAGAGAAAGGATCGTACGTGCCGGGGTCAAACAGAAGTTAAATGAAATCGATTATAAATCGCTCGACAAAGTTGTGTCTGAACTTTTTATTCTATGAAACTTAAGATTAATAAAACGAAATAATCGTGACCCGTGGAAATTTCATGGCGAATATTTCGCATTCAAGAGAACAAAACGAAAAAGTAGTGAATAAATAAATATATAAGAAAATGAATGTTACCAAAGGCAAGATAAGTTACTCTTCTACCTACCTAGATCACATTTTTGTTGTTTTAACTTATTTTAAAACGTTTATTCAACACAAACAAAAGTAGCGCACGGTTTTAAGTTAGAACAATAAAGAAGTGTCTGACATTTTACAGACATCTTGTGAGACTCGATAATCGCTCCAAACTCGAAAATTAAGCAAAATACTGGTAGGAACACATCCAATAAATGTCAGCAAACGTTCGAACATGTTTTCTTTTTCACATTAGCGAAACACTTATCAGAGAAAAAGCGAAAATGAGAAGCAAACACAAATGAAGAAGTCGGTTTTTATCGTTGAGCACAAAAACAACAAAAAAAAGAGTATCTAATCTAATAGGCCCCGTGCGTGCTATAGGTCAATCTCCAACGTCTGTCCCATCGCCTCAGTGTTGCATCCCTGTTTACAAGTACTTTAATGGGATGTGCTCTCATGAACCCATAGCACTTATACCAGTGCCCGGAAAACTTGTCCCGGGAAAACTCGTCTCTGGAAAAATCGTACCTGGAAAACTCGAACCGTTCAGTTTGTTCAGGTATGCTGAAAACGAATATCGCAAGGAAAATCAGCACAGACTGACTATAGACTCACCATCAAAGTATTGAAATATTTTTTTATTTTATAAAGGAATCACTACTTATCAAGCCCCAGAGGCCACTCGAGGATAAGGCTTAAAGTGTGTACAGTAGTCAATGGACAATATCATAGTAATCGTTAGAAGTGTACATTTGGTAAATTGGATTATTTATAAGGGGCGGCTTATCAAGAACTTGTTTACATTGGACTTGAAGACGACGTAATAAAAATATAAAGTTGCAAGAACTAGCGAAAAATATCATTTTAACGATGCATTTCAAATCGCAAACTGCCTGCTTACATTTTTTTTACATTTTTCGAAGATAATAAAAAGTGTAAAAAAAAGCAAACCTTTAGAATCCTAAAAAGATCTCCCGGGAGCATTTTTGCAACATGAAAAATATACAAACCAAAATAAAGAGAGGAGGCAACCCTGCTCAAAAATATGGTTTATTACATCGCCTAAAAAAAGAAGAAGAATCGGGGGCTCCGTGGGGAAGTAAATTGTTTTCTTTTTTCTAACTTGGTTTTAAAAAGTTTTTATTGCTAACATTTATTTTCATGAACTCTAACCACACCTCACAACCCTCATCCGGCCGGTCGGGGAAAAAAGTTTTTATTTTTTTAAATTTTGGTGAATACGACAACACACATACGCACGCATGTACACACATACACACACACGCACGCACGCACACATAAGCATATCGCTTGTCACCAAGCTAAAGAAGAGAGAGAGAGAGTGGGGGAAGGAGAGAAAGGATCGTACGTGCCGGGGTCAAACAGAAGTTAAATGAAATCGATTATAAATCGCTCGACAAAGTTGTGTCTGAACTTTTTATTCTATGAAACTTAAGATTAATAAAACGAAATAATCGTGGCCCGTGGAAATTTCATGGCGAATATTTCGCATTCAAGAGAACAAAACGAAAAAGTAGTGAATAAATAAATATATAAGAAAATGAATGTTACCAAAGGCAAGATAAGTTACTCTGCTACCTACCTAGATCACATTTTTGTTGTTTTAACTTATTTTAAAACGTTTATTCAACACAAACAAAAGTAGCGAACGGTTTTAAGTTAGAACAATAAAGAAGTGTCTGACATTTTACAGACATCTTGTGAGACTCGATAATCGCTCCAAACTCGAAAATTAAGCAAAATACTGGTAGGAACACATCCAATAAATGTCAGCAAACGTTCGAACATGTTTTCTTTTTCACATTAGCGAAACACTTATCAGAGAAAAAGCGAAAATGAGAAGCAAACACAAATGAAGAAGTCGGTTTTTATCGTTGAGCACAAAAACAACAAAAAAAAGAGTATCTAATCTAATAGGCCCCGTGCGTGCTATAGGTCAATCTCCAACGTCTGTCCCATCGCCTCAGTGTTGCATCCCTGTTTACAAGTACTTTAATGGGATGTGCTCTCATGAACCCATAGCACTTATACCAGTGCCCGGAAAACTTGTCCCGGGAAAACTCGTCTCTGGAAAAATCGTACCTGGAAAACTCGAACCGTTCAGTTTGTTCAGGTATGCTGAAAACGAATATCGCAAGGAAAATCAGCACAGACTGACTATAGACTCACCATCAAAGTATTGAAATATTTTTTTATTTTATAAAGGAATCACTACTTATCAAGCCCCAGAGGCCACTCGAGGATAAGGCTTAAAGTGTGTACAGTAGTCAATGGACAATATCATAGTAATCGTTAGAAGTGTACATTTGGTAAATTGGATTATTTATAAGGGGCGGCTTATCAAGAACTTGTTTACATTGGACTTGAAGACGACGTAATAAAAATATAAAGTTGCAAGAACTAGCGAAAAATATCATTTTAACGATGCATTTCAAATCGTAAACTGCCTGCTTACATTTTTTTTACATTTTTCGAAGATAATAAAAAGTGTAAAAAAAAGCAAACCTTTAGAATCCTAAAAAGATCTCCCGGGAGCATTTTTGCAACATGAAAAATATACAAACCAAAATAAAGAGAGGAGGCAACCCTGCTCAAAAATATGGTTTATTACATCGCCTAAAAAAAGAAGAAGAATCGGGGGCTCCGTGGGGAAGTAAATTGTTTTCTTTTTTCTAACTTGGTTTTAAAAAGTTTTTATTGCTAACATTTATTTTCATGAACTCTAACCACACCTCACAACCCTCATCCGGCCGGTCGGGGAAAAAAGTTTTTATTTTTTTAAATTTTGGTGAATACGACAACACACATACGCACGCATGTACACACATACACACACACGCACGCACGCACACATAAGCATATCGCTTGTCACCAAGCTAAAGAAGAGAGAGAGAGAGAGTGGGGGAAGGAGAGAAAGGATCGTACGTGCCGGGGTCAAACAGAAGTTAAATGAAATCGATTATAAATCGCTCGACAAAGTTGTGTCTGAACTTTTTATTCTATGAAACTTAAGATTAATAAAACGAAATAATCGTGGCCCGTGGAAATTTCATGGCGAATATTTCGCATTCAAGAGAACAAAACGAAAAAGTAGTGAATAAATAAATATATAAGAAAATGAATGTTACCAAAGGCAAGATAAGTTACTCTGCTACCTACCTAGATCACATTTTTGTTGTTTTAACTTATTTTAAAACGTTTATTCAACACAAACAAAAGTAGCGAACGGTTTTAAGTTAGAACAATAAAGAAGTGTCTGACATTTTACAGACATCTTGTGAGACTCGATAATCGCTCCAAACTCGAAAATTAAGCAAAATACTGGTAGGAACACATCCAATAAATGTCAGCAAACGTTCGAACATGTTTTCTTTTTCACATTAGCGAAACACTTATCAGAGAAAAAGCGAAAATGAGAAGCAAACACAAATGAAGAAGTCGGTTTTTATCGTTGAGCACAAAAACAACAAAAAAAAGAGTATCTAATCTAATAGGCCCCGTGCGTGCTATAGGTCAATCTCCAACGTCTGTCCCATCGCCTCAGTGTTGCATCCCTGTTTACAAGTACTTTAATGGGATGTGCTCTCATGAACCCATAGCACTTATACCAGTGCCCGGAAAACTTGTCCCGGGAAAACTCGTCTCTGGAAAAATCGTACCTGGAAAACTCGAACCGTTCAGTTTGTTCAGGTATGCTGAAAACGAATATCGCAAGGAAAATCAGCACAGACTGACTATAGACTCACCATCAAAGTATTGAAATATTTTTTTATTTTATAAAGGAATCACTACTTATCAAGCCCCAGAGGCCACTCGAGGATAAGGCTTAAAGTGTGTACAGTAGTCAATGGACAATATCATAGTAATCGTTAGAAGTGTACATTTGGTAAATTGGATTATTTATAAGGGGCGGCTTATCAAGAACTTGTTTACATTGGACTTGAAGACGACGTAATAAAAATATAAAGTTGCAAGAACTAGCGAAAAATATAATTTTAACGATGCATTTCAAATCGTAAACTGCCTGCTTACATTTTTTTTACATTTTTCGAAGATAATAAAAAGTGTAAAAAAAAAGCAAACCTTTAGAATCCTAAAAAGATCTCCCGGGAGCATTTTTGCAACATGAAAAATATACAAACCAAAATAAAGAGAGGAGGCAACCCTGCTCAAAAATATGGTTTATTACATCGCCTAAAAAAAGAAGAAGAATCGGGGGCTCCGTGGGGAAGTAAATTGTTTTCTTTTTTCTAACTTGGTTTTAAAAAGCTTTTATTGCTAACATTTATTTTCATGAACTCTAACCACACCTCACAACCCTAAACCGGCCGGTCGGGGAAAAAAGTTTTTATTTTTTTAAATTTTGGTGAATACGACAACACACATACGCACGCATGTACACACATACACACACACGCACGCACGCACACATAAGCATATCGCTTGTCACCAAGCTAAAGAAGAGAGAGAGAGAGTGGGGGAAGGAGAGAAAGGATCGTACGTGCCGGGGTCAAACAGAAGTTAAATGAAATCGATTATAAATCGCTCGACAAAGTTGTGTCTGAACTTTTTATTCTATGAAACTTAAGATTAATAAAACGAAATAATCGTGGCCCGTGGAAATTTCATGGCGAATATTTCGCATTCAAGAGAACAAAACGAAAAAGTAGTGAATAAATAAATATATAAGAAAATGAATGTTACCAAAGGCAAGATAAGTTACTCTGCTACCTACCTAGATCACATTTTTGTTGTTTTAACTTATTTTAAAACGTTTATTCAACACAAACAAAAGTAGCGCACGGTTTTAAGTTAGAACAATAAAGAAGTGTCTGACATTTTACAGACATCTTGTGAGACTCGATAATCGCTCCAAACTCGAAAATTAAGCAAAATACTGGTAGGAACACATCCAATAAATGTCAGCAAACGTTCGAACATGTTTTCTTTTTCACATTAGCGAAACACTTATCAGAGAAAAAGCGAAAATGAGAAGCAAACACAAATGAAGAAGTCGGTTTTTATCGTTGAGCACAAAAACAACAAAAAAAAAGAGTATCTAATCTAATAGGCCCCGTGCGTGCTATAGGTCAATCTCCAACGTCTGTCCCATCGCCTCAGTGTTGCATCCCTGTTTACAAGTACTTTAATGGGATGTGCTCTCATGAACCCATAGCACTTATACCAGTGCCCGGAAAACTTGTCCCGGGAAAACTCGTCTCTGGAAAAATCGTACCTGGAAAACTCGAACCGTTCAGTTTGTTCAGGTATGCTGAAAACGAATATCGCAAGGAAAATCAGCACAGACTGACTATAGACTCACCATCAAAGTATTGAAATATTTTTTTATTTTATAAAGGAATCACTACTTATCAAGCCCCAGAGGCCACTCGAGGATAAGGCTTAAAGTGTGTACAGTAGTCAATGGACAATATCATAGTAATCGTTAGAAGTGTACATTTGGTAAATTGGATTATTTATAAGGGGCGGCTTATCAAGAACTTGTTTACATTGGACTTGAAGACGACGTAATAAAAATATAAAGTTGCAAGAACTAGCGAAAAATATAATTTTAACGATGCATTTCAAATCGTAAACTGCCTGCTTACATTTTTTTTACATTTTTCGAAGATAATAAAAAGTGTAAAAAAAAAGCAAACCTTTAGAATCCTAAAAAGATCTCCCGTGAGCATTTTTGCAACATGAAAAATATACAAACCAAAATAAAGAGAGGAGGCAACCCTGCTCAAAAATATGGTTTATTACATCGCCTAAAAAAAGAAGAAGAATCGGGGGCTCCGTGGGGAAGTAAATTGTTTTCTTTTTTCTAACTTGGTTTTAAAAAGCTTTTATTGCTAACATTTATTTTCATGAACTCTAACCACACCTCACAACCCTCATCCGGCCGGTCGGGGAAAAAAGTTTTTATTTTTTTAAATTTTGGTGAATACGACAACACACATACGCACGCATGTACACACATACACACACACGCACGCACGCACGCACACATAAGCATATCGCTTGTCACCAAGCTAAAGAAGACAGAGAGAGAGTGGGGGAAGGAGAGAAAGGATCGTACGTGCCGGGGTCAAACAGAAGTTAAATGAAATCGATTATAAATCGCTCGACAAAGTTGTGTCTGAACTTTTTATTCTATGAAACTTAAGATTAATAAAACGAAATAATCGTGGCCCGTGGAAATTTCATGGCGAATATTTCGCATTCAAGAGAACAAAACGAAAAAGTAGTGAATAAATAAATATATAAGAAAATGAATGTTACCAAAGGCAAGATAAGTTACTCTGCTACCTACCTAGATCACATTTTTGTTGTTTTAACTTATTTTAAAACGTTTATTCAACACAAACAAAAGTAGCGCACGGTTTTAAGTTAGAACAATAAAGAAGTGTCTGACATTTTACAGACATCTTGTGAGACTCGATAATCGCTCCAAACTCGAAAATTAAGCAAAATACTGGTAGGAACACATCCAATAAATGTCAGCAAACGTTCGAACATGTTTTCTTTTTCACATTAGCGAAACACTTATCAGAGAAAAAGCGAAAATGAGAAGCAAACACAAATGAAGAAGTCGGTTTTTATCGTTGAGCAGTTTGTTCAGATATGCTGAAAACGAATATCGCAAGGAAAATTAGCACAGACAGACAGACAAATCGTTTTCGAGATATTAATGCGTGTATTTTGAAATGTAAAGTAAAAAAGATGGCCCATCAAGCCAGAAATAAATTAATGACAGTTTAAAGGCTTCAAAATCGCTTTCGAATTGACTATGACATGATCGTGATTTTCTCATAAAATTCAACATCAACTGTCGATTTATTCGTCGCATTAACTCGCATCCTAGACTTGATTTAACCCGTGAGTGTCGACTCATAAATCAATCGAAATATAAATATAGAAAAAAAAATTATTAGGATTATTTTTTATTAATAGTAAATTACTGTTTCTTAAATTTCAAATCTATATAAAAACAAAAACTTAATTTCAAATCTATATAAAAACACGAACTTAATTTTCCATTTCAGCGTATATTTTGTAAATTTAAATCCAGCCGAGAATGGTTTATGTAAGATGACTAAACCTCCCCCCCCCCTCTCTCTCTCTCTCTCTCTCTCTCTCTCTCTCTCTCTCTTTAGCTTCTCCGTGCCCCTGTCACTAAGTATGTGTATATATATATACTTATATATATATATATGGAGAGAGAGAGAGAGAGAGAGAGAGAGAGAGAGAGAGAGAGAGAGAGAGAGAGAGAGAATATGTGCTTCCACATCAAAGAGGGGCAGGAGCATAAACAGAGACAGAAGCACACACTCTAACACACTCGCATAAAAACACACATACAGAAAACACACACATACATACGCACTTGGATAAACACACACACACACTCGCATAAACACACACATACACGAACACACACGTACACACAAATACTCAAACACACCAACACCAACACAAATCAACTTTCCGTTAAAAGCTGGCATGAGGTGGCAGGGGTGGGTGTCATAAGTGTCAATCGAATTTGAAAGTTTGTTAACGAAATGGATTTATTTCAACTTCGTTTGACACGTGCCAATTCTCCTGCCCTTCACCCACCCCTCTACCTGCCTCTCTCTTTACTAAGACTTTTCGGGTTGGGGTCTGGGGTAGGGCGTAAAAATAACCGTTTTTTTTTTTCGTTATTAAATTGTAATTTTAAAAAATTGAATCATTACCTTAAAAGTTAAGAAAGCCATTCTTAATGTAGAGAGGGGCATGTTAACTATTCTGTACTTCCAGCCAATAATTTAATAAGCAAAAGATAGGATAAAATTGAATTTAACAAATATCGAAGAAGTTTTCTTTGATATTTTTTATTTTACAAGCTGCCCCAGCGTAGTATTATCTCCAATCTCTCCATGATAAAAACGGCTTTCTGAAAAAAAAAAAAAAAAACACTCCCAAGAAAGCCGTTCTTAACATGGTAACAAATATCGAAGAAGTTTTCTTTGATATTTTTTATTTTACAAGCTGCCCCAGCGTAGTATTTTCTCCAATCTCTCCATGATAAAAACGGCTTTCTGAAAAAAAAAAAAAAAACACTCCCAAGAAAGCCGTTCTTAACATGGAGAGATTGGAGGGGGTATTCCGGAAGTCGTTCTTAAAATGGGGAGAGGAGGGCGTTTTGTAACTATTCCGTACTTTAACCTAACAATTTAATAAAAAAAAACATCAAATGTTAAATAAAAATAAATAAAAATAAGATAAATAAAAAATAAATACCTACCTGCCTCTCTCTTTACTAAGACTTTTCGGTTGGGGTGTTTATGCTACGCTGGGGTAGGTCGTAAAAACAAATTTTTTTTTTTCGTTATTAAATTGTAATTTTTTAAGAAATCATTACCTTAAAAGTTAAGAAAGCCATTCTTAATGTAGAGAGGGGCATGTTAACTATTCTGTACTTTCAGCATGTTAACTATTCTGTACTTTCAGCCAATAATTTAATAAGATAGGATAAAATTGAATTTAACTTGAAATTTTTACCCAAAAATATCGAAGAAGTTTTCTTTGATATTTTTTATTTTACAAGCTGCCCCAGCGTAGTATTATCTCCAATCTCTCCATGATAAAAACGGCTTTCTGAAAAAAAAAAACACTTCCAAGAAAGCCGTTCTTAACATGGAGAGATTGGAGATAATACTACGCTGGGGCAGCTTGTAAAATAAAAAATAAATTTCTGCTAATGATATATATATATATATATCTATATCTATATCTATATATATATCTATATATATATATATATATATATATATATATATAAGTAATGTGATTTATAATTTAAAAGTTTTTTATTTTATTGAATTAAAAAATAATTATATATATATATATATATATATATATAAATATATATATATAATTATTTTTTAATTTTTTTATAACTTTTCAAAGTTTCGGTTTCTCTCTCTCTCTCTTTCTCTCTCTCTCTCTCTCTCTCTATCTCTCTCTCTCTCGCTCGCTCGCTCTCGCGCACGCGCGCTTCTCCGTGTCCTTATATATAGACAGAGAGAGAGGGAAAAGGGGGGAGAGACCGAAAGAGACAGAGAATGTGTCTACGCTCCCCTCCAACATGCTTCAACGCCAACGACGCACACACCCACATACACACACACTTGCATTAACACAAACATACAAATTTAACTCAGCACACACACTCACATAAACACATAAACACATACACACACACACACACTCGCATAAAGGCACCAACACACACAAACACAAAGTATTACTCTGTGTGTGCGTGCGTGCGTGCGTGCGCGCATATCACGCCACATTCACTCTTCAACTAAACAAGTTTAAATCAACCAATGAAAAGGCAGCTAGGTAACACAAACTCCATAAAAGGTAAAAAGGTTGCATCATCGACTCGAACTGTTCGATTTTTCCCGGAAAAAGTTAACGGTTTTCACGGCGATGGTGAAATATAAAAAGAGGCCTAAAACGGGCTGTAAATTCAGTTTGGACCCTGGCAGCGAGATGAGTTCCGGAAGAATAGATGACCAGCCAGTCGACCCAGCTAAGCCGCCGCCCTGCCGCTCCTCAGTCGACCCAGCTAAGCCGCCGCCCTGCCGCTCCTCTGTCTACTTCTCTGATGTAAAAAAAAAAGGTATGTCCTTTCGTTTCAAAGTAGATGACGCATTTATTTCAGTTGTGTAAACTGCACAAGTGTTCAAATGAACGTTGTTAGTATGAGCACAGTTCATAAACACGTCGAATTTCTTTTCAAATTTCGACACTTGTGTAGTTTACACGATTTTAACGTCTTTTTATATTTTATTATACTGTTAGAAAGCCAGCCAACAAATATTACCGTTTTTTTAATTTGTTAGGTGAAAGTATACATATAATATTATTTAAGGGAGGTCAATAAACTATAGAATTACCGTGACAATTGTGCAGTTTATAAACCGTGCTGTTCTTGGAAAAAAATATTAAAATTTAAATCTAAATTAACGTCTTTTTGTAAAATTTGTTAGGTGAAAGTATACATATAATATTATTTAAGGGCGGTCAATAAACTATAGAATTACCGTGACAATTGTGCAGTTTATAAACCGTGCTGTTCTGCTGTTCTGGGAAAAAATATTAAAATTTAAATCTAAATTAACGTCTGTTTTTGTTAATTTGTTAGGTGAAAGCATACATATAATATTATTTAAGGGCGGTCGATAAACTATAGAATTACCGTGACAATTGTGCAGTTTATAAACCGTGCTGTTCTGGGAAAAAAATATTAAAATTTAAATCTAAATTAACGTCTTTTTTTTAAATTTGTTAGGTGAAAGCATACATATAATATTATTTAAGGGTGGTCGATAAACTATAGAATTACCGTGACAATTGTGCAGTTTATAAACCGTGCTGTTCTGGGAAAAAAATATTAAAGTTAAAATCTAAATTAACGTCTTTTTTTAAAATTTGTTAGGTGAAAGCATACATAATATTATTTAAGGGTGGTCGATAAACTATAGAATTACCGTGACAATTGTGCAGTTTATAAACCGTGCTTTTGCTGGAAAATATATTTTAAATTTAAATCTAAATTAACGTCTGTTTTTGTTAATTTGTTAGGTGAAAGCATACATATAATATTATTTAAGGGCGGTCGATAAACTATAGAATTACCGTGACAATTGTGCAGTTTATAAACCGTGCTGTTCTGGGAAAAAAATATTAAAATTTAAATCTAAATTAACGTCTTTTTTTTAAATTTGTTAGGTGAAAGCATACGTATAATATTATTTAAGGGTGGTCGATAAACTATAGAATTACCGTGACAATTGTGCAGTTTATAAACCGTGCTTTTGCTGGAAAATATATTTTAAATTTAAATCTAAATTAACGTTTTTTTTTTTAAATTTGTTAGGTGAAAGCATACATATAATATTATTTAAGGGCGGTCGATAAACTATAGAATTACCGTGACAATTGTGCAGTTTATAAACCGTGCTTTTGCTGGAAAATATATTTTAAATTTAAATCTAAATTAACGTCTTTTTTTTTTAATTTGTTAGGTGAAAGCATACATATAATATTATTTAAGGGTGGTCAATAAACTATAGAATTACCGTGACAATTGTGCAGTTTATAAACCGTGCTTTTGCTGGAAAATATATTTTAAATTTAAATCTAAATTAACGTCTTTTTTTTAAATTTGTTAGGTGAAAGCATACATATAATATTATTTAAGGGCGGTCAATAAACTATAGAATTACCGTGACAATTGTGCAGTTTATAAACCGTGCTGTTCTGGGAAAAAAATATTAAAATTTTAATCTAAATTAACGTCTTTTTTTAAAATTTGTTAGATGAAAGCATACATATAATATTATTTAAGGGCGGTCGATAAACTGTAGAATTACCGTGACAATTGTGCAGTTTATAAACCGTTCTTTTATTGGATAAAATACTGGATGTGTATTTTCCCCCCTAAAGTCCAACCCTATCCTCACCGTGGTAGGGGGGTGTAACGTTGTAGTTTAACAGCTACACGGCTAAATGGGCTCTGGCAAAAAAAAAAAAAAAAAAAAATCCAGAAAATGTCGGCATTAGTTTGTTGCGTCCGTCATCTGGTCGTCTTTTTATACGCTTGCATGTGGCGAGCAAAAAGGCGTGAAGGGAGCAGGCTGAAAGGAGAACAATACCCGAAAGATGTAAACCGAACGAAAGAGAAAAATGGGCCTCCCTGCAAGGCCCCGTGTTCTCCCCAGCCTGCTCCCAGTTTCCCCGACTTTGCATGCAACTGGTTTTGAGCTTTTGGAAAGCTCTTTTCTCAGTGTCGGGGTGTTGACTCCACTTCCAAGTTAACAAATAGCTGCAAGTCTGGGTACGGTCCGATTGGTTCCGAAGCTCTTCCGCTGTGAGGTGCGCTTTCGAATCTCCCGAAGGGGGCTACCCTCTAAGCAGGCGACACGTGCTCGTGTTACTATGTAATGCATGCTTGCCTCGACTCAACTAAGGACGACTAGAGTTCGACTAGATTGTGTGCTCACAAGCCGCTTTAAGGCCGCTTTTATATTCCTACTGTCTAGGAACTCCGAAATGGTATGGTAGTGCAATTATATATGACCGTCCTCCAATACGAAATGGTAGTGCAATTATATATGACGGTCCTCCGATATGATAGTAGGAATGCCAGTTTTGTGAGCGATCATCGCCGTCTTATGAACACAAACTAGTGGTATCTTTACGAATCCTGTTGGGTAGAGAGAACACCTCTGTTTTCTGCTCCGCCTGTTATTCTGAGTAGAAACCGCTTTTTAGGAGATGTTCGCAGCACAGCTTGTTTTTATATAGTGCCCCTCCTTTCGGGAGTTCATCACCTCGCTGCCCAGACGAGAGCTTTTTCCGGTGGAACCTCTTTTTTTTTTCTTTTTTTTATTTTACTTTCCAGTTTAATGGCGAACGAACAGTCACCAGCAAGTGGTCTGCACCGACAGGAAGATGAGTATAGTATCACCCTTTCTTCTTTTTATTTCGATTTCAGTCTTTGTGATTTGATAATTTAATTTAACTGTTTCCATTGTTCCAGCTTTCACACAGCAGTAGATTATCAACACTATAAATATCATCTCTTTTTTATAGATTGGAACAAGCAATGAAACCTAGCAGCATCACCGTTCCTGTCTGCCACATGTCTTGTGCACTTTGAATCCAGTATTTCTTTCTTTGCGTTCAAGCACATCTGGGTACAATCAAACTGCGTATGATGTATGTCTATCTGTTTCTTCCAACATTAGCATCTCAAAGTCTTGGCAGCAATCATTGTCATAGAAGTAGAGTAAGTATTCTTTTTCTTTCCTTCTGTGTGTATATCTTTATAATTTCAGGTACTCCTCTTGATCATGATGGAATTCTACTATCAGCTATTGTGAGAATTATGTGCATTGGAAAAAACAACTGAATCCAGCAGCATCACCTATCCTAGCTGCCACATGTTTCCTGTAGTTACAGAAGTCCTCAAGTAAGTGTTTCTTTCTTTGTGTACATGCACATCTGGGTACAATCAAATTCTAAACTATTAACTTTATTTAAATGAATGCAGTTCTGCTTGTATTTCTTCTCATCAGCTAACTTATGCAACTACAAAAAAAAAAGTAGTACATGGGTGTTTGATCATAACCAGAAAGTTAAATATATCATTAAAAAAAAAAAAGTTTTTAAATTATTAAAAAAAAGAAGTTTTTAAATTATTAAAAGGAAAAAAATCATCACAGTAAAAATTATATATATGTAACAAAGAACACAAACAAACATGAAATTGCCATGAGTTTCAGCAAGAAGCAGAAAAGAGAAAAAGTGGAGATAACACCTGGGAAGTAACAGGTAAGAATTTTCTTTATTTCTTATCTCAACTAGCGCATAGATTTTTTTCAAATATACATTAAAAAAAATTACCCAAGTCAAACAATTGATGGAAAAACTAAGCATTAAAGTTCAATTAAACATAAAAAAAATAAATTCTAATAATTATGTAATCTATATACAAATTGTCTCCCTTGAATATATATATATATACATATTCAAGGGAGACCATTGGTATATAGATTACATAATAATTAGAAGTTATTTTTTTAATTGAAATATATATATATATTCAAGGGAGACAATTTGTATATATATCATATAATTATTTGAAGTAATTTTTTAATTCAAATATATATATATATATATATTTATTTATTTATTTCAATTAAAAAAATAACTTCTAATAATTGTTATCTATATTCACATAGTCTTCCTTGAATATATATATATATATATATATATTCAAGGGAGACAATTTGTATAAAGATCACATAATTATTAGAAGTTATTTTTTTTAATTGAAATAAATATATATATTCAAGGGAGACAATTTGTATATAGATCAGATAATTATTAGAATTATTTTTTTAAATTGAAATAAATACATTTATATATATATATATATATATATATATTATACTAGCATAGGTTACTGGCGTAGCCCCGGTGTTTAGCGGTGTATGCTGCCCCCCTCCCCAACAAAAAAGAAAGCAGAGAAACGGTTAATTTTTTAAAACTTGACCCCTATTATGAACCCTTAAAATTTATTGTTTTGGGCTCCAAATGAGATATTAAGTTAGATCCATGTCCAAGGAAACTATATGTAAAATTTCAAGTGTTTAGACCCATAATTGTCGGAGGAGATTTGTAGGGTTCTCAAAGGCCAAATCATTGAAGTTTGACCCCTCAATCGCCAAATTTCTGTCCAAGTACCAATCACATAGATTTTCCAAAATCTCAGTACCCTTTTTATCAAAATTTGGAATATGTAGACTAAAATTGACAGAAATGTACACACAGACAGACATATTCAATTCTATAGATAGATAGATAGATAAATAATGAGAGACAGAAAGATAAATATATACGATGATTAATGAATTAGTAGAGATAGTTGTTAAATTTTTGGAAATATGTATGGCAATTTGATGGTAAGACTTAGAGCTAACTGTAAATATTTAAAATATATACACAGAAATTCAAATGACAGGACTTATATGTAGAGTGCTCAATACATCAGTAGAGCAAGGTAATAAATTAAAAAAAATGTATACGTAAATTTAGATAACCACAATTTTTTTGGTATTCTTGTGTGAATATGACATAATGTAATATAAATTTTAATAATTTTATTCTAAATGTTATGATTCTCAATAAAAAATCTAAAATGTCAATATATATATATATATATATACATATATATATATATTTCAATAAAAAGAATAACTTCTAATAATTATGTCATCTATATAACAATTGTCTCCCTTGAACATATATAGATTATATATATATATATTAAATATATATATTTATATATATATATATATATATATATATATATTTATTAAAAAAAATAACTTCTAATAATTATGTGATCTATATTAAAATTGTCTCCCTTGAATATATATATATATATATATATATATATATATATATATATATATATTTATTTATTTCAATAAAAAAAATAAGGTCTAATAAAAATTACAAATTGTCCCCCTGTAATATATATATATATATATATATACACATATATTTACTTATTTCAATAAAAAAATAACTTCTGATAATTATATGATCTATATACAAATTGTCTCCCTTTTTTTAGCACTATTTAAAGTGTAATTATTAAATAAAAATCTAAATAAAATGTCTTTATTGCTCTGTCTTATTGAGCACTCTTATATAACTCTGGTTAAATCTTAATGTTTACTTATCCTGTAATAAAATAAACGTTTTATAATATCAGCTCTGTCTAGTTTTGAGCACTATTTTAAAGTGTTATTATTAAGTAAAAATCTAAATAACATGACTTTATTGTTCTATGTCTCATTGATTGAATTGAAATAAATAAATATATATATATATATATATATATATATATATATATATTTACTTCAATTAATAAAAATAACTTCTAATTATTATATGATCTATATCAAATTGTCTCCCTTGAATATATATATATATATTTATTTATTTCAATAAAAAAAAACTTCTAATAATTATGTGATCTATATACAAATTGTCTCCCTTGAATATATATATATATAGATTATATATATATATATATGTATTTCAATTAAAAAAATAACTTCTAATAATTATGTGATTTATATATTTACCAATGATTCTTGCATGTGCTCCATAGTTTTATATAGCTGTGTAGTAAATTTAAAAATTGCTTTGTTTAATTATACAAGACGATTTTACTTTAAGAGTGCTCAATGCATTTATAGAGCTTTGTAGTAAGAGTTGGAAACATTTTGGCAATTATTTTAGACAAATCTACTTCCAGAGTGCTCAATATATTAGTAGAGCTAAATAAAACATTTGAGAAACAGATATGGCATTTCAACTGCATAAATTTATTTTGACAGAGTTCAATACATTAGTAGAGCTAAATATAGACTTTCAAAAAACGTATGGCAATTCAGCTACACGAATATACTTAAGAGTGCTCAATACATTAGTAGACGAAAGAATAAAATTCAGAAAACATGAAGAGCTCTGCAGTATGTTTTGAAAACCTAAATGTCAATATGTAAGTATAAATATACTGTAAGTGTTTAATATATATATATATATATATATATATATATATATATATATATATATATATATATATGACAAGTATTTAAAACAAGTTTCTTATTTGAGTGCCTAATATATTTGAGAGCTCTATGGTAACTTTATAAAACATATTTCAAAATTATGTTAGATAAATTGTCTTTGAGAGTGCTCATTTCTAAGTAGAGCTCTGTAGAAAATTTTTGAGACATGTTCAGCAATTTAAGTTCATATGAGTTAATAAATAGAGCTATATAGTGACTTGTGCAAACTTATATGGCACTTATCCTAGACAAGTTAACTCTTGTAGCTGTGCAATACGTAAGTAGAGTTCTGCATTAGTTTTGGGGTATGGTTCTCACTTTATTAGGGCAATAACTTGGACACATTATACTATGGACAAATCCATTGAGGACAACCAAAGGTAACCTGTTTTTTTCCACTCTGCTGAATAAGACTCATCCGTCTTGGTTCACTCTTGGGACATTAAAACACACAAGGTGAAGAATTAAAAAAAGAATGCAAAAATGTAAATGTCTTTGCAACTCATTCATTTTCACTTTCATAACACAAAAACAAAAAAATATACATAATAAAAAATGTTAAGCAAAATTGATTCATGTTAACACCTCTCCCAACACCACAGATTAACTACAAAAATACTTGATAAAGCAAAACACAATTACAAATGTGTATGAAAAAAATAAAAATAAAAAAAATCAACCAAGCAATGGCTCATGATTTCCTGGTGTTTGATGGAATGTGAGTAGGCATACAGCCTGGATAATTTTCCAAGGTAAGTGATGATATTCATCATTATTGTCTTTTTGGATTAGTTCAGATATATCTCATAACTATAATTGTTTTATGTATATATTTATATGTCTAGATGTTATGTGTGCTATTTGCATGTTCCCTATAGAAAAAAAGCTACATAAAATCTACAAGTGTATTCTGATGTAGAATTAACCAGTAAAAACAATGCTTGTGTTCCTGATATACAAACTATTTCCTATTAGCATATAAGTTGAATCATGAAATTTATCTCCCTTGCCTGTCTCTCTTTATACCTCTGTATTTATCTAGATCTGTCTATCTCCCTTTTCTTATTCTTTATCCCTATTCCCCGTCTTGCTATCCCAGGTAAGAGTAGGCGTCGATGAGGCACATCCAGACGCCAACCTACACGGTGCAGAGAAAGGACAGAAAAAAAACTAAGTCCCGATGTGCCTAGCAGATTAGAAGGCATTTTGCTACGCCTACATGCACCCAACATGGCAGTAGGCGTCGATCGGGCACTTCAAGACACTTACTTACACTGTTTTGAACTTAGAGATTTCAATTGAATACTACTTGACATGTGTTGGTCTAGTAGCTCCTCATCTACCTATACCTACGTCCACCCCTGTAAGGACTTAGAAATTTTCAATTGAATACACGTTGAGAAGGCTTGATCTATAGGATTCTCATCTACCTATATCCACATCCCCTCTTGTTTAGACTTAGAAATTTTACATTGAATACACGTTGACTTGCATTGGTCTATAGGATTCTCATCTACCTATATCGACATCCCCTCTTGTTTGGACTTAGAAATTTTCAATTGAATACACGTTGACTTGCATTGGTCTATAGGATTCTGATCTACCTATATCCACATCCCCTCTTGTTTGGACTTAGAAATTTTCAATTGAATACACGTTGACTTGCATTGGTCTATAGGATTCTCATCTACCTATATCTACATCCCCTCTTGTTTGGACTTAGAAATTTTCAATTGAATACACGTTGACTTGCATTGGTCTATAGGATTCTGATCTACCTATATCCACATCCCCTCTTGTTTGGACTTAGAAATTTTCAATTGAATACACGTTGACTTGCATTGGTCTATAGGATTCTCATCTACCTATATCCACATCCCCTCTTGTTTGGACTTAGAAATTTTCAATTGAATACACGTTGACTTGCATTGGTCTATAGGATTCTCATCTACCTATATCCACATCCCCTGTTGTTTGGACTTAGAAATTTTCAATTGAATACACGTTGACTTGCATTGGTCTATAGGATTCTGATCTACCTATATCCACATCCCCTCTTGTTTGGACTTAGAAATTTTCAATTGAATACACGTTGACTTGCATTGGTCTATAGGATTCTCATCTACCTATATCTACATCCCCTCTTGTTTGGACTTAGAAATTTTCAATTGAATACACGTTGACTTGCATTGGTCTATAGGATTCTGATCTACCTATATCCACATCCCCTCTTGTTTGGACTTAGAAATTTTCAATTGAATACACGTTGACTTGCATTGGTCTATAGGATTCTCATCTACCTATATCCACATCCCCTCTTGTTTGGACTTAGAAATTTTCAATTGAATACACGTTGACTTGCATTGGTCTATAGGATTCTCATCTACCTATATCCACATCCCCTGTTGTTTGGACTTAGAAATTTTCAATTGAATACACGTTGACTTGCATTGGTCTATAGGATTCTGATCTACCTATATCCACATCCCCTCTTGTTTGGACTTAGAAATTTTCAATTGAATACACGTTGACTTGCATTGGTCTATAGGATTCTCATCTACCTATATCTACATCCCCTCTTGTTTGGACTTAGAAATTTTCAATTGAATACACGTTGACTTGCATTGGTCTATAGGATTCTCATCTACCTATATCCACATCCCCTCTTGTTTGGACTTAGAAATTTTCAATTGAATACACGTTGACTTGCATTGGTCTATAGGATTCTGATCTACCTATATCCACATCCCCTCTTGTTTGGACTTAGAAATTTTCAATTGAATACACGTTAACTTGCATTGGTCTATAGGATTCTCATCTACCTATATCCACATCCCCTCTTGTTTGGACTTAGAAACTTTCAATTGAATACACGTTGACTTGCATTGGTCTATAGGATTCTCATCTACCTATATCCACATCCCCTCTTGTTTGGACTTAGAAATTTTCAATTGAATACACGTTGACTTGCATTGGTCTATAGGATTCTGATCTACCTATATCCACATCCCCTCTTGTTTGGACTTAGAAATTTTCAATTGAATACACGTTGACTTGCATTGGTCTATAGGATTCTCATCTACCTATATCCACATCCCCTCTTGTTTGGACTTAGAAATTTTCAATTGAATACACGTTGACTTGCATTGGTCTATAGGATTCTCATCTAACTATATCCACATCCCCTCTTGTTTGGACTTAGAAATTTTCAATTGAATACACGTTGACTTGCATTGGTCTATAGGATTCTCATCTACCTATATCGACATCCCCTCTTGTTTGGACTTAGAAATTTTCAATTGAATACACGTTGACTTGCATTGGTCTATAGGATTCTCATCTACCTATATCCACATCCCCTCTTGTTTGGACTTAGAAATTTTCAATTGAATACACGTTGACTTGCATTGGTCTATAGGATTCTCATCTACCTATATCCACATCCCCTCTTGTTTGGACTTAGAAATTTTCAATTGAATACACGTTGACTTGCATTGGTCTATAGGATTCTCATCTACCTATATCCACATCCCCTCTTGTTTGGACTTAGAAATTTTCAATTGAATACACGTTGACTTGCATTGGTCTAAGGGATTCTCATCTACCTATATCGACATCCTCTCTTGTTTGGACTTAGAAATTTTCAATTGAATACACGTTGACTTGCATTGGTCTATAGGATTCTATTCTACCTATATCCACATCCCCTCTTGTTTGGACTTAGAAATTTTCAATTGAATACACGTTGACTTGCATTGGTCTATAGGATTCTCATCTACCTATATCCACATCCCCTCTTGTTTGGACTTAGAAATTTTCAATTGAATACACGTTGACTTGCATTGGTCTATAGCATTCTCATCTACCTATATCCACATCCCCTCTTGTTTGGACTTAGAAATTTTCAATTGAATACACGTTGACTTGCATTGGTTTATATGATTCTGATCTACCTATATCCACATCCCCTCTTGTTTGGACTTAGAAATTTTCAATTGAATACACGTTGACTTGCATTGGTCTATAGGATTCTATTCTACCTATATCCACATCCCCTCTTGTTTGGACTTAGAAATTTTCAATTGAATACACGTTGACTTGCATTGGTCTATAGGATTCTATTCTACCTATATCCACATCCCCTCTTGTTTGGACTTAGAAATTTTCAATTGAATACACGTTGACTTGCATTGGTCTATAGGATTCTATTCTACCTATATCCACATCCCCTCTTGTTTGGACTTAGAAATTTTCAATTGAATACACGTTGACTTGCATTGGTCTATAGGATTCTATTCTACCTATATCCACATCCCCTCTTGTTTGGACTTAGAAATTTTCAATTGAATACACGTTGACTTGCATTGGTCTATAGGATTCTCATCTACCTATATCCACATCCCCTGTTGTTTGGACTTAGAAATTTTCAATTGAATACACGTTTACTTGCATTGGTCTATAGGATTCTCATCTACCTATATCCACATCCCCTCTTGTTTGGACTTAGAAATTTTCAATTGAATACACGTTGACTTGCATTGGTCTATAGGATTCTATTCTACCTATATCCACATCCCCTCTTGTTTGGACTTAGAAATTTTCAATTGAATACACGTTGACTTGCATTGGTCTATAGGATTCTATTCTACCTATATCCACATCCCCTCTTGTTTGGACTTAGAAATTTTCAATTGAATACACGTTGACTTGCATTGGTCTATAGGATTCTATTCTACCTATATCCACATCCCCTCTTGTTTGGACTTAGAAATTTTCAATTGAATACACGTTGACTTGCATTGGTCTATAGGATTCTATTCTACCTATATCCACATCCCCTCTTGTTTGGACTTAGAAATTTTCAATTGAATACACGTTGACTTGCATTGGTCTATAGCATTCTCATCTACCTATATCCACATCCCCTCTTGTTTGGACTTAGAAATTTTCAATTGAATACACGTTGACTTGCATTGGTCTATAGGATTCTATTCTACCTATATCCACATCCCCTCTTGTTTGGACTTAGAAATTTTCAATTGAATACACGTTGACTTGCATTGGTCTATAGGATTCTATTCTACCTATATCCACATCCCCTCTTGTTTGGACTTAGAAATTTTCAATTGAATACACGTTGACTTGCATTGGTCTATAGGATTCTATTCTACCTATATCCACATCCCCTCTTGTTTGGACTTAGAAATTTTCAATTGAATACACGTTGACTTGCATTGGTCTATAGGATTCTATTCTACCTATATCCACATCCCCTCTTGTTTGGACTTAGAAATTTTCAATTGAATACACGTTGACTTGCATTGGTCTATAGGATTCTCATCTACCTATATCCACATCCCCTGTTGTTTGGACTTCGAAATTTTCAATTGAATACACGTTGACTTGCATTGGTCTATAGGATTCTGATCTACCTATATCCACATCCCCTCTTGTTTGGACTTAGAAATTTTCAATTGAATATACGTTGACTTGCATTGGTCTATAGCATTCTCATCTACCTATATCCACATCCCCTCTTGTTTTGACTTAGAAATTTTCAATTGAATACACGTTGACTTGCATTGGTTTATATGATTCTGATCTACCTATATCCACATCCCCTCTTGTTTGGACTTAGAAATTTTCAATTGAATACACGTTGACTTGCATTGGTCTATAGGATTCTATTCTACCTATATCGACATCCCCTCTTGTTTGGACTTAGAAATTTTCAATTGAATACACGTTGACTTGCATTGGTCTATAGGATTCTCATCTACCTATATCCACATCCCCTCTTGTTTGGACTTAGAAATTTTCAATTGAATACACGTTGACTTGCATTGGTCTATAGGATTCTCATCTACCTATATCCACATCCCCTCTTGTTTGGACTTAGAAATTTTCAATTGAATACACGTTGACTTTCATTGGTCTATAGGATTCTCATCTTCCTATATCTACATCCCCTCTTGTTTGGACTTAGAAATTTTCATTTGAATACACGTTGACTTGCATTGGTCTATAGGATTCTCATCTACCTATATCCACATCCCCTCTTGTTTGGACTTAGAAATTTTCAATTGAATACACGTTGACTTGCATTGGTCTATAGGATTCTCATCTACCTATATCGACATCCCCTCTTGTTTGGACTTAGAAATTTTCAATTGAATACAGGTTGACTTGCATTGGTCTATAGGATTCTCATCTACCTATATCCACATCCCCTGTTGTTTGGACTTAGAAATTTTCAATTGAATACACGTTGACTTGCATTGGTCTATAGCATTCTCATCTACCTATATCCACATCCCCTCTTGTTTGGACTTAGAAATTTTCAATTGAATACACGTTGAATTGCATTGGTCTATAGCATTCTCATCTACCTATATCCACATCCCCTCTTGTTTGGACTTAGAAATTTTCAATTGAATACAGGTTGACTTGCATTGGTCTATAGGATTCTCATCTACCTATATCCACATCCCCTCTTGTTTGGACTTAGAAATTTTCAATTGAATACACGTTGACTTGCATTGGTCTATAGGATTCTCATCTACCTATATCCACATCCCCTGTTGTTTGGACTTAGAAATTTTCAATTGAATACACGTTGAATTGCATTGGTCTATAGCATTCTCATCTACCTATATCCACATCCCCTCTTGTTTGGACTTAGAAATTTTCAATTGAATACAGGTTGACTTGCATTGGTCTATAGGATTCTCATCTACCTATATCCACATCCCCTCTTGTTTGGACTTAGAAATTTTCAATTGAATACACGTTGAATTGCATTGGTCTATAGGATTCTCATCTACCTATATCCACATCCCCTCTTGTTTGGACTTAGAAATTTTCAATTGAATACACGTTGACTTGCATTGGTCTACAGGATTCGTATCTACCTATATCCACATCCCTCTTGTTTGGACTTAGAAATTTTCAATTGAATACACGTTGACTTGCATTGGTCTATAGGATTCTCATCTACCTATATCCTCATCCCCTCCTGTTTGGACTTAGAAATTTTCAATTGAATACAGGTTGACTTGCATTGGTCTATAGCATTCTCATCTACCTATATCCACATCCCCTCTTGTTTGGATTTAGAAATTTTCAATTGAATACACGTTGACTTGCATTGGTCTATAGGATTCTCATCTACCTATATCTACATCCCTTCTTGTTTGGACTTAGAAATTTTCAATTGAATACACGTTGACTTGCATTGGTCTATAGGATTCTCATCTACCTATATCTACATCCCTTCTTGTTTGGACTTAGAAATTTTCAATTGAATACACGTTGACTTGCATTGGTCTATAGGATTCTCATCTACCTATATCCACATCCCCTCTTGTTTGGACTAAGAAATTTTCAATTGAATACACGTTTACTTGCATTGGCCTATAGGATTCTCATCTACCTATATCCACATCCCCTCTTGTTTGGACTTAGAAATTTTCAATTGAATACACGTTGACTTGCATTGGTCTATAGGATTCTCATCTACCTATATCCACATCCCCTCTTGTTTGGACTTAGAAATTTTCAATTGAATACACGTTGACTTGCATTGGTCTATAGGATTCTCATCTACCTATATCCACATCCCCTGTTGTTTGGACTTAGAAATTTTCAATTGAATACACGTTGACTTGCATTGGTCTATAGGATTCTCATCTACCTATATCTACATCCCTTCTTGTTTGGATTTAGAAATTTTCAATTGAATACACGTTGACTTGCATTGGTCTATAGGATTCTCATCTACCTATATCTACATCCCTTCTTGTTTGGACTTAGAAATTTTCAATTGAATACACGTTGACTTGCATTGGTCTATAGGATTCTCATCTACCTATATCCACATCCCCTCTTGTTTGGACTAAGAAATTTTCAATTGAATACACGTTTACTTGCATTGGCCTATAGGATTCTCATCTACCTATATCCACATCCCCTCTTGTTTGGACTTAGAAATTTTCAATTGAATACACGTTGACTTGCATTGGTCTATAGGATTCTCATCTACCTATATCCACATCCCCTCTTGTTTGGACTTAGAAATTTTCAATTGAATACACGTTGACTTGCATTGGTCTATAGGATTCTCATCTACCTATATCCACATCCCCTGTTGTTTGGACTTAGAAATTTTCAATTGAATACACGTTGACTTGCATTGGTCTATAGGATTCTCATCTACCTATATCCACATCCCCTCTTGTTTGGACTTAGAAATTTTCAATTGAATACACGTTGACTTGCATTGGTCTATAGGATTCTCATATACCTTTATCCACATCCCCTCTTGTTTGGACTTAGAAATTTTCAATTGAATACACGTTGACTTGCATTGGTCTATAGGATTCTCATCTACCTATATCCACATCCCCTCTTGTTTGGACTTAGAAATTTTCAATTGAATACACGTTGACTTGCATTGGTCTATAGGATTCTCATCTACCTATATCCACATCCCCTCTTGTTTGGACTTAGAAGTTTTCAATTGAATACACGTTGACTTGCATTGGTCTATAGGATTCTCATCTACCTATATCCACATCCCCTCTTGTTTGGACTTAGAAATTTTCAATTGAATACACGTTGACTTGCATTGGTCTATAGGATTCTCATCTACCTATATCCACATCCCCTCTTGTTTGGACTTAGAAATTTTCAATTGAAGACACGTTGTCTTGCATTGGTCTATAGGATTCTCATCTACCTATATCCACATCCCCTCTTGTTTGGACTTAGAAATTTTCAATTGAAGACACGTTGTCTTGCATTGGTCTATAGGATTCTCATCTACCTATATCCACATCCCCTCTTGTTTGGACTTAGAAATTTTCAATTGAATACACGTTGACTTGCATTGGTCTATAGGATTCTAATCTACCTATAACCACATCCCCTCTTGTTTGGACTTAGAAATTTTCAATTGAATACACGTTGACTTGCATTGGTCTATAGGATTCTCATCTACCTATATCCACATCCCCTCTTGTTTGGACTTAGGATTCTATTCTACTTTTATATTTGTTCCTCTTCTTGCTTTTGCTTTTACCTAGAAATTTTCAATTGAATACACGTTCACTTGCATTGGTCTATAGGATTCTATTCTACTTTTATACTTACTCCTCTTCTTGCTTTTACCTAGAAATTTTCAATTGAATACACGTTCACTTGCATTGGTCTATAGGATTCTATTCTACTTTTATACTTGTTCCTCTTCTTGCTTTTACCTAGAAATTTTCAATTGAATACACGTTCACTTGCATTGGTCTATAGGATTCTATTCTACTTTTATACTTGTTCCTCTTCTTGCTTTTACCTAGAAATTTTCAATTGAATACACGTTCACTTGCATTGGTCTATAGGATTCTATTCTACTTTTATACTTGTTCCTCTTCTTGCTTTTACCTAGAAATTTTCAATTGAATACACGTTCACTTGCATTGGTCTATAGGATTCTATTCTACTTTTATACTTGTTCCTCTTCTTGCTTTTACCTAGAAATTTTCAATTGAATACACGTTCACTTGCATTGGTCTATAGGATTCTATTCTACTTTTATACTTGTTCCTCTTCTTGCTTTTACCTAGAAATTTTCAATTGAATACACGTTCACTTGCATTGGTCTATAGGATTCTATTCTACTTTTATACTTGTTCCTCTTCTTGCTTTTACCTAGAAATTTTCAATTGAATACACGTTCACTTGCATTGGTCTATAGGATTCTATTCTACTTTTATACTTGTTCCTCTTCTTGCTTTTACCTAGAAATTTTCAATTGAATACACGTTCACTTGCATTGGTCTATAGGATTCTATTCTACTTTTATACTTGTTCCTCTTCTTGCTTTTACCTAGAAATTTTCAATTGAATACACGTTCACTTGCATTGGTCTATAGGATTCTATTCTACTTTTATACTTGTTCCTCTTCTTGCTTTTACCTAGAAATTTTCAATTGAATACACGTTCACTTGCATTGGTCTATAGGATTCTATTCTACTTTTATACTTACTCCTCTTCTTGCTTTGACTTAGAAATTTTCAATTGAATACACGTTCACTTGCATTGGTCTATAGGATTCTATTCTACTTTTATACTTGTTCCTCTTCTTGCTTTTACCTAGAAATTTTCAATTGAATACACGTTCACTTGCATTGGTCTATAGGATTCTATTCTACTTTTATACTTGTTCCTCTTCTTGCTTTTACCTAGAAATTTTCAATTGAATACACGTTCACTTGCATTGGTCTATAGGATTCTATTCTACTTTTATACTTGTTCCTCTTCTTGCTTTTACCTAGAAATTTTCAATTGAATACACGTTCACTTGCATTGGTCTATAGGATTCTATTCTACTTTTATACTTGTTCCTCTTCTTGCTTTTACCTAGAAATTTTCAATTGAATACACGTTCACTTGCATTGGTCTATAGGATTCTATTCTACTTTTATACTTGTTCCTCTTCTTGCTTTTACCTAGAAATTTTCAATTGAATACACGTTCACTTGCATTGGTCTATAGGATTCTATTCTACTTTTATACTTGTTCCTCTTCTTGCTTTTACCTAGAAATTTTCAATTGAATACACGTTGACTTGCATTGGTCTATAGGATTCTCATCTACCTATATCCACATCCCCTCTTGTTTGGACTAAGAAATTTTCAATTGAATACACGTTTACTTGCATTGGCCTATAGGATTCTCATCTACCTATATCCACATCCCCTCTTGTTTGGACTTAGAAATTTTCAATTGAATACACGTTGACTTGCATTGGTCTATAGGATTCTCATCTACCTATATCCACATCCCCTCTTGTTTGGACTTAGAAATTTTCAATTGAATACACGTTGACTTGCATTGGTCTATAGGATTCTCATCTACCTATATCCACATCCCCTGTTGTTTGGACTTAGAAATTTTCAATTGAATACACGTTGACTTGCATTGGTCTATAGGATTCTCATCTACCTATATCCACATCCCCTCTTGTTTGGACTTAGAAATTTTCAATTGAATACACGTTGACTTGCATTGGTCTATAGGATTCTCATATACCTTTATCCACATCCCCTCTTGTTTGGACTTAGAAATTTTCAATTGAATACACGTTGACTTGCATTGGTCTATAGGATTCTCATCTACCTATATCCACATCCCCTCTTGTTTGGACTTAGAAATTTTCAATTGAATACACGTTGACTTGCATTGGTCTATAGGATTCTCATCTACCTATATCCACATCCCCTCTTGTTTGGACTTAGAAGTTTTCAATTGAATACACGTTGACTTGCATTGGTCTATAGGATTCTCATCTACCTATATCCACATCCCCTCTTGTTTGGACTTAGAAATTTTCAATTGAATACACGTTGACTTGCATTGGTCTATAGGATTCTCATCTACCTATATCCACATCCCCTCTTGTTTGGACTTAGAAATTTTCAATTGAAGACACGTTGTCTTGCATTGGTCTATAGGATTCTCATCTACCTATATCCACATCCCCTCTTGTTTGGACTTAGAAATTTTCAATTGAAGACACGTTGTCTTGCATTGGTCTATAGGATTCTCATCTACCTATATCCACATCCCCTCTTGTTTGGACTTAGAAATTTTCAATTGAATACACGTTGACTTGCATTGGTCTATAGGATTCTAATCTACCTATAACCACATCCCCTCTTGTTTGGACTTAGAAATTTTCAATTGAATACACGTTGACTTGCATTGGTCTATAGGATTCTCATCTACCTATATCCACATCCCCTCTTGTTTGGACTTAGGATTCTATTCTACTTTTATATTTGTTCCTCTTCTTGCTTTTGCTTTTACCTAGAAATTTTCAATTGAATACACGTTCACTTGCATTGGTCTATAGGATTCTATTCTACTTTTATACTTACTCCTCTTCTTGCTTTTACCTAGAAATTTTCAATTGAATACACGTTCACTTGCATTGGTCTATAGGATTCTATTCTACTTTTATACTTGTTCCTCTTCTTGCTTTTACCTAGAAATTTTCAATTGAATACACGTTCACTTGCATTGGTCTATAGGATTCTATTCTACTTTTATACTTGTTCCTCTTCTTGCTTTTACCTAGAAATTTTCAATTGAATACACGTTCACTTGCATTGGTCTATAGGATTCTATTCTACTTTTATACTTGTTCCTCTTCTTGCTTTTACCTAGAAATTTTCAATTGAATACACGTTCACTTGCATTGGTCTATAGGATTCTATTCTACTTTTATACTTGTTCCTCTTCTTGCTTTTACCTAGAAATTTTCAATTGAATACACGTTCACTTGCATTGGTCTATAGGATTCTATTCTACTTTTATACTTGTTCCTCTTCTTGCTTTTACCTAGAAATTTTCAATTGAATACACGTTCACTTGCATTGGTCTATAGGATTCTATTCTACTTTTATACTTGTTCCTCTTCTTGCTTTTACCTAGAAATTTTCAATTGAATACACGTTCACTTGCATTGGTCTATAGGATTCTATTCTACTTTTATACTTGTTCCTCTTCTTGCTTTTACCTAGAAATTTTCAATTGAATACACGTTCACTTGCATTGGTCTATAGGATTCTATTCTACTTTTATACTTACTCCTCTTCTTGCTTTTACTTAGAAATTTTCAATTGAATACACGTTCACTTGCATTGGTCTATAGGATTCTATTCTACTTTTATACTTGTTCCTCTTCTTGCTTTTACTTAGAAATTTTCAATTGAATACACGTTCACTTGCATTGGTCTATAGGATTCTATTCTACTTTTATACTTACTCCTCTTCTTGCTTTTACCTAGAAATTTTCAATTGAATACACGTTCACTTGCATTGGTCTATAGGATTCTATTCTACTTTTATACTTGTTCCTCTTCTTGCTTTTACTTAGAAATTTTCAATTGAATACACGTTCACTTGCATTGGTCTATAGGATTCTATTCTACTTTTATACTTGTTCCTCTTCTTGCTTTTACCTAGAAATTTTCAATTGAATACACGTTCACTTGCATTGGTCTATAGGATTCTATTCTACTTTTATACTTGTTCCTCTTCTTGCTTTTACCTAGAAATTTTCAATTGAATACACGTTCACTTGCATTGGTCTATAGGATTCTATTCTACTTTTATACTTGTTCCTCTTCTTGCTTTTACCTAGAAATTTTCAATTGAATACACGTTCACTTGCATTGGTCTATAGGATTCTATTCTACTTTTATACTTGTTCCTCTTCTTGCTTTTACCTAGAAATTTTCAATTGAATACACGTTCACTTGCATTGGTCTATAGGATTCTATTCTACTTTTATACTTACTCCTCTTCTTGCTTTTACCTAGAAATTTTCAATTGAATACACGTTCACTTGCATTGGTCTATAGGATTCTATTCTACTTTTATACTTGTTCCTCTTCTTGCTTTTACCTAGAAATTTTCAATTGAATACACGTTCACTTGCATTGGTCTATAGGATTCTATTCTACTTTTATACTTACTCCTCTTCTTGCTTTTACCTAGAAATTTTCAATTGAATACACGTTCACTTGCATTGGTCTATAGGATTCTATTCTACTTTTATACTTGTTCCTCTTCTTGCTTTTACCTAGAAATTTTCAATTGAATACACGTTCACTTGCATTGGTCTATAGGATTCTATTCTACTTTTATACTTGTTCCTCTTCTTGCTTTTGCTTTTACCTAGAAATTTTCAATTGAATACACGTTCACTTGCATTGGTCTATAGGATTCTATTCTACTTTTATACTTGTTCCTCTTCTTGCTTTTGCTTTTACCTAGAAATTTTCAATTGAATACACGTTCACTTGCATTGGTCTATAGGATTCTATTCTACTTTTATACTTGTTCCTCTTCTTGCTTTTGCTTTTACCTAGAAATTTTCAATTGAATACACGTTCACTTGCATTGGTCTATAGGATTCTATTCTACTTTTATACTTGTTCCTCTTCTTGCTTTTACCTAGAAATTTTCAATTGAATACACGTTCACTTGCATTGGTCTATAGGATTCTATTCTACTTTTATACTTACTCCTCTTCTTGCTTTTACCTAGAAATTTTCAATTGAATACACGTTCACTTGCATTGGTCTATAGGATTCTATTCTACTTTTATACTTGTTCCTCTTCTTGCTTTTACCTAGAAATTTTCAATTGAATACACGTTCACTTGCATTGGTCTATAGGATTCTATTCTACTTTTATACTTGTTCCTCTTCTTGCTTTTACCTAGAAATTTTCAATTGAATACACGTTCACTTGCATTGGTCTATAGGATTCTATTCTACTTTTATACTTGTTCCTCTTCTTGCTTTTACCTAGAAATTTTCAATTGAATACACGTTCACTTGCATTGGTCTATAGGATTCTATTCTACTTTTATACTTGTTCCTCTTCTTGCTTTTGCTTTTACCTAGAAATTTTCAATTGAATACACGTTCACTTGCATTGGTCTATAGGATTCTATTCTACTTTTATACTTGTTCCTCTTCTTGCTTTTACCTAGAAATTTTCAATTGAATACACGTTCACTTGCATTGGTCTATAGGATTCTATTCTACTTTTATACTTGTTCCTCTTCTTGCTTTTGCTTTTACCTAGAAATTTTCAATTGAATACACGTTCACTTGCATTGGTCTATAGGATTCTATTCTACTTTTATACTTGTTCCTCTTCTTGCTTTTGCTTTTACCTAGAAATTTTCAATTGAATACACGTTCACTTGCATTGGTCTATAGGATTCTATTCTACTTTTATACTTGTTCCTCTTCTTGCTTTTGCTTTTACCTAGAAATTTTCAATTGAATACACGTTCACTTGCATTGGTCTATAGGATTCTATTCTACTTTTATACTTGTTCCTCTTCTTGCTTTTACCTAGAAATTTTCAATTGAATACACGTTCACTTGCATTGGTCTATAGGATTCTATTCTACTTTTATACTTACTCCTCTTCTTGCTTTTACCTAGAAATTTTCAATTGAATACACGTTCACTTGCATTGGTCTATAGGATTCTATTCTACTTTTATACTTGTTCCTCTTCTTGCTTTTACCTAGAAATTTTCAATTGAATACACGTTCACTTGCATTGGTCTATAGGATTCTATTCTACTTTTATACTTACTCCTCTTCTTGCTTTTACCTAGAAATTTTCAATTGAATACACGTTCACTTGCATTGGTCTATAGGATTCTATTCTACTTTTATACTTGTTCCTCTTCTTGCTTTTACCTAGAAATTTTCAATTGAATACACGTTCACTTGCATTGGTCTATAGGATTCTATTCTACTTTTATACTTGTTCCTCTTCTTGCTTTTACCTAGAAATTTTCAATTGAATACACGTTCACTTGCATTGGTCTATAGGATTCTATTCTACTTTTATACTTGTTCCTCTTCTTGCTTTTGCTTTTACCTAGAAATTTTCAATTGAATACACGTTCACTTGCATTGGTCTATAGGATTCTATTCTACTTTTATACTTGTTCCTCTTCTTGCTTTTACCTAGAAATTTTCAATTGAATACACGTTCACTTGCATTGGTCTATAGGATTCTATTCTACTTTTATACTTACTCCTCTTCTTGCTTTTACCTAGAAATTTTCAATTGAATACACGTTCACTTGCATTGGTCTATAGGATTCTATTCTACTTTTATACTTGTTCCTCTTCTTGCTTTTACCTAGAAATTTTCAATTGAATACACGTTCACTTGCATTGGTCTATAGGATTCTATTCTACTTTTATACTTACTCCTCTTCTTGCTTTTACCTAGAAATTTTCAATTGAATACACGTTCACTTGCATTGGTCTATAGGATTCTATTCTACTTTTATACTTGTTCCTCTTCTTGCTTTTACCTAGAAATTTTCAATTGAATACACGTTCACTTGCATTGGTCTATAGGATTCTATTCTACTTTTATACTTGTTCCTCTTCTTGCTTTTACCTAGAAATTTTCAATTGAATACACGTTCACTTGCATTGGTCTATAGGATTCTATTCTACTTTTATACTTGTTCCTCTTCTTGCTTTTACCTAGAAATTTTCAATTGAATACACGTTCACTTGCATTGGTCTATAGGATTCTATTCTACTTTTATACTTGTTCCTCTTCTTGCTTTTACCTAGAAATTTTCAATTGAATACACGTTCACTTGCATTGGTCTATAGGATTCTATTCTACTTTTATACTTGTTCCTCTTCTTGCTTTTACCTAGAAATTTTCAATTGAATACACGTTCACTTGCATTGGTCTATAGGATTCTATTCTACTTTTATACTTGTTCCTCTTCTTGCTTTGACTTAGAAATTTTCAATTGAATACACGTTCACTTGCATTGGTCTATAGGATTCTATTCTACTTTTATACTTACTCCTCTTCTTGCTTTTACCTAGAAATTTTCAATTGAATACACGTTCACTTGCATTGGTCTATAGGATTCTATTCTACTTTTATACTTACTCCTCTTCTTGCTTTTACCTAGAAATTTTCAATTGAATACACGTTCACTTGCATTGGTCTATAGGATTCTATTCTACTTTTATACTTGTTCCTCTTCTTGCTTTTACCTAGAAATTTTCAATTGAATACACGTTAACTTGCATTGGTCTATAGGATTCTATTCTACTTTTATACTTGTTCCTCTTCTTGCTTTTACCTAGAAATTTTCAATTGAATACACGTTCACTTGCATTGGTCTATAGGATTCTATTCTACTTTTATACTTACTCCTCTTCTTGCTTTTACCTAGAAATTTTCAATTGAATACACGTTCACTTGCATTGGTCTATAGGATTCTATTCTACTTTTATACTTGTTCCTCTTCTTGCTTTTACCTAGAAATTTTCAATTGAATACACGTTCACTTGCATTGGTCTATAGGATTCTATTCTACTTTTATACTTGTTCCTCTTCTTGCTTTTACCTAGAAATTTTCAATTGAATACACGTTCACTTGCATTGGTCTATAGGATTCTATTCTACTTTTATACTTGTTCCTCTTCTTGCTTTTACCTAGAAATTTTCAATTGAATACACGTTAACTTGCATTGGTCTATAGGATTCTATTCTACTTTTATACTTGTTCCTCTTCTTGCTTTTACCTAGAAATTTTCAATTGAATACACGTTCACTTGCATTGGTCTATAGGATTCTATTCTACTTTTATACTTACTCCTCTTCTTGCTTTTACCTAGAAATTTTCAATTGAATACACGTTCACTTGCATTGGTCTATAGGATTCTATTCTACTTTTATACTTGTTCCTCTTCTTGCTTTTACCTAGAAATTTTCAATTGAATACACGTTCACTTGCATTGGTCTATAGGATTCTATTCTACTTTTATACTTACTCCTCTTCTTGCTTTTACCTAGAAATTTTCAATTGAATACACGTTCACTTGCATTGGTCTATAGGATTCTATTCTACTTTTATACTTACTCCTCTTCTTGCTTTTACCTAGAAATTTTCAATTGAATACACGTTCACTTGCATTGGTCTATAGGATTCTATTCTACTTTTATACTTACTCCTCTTCTTGCTTTTACCTAGAAATTTTCAATTGAATACACGTTCACTTGCATTGGTCTATAGGATTCTATTCTACTTTTATACTTGTTCCTCTTCTTGCTTTTACCTAGAAATTTTCAATTGAATACACGTTCACTTGCATTGGTCTATAGGATTCTATTCTACTTTTATACTTGTTCCTCTTCTTGCTTTTACCTAGAAATTTTCAATTGAATACACGTTCACTTGCATTGGTCTATAGGATTCTATTCTACTTTTATACTTGTTCCTCTTCTTGCTTTTACCTAGAAATTTTCAATTGAATACACGTTAACTTGCATTGGTCTATAGGATTCTATTCTACTTTTATACTTGTTCCTCTTCTTGCTTTTACCTAGAAATTTTCAATTGAATACACGTTCACTTGCATTGGTCTATAGGATTCTATTCTACTTTTATACTTACTCCTCTTCTTGCTTTTACCTAGAAATTTTCAATTGAATACACGTTCACTTGCATTGGTCTATAGGATTCTATTCTACTTTTATACTTGTTCCTCTTCTTGCTTTTACCTAGAAATTTTCAATTGAATACACGTTCACTTGCATTGGTCTATAGGATTCTATTCTACTTTTATACTTGTTCCTCTTCTTGCTTTTACCTAGAAATTTTCAATTGAATACACGTTCACTTGCATTGGTCTATAGGATTCTATTCTACTTTTATACTTGTTCCTCTTCTTGCTTTTACCTAGAAATTTTCAATTGAATACACGTTAACTTGCATTGGTCTATAGGATTCTATTCTACTTTTATACTTGTTCCTCTTCTTGCTTTTACCTAGAAATTTTCAATTGAATACACGTTCACTTGCATTGGTCTATAGGATTCTATTCTACTTTTATACTTACTCCTCTTCTTGCTTTTACCTAGAAATTTTCAATTGAATACACGTTCACTTGCATTGGTCTATAGGATTCTATTCTACTTTTATACTTGTTCCTCTTCTTGCTTTTACCTAGAAATTTTCAATTGAATACACGTTCACTTGCATTGGTCTATAGGATTCTATTCTACTTTTATACTTGTTCCTCTTCTTGCTTTTACCTAGAAATTTTCAATTGAATACACGTTCACTTGCATTGGTCTATAGGATTCTATTCTACTTTTATACTTGTTCCTCTTCTTGCTTTTACCTAGAAATTTTCAATTGAATACACGTTCACTTGCATTGGTCTATAGGATTCTATTCTACTTTTATACTTACTCCTCTTCTTGCTTTTACTTAGAAATTTTCAATTGAATACACGTTCACTTGCATTGGTCTATAGGATTCTATTCTACTTTTATACTTGTTCCTCTTCTTGCTTTTACCTAGAAATTTTCAATTGAATACACGTTCACTTGCATTGGTCTATAGGATTCTATTCTACTTTTATACTTGTTCCTCTTCTTGCTTTTACCTAGAAATTTTCAATTGAATACACGTTCACTTGCATTGGTCTATAGGATTCTATTCTACTTTTATACTTACTCCTCTTCTTGCTTTTACCTAGAAATTTTCAATTGAATACACGTTCACTTGCATTGGTCTATAGGATTCTATTCTACTTTTATACTTGTTCCTCTTCTTGCTTTTACCTAGAAATTTTCAATTGAATACACGTTCACTTGCATTGGTCTATAGGATTCTATTCTACTTTTATACTTGTTCCTCTTCTTGCTTTTACCTAGAAATTTTCAATTGAATACACGTTCACTTGCATTGGTCTATAGGATTCTATTCTACTTTTATACTTACTCCTCTTCTTGCTTTTACCTAGAAATTTTCAATTGAATACACGTTCACTTGCATTGGTCTATAGGATTCTATTCTACTTTTATACTTGTTCCTCTTCTTGCTTTTACCTAGAAATTTTCAATTGAATACACGTTCACTTGCATTGGTCTATAGGATTCTATTCTACTTTTATACTTGTTCCTCTTCTTGCTTTTACCTAGAAATTTTCAATTGAATACACGTTCACTTGCATTGGTCTATAGGATTCTATTCTACTTTTATACTTGTTCCTCTTCTTGCTTTTACCTAGAAATTTTCAATTGAATACACGTTCACTTGCATTGGTCTATAGGATTCTATTCTACTTTTATACTTGTTCCTCTTCTGGCTTTTACCTAGAAATTTTCAATTGAATACACGTTCACTTGCATTGGTCTATAGGATTCTATTCTACTTTTATACTTACTCCTCTTCTTGCTTTTACCTAGAAATTTTCAATTGAATACACGTTCACTTGCATTGGTCTATAGGATTCTATTCTACTTTTATACTTACTCCTCTTCTTGCTTTTACCTAGAAATTTTCAATTGAATACACGTTCACTTGCATTGGTCTATAGGATTCTATTCTACTTTTATACTTACTCCTCTTCTTGCTTTTACCTAGAAATTTTCAATTGAATACACGTTCACTTGCATTGGTCTATAGGATTCTATTCTACTTTTATACTTGTTCCTCTTCTTGCTTTTACCTAGAAATTTTCAATTGAATACACGTTCACTTGCATTGGTCTATAGGATTCTATTCTACTTTTATACTTGTTCCTCTTCTTGCTTTTACCTAGAAATTTTCAATTGAATACACGTTCACTTGCATTGGTCTATAGGATTCTATTCTACTTTTATACTTGTTCCTCTTCTTGCTTTTACCTAGAAATTTTCAATTGAATACACGTTCACTTGCATTGGTCTATAGGATTCTATTCTACTTTTATACTTGTTCCTCTTCTTGCTTTTACCTAGAAATTTTCAATTGAATACACGTTCACTTGCATTGGTCTATAGGATTCTATTCTACTTTTATACTTACTCCTCTTCTTGCTTTTACTTAGAAATTTTCAATTGAATACACGTTCACTTGCATTGGTCTATAGGATTCTATTCTACTTTTATACTTACTCCTCTTCTTGCTTTTACCTAGAAATTTTCAATTGAATACACGTTCACTTGCATTGGTCTATAGGATTCTATTCTACTTTTATACTTGTTCCTCTTCTTGCTTTTACCTAGAAATTTTCAATTGAATACACGTTCACTTGCATTGGTCTATAGGATTCTATTCTACTTTTATACTTGTTCCTCTTCTTGCTTTTACCTAGAAATTTTCAATTGAATACACGTTCACTTGCATTGGTCTATAGGATTCTATTCTACTTTTATACTTGTTCCTCTTCTTGCTTTTACCTAGAAATTTTCAATTGAATACACGTTCACTTGCATTGGTCTATAGGATTCTATTCTACTTTTATACTTGTTCCTCTTCTTGCTTTTACTTAGAAATTTTCAATTGAATACACGTTCACTTGCATTGGTCTATAGGATTCTATTCTACTTTTATACTTGTTCCTCTTCTTGCTTTTACCTAGAAATTTTCAATTGAATACACGTTCACTTGCATTGGTCTATAGGATTCTATTCTACTTTTATACTTGTTCCTCTTCTTGCTTTTACCTAGAAATTTTCAATTGAATACACGTTCACTTGCATTGGTCTATAGGATTCTATTCTACTTTTATACTTACTCCTCTTCTTGCTTTTACTTAGAAATTTTCAATTGAATACACGTTCACTTGCATTGGTCTATAGGATTCTATTCTACTTTTATACTTACTCCTCTTCTTGCTTTTACCTAGAAATTTTCAATTGAATACACGTTCACTTGCATTGGTCTATAGGATTCTATTCTACTTTTATACTTGTTCCTCTTCTTGCTTTTACCTAGAAATTTTCAATTGAATACACGTTCACTTGCATTGGTCTATAGGATTCTATTCTACTTTTATACTTGTTCCTCTTCTTGCTTTTACCTAGAAATTTTCAATTGAATACACGTTCACTTGCATTGGTCTATAGGATTCTATTCTACTTTTATACTTGTTCCTCTTCTTGCTTTTACCTAGAAATTTTCAATTGAATACACGTTCACTTGCATTGGTCTATAGGATTCTATTCTACTTTTATACTTACTCCTCTTCTTGCTTTTACCTAGAAATTTTCAATTGAATACACGTTCACTTGCATTGGTCTATAGGATTCTATTCTACTTTTATACTTGTTCCTCTTCTTGCTTTTACCTAGAAATTTTCAATTGAATACACGTTCACTTGCATTGGTCTATAGGATTCTATTCTACTTTTATACTTGTTCCTCTTCTTGCTTTTACCTAGAAATTTTCAATTGAATACACGTTCACTTGCATTGGTCTATAGGATTCTATTCTACTTTTATACTTGTTCCTCTTCTTGCTTTTACTTAGAAATTTTCAATTGAATACACGTTCACTTGCATTGGTCTATAGGATTCTATTCTACTTTTATACTTGTTCCTCTTCTTGCTTTTACCTAGAAATTTTCAATTGAATACACGTTCACTTGCATTGGTCTATAGGATTCTATTCTACTTTTATACTTGTTCCTCTTCTTGCTTTTACCTAGAAATTTTCAATTGAATACACGTTCACTTGCATTGGTCTATAGGATTCTATTCTACTTTTATACTTACTCCTCTTCTTGCTTTTACTTAGAAATTTTCAATTGAATACACGTTCACTTGCATTGGTCTATAGGATTCTATTCTACTTTTATACTTACTCCTCTTCTTGCTTTTACCTAGAAATTTTCAATTGAATACACGTTCACTTGCATTGGTCTATAGGATTCTATTCTACTTTTATACTTGTTCCTCTTCTTGCTTTTACCTAGAAATTTTCAATTGAATACACGTTCACTTGCATTGGTCTATAGGATTCTATTCTACTTTTATACTTGTTCCTCTTCTTGCTTTTACCTAGAAATTTTCAATTGAATACACGTTCACTTGCATTGGTCTATAGGATTCTATTCTACTTTTATACTTGTTCCTCTTCTTGCTTTTACTTAGAAATTTTCAATTGAATACACGTTCACTTGCATTGGTCTATAGGATTCTATTCTACTTTTATACTTGTTCCTCTTCTTGCTTTTACCTAGAAATTTTCAATTGAATACACGTTCACTTGCATTGGTCTATAGGATTCTATTCTACTTTTATACTTACTCCTCTTCTTGCTTTTATCTAGAAATTTTCAATTGAATACACGTTCACTTGCATTGGTCTATAGGATTCTATTCTACTTTTATACTTGTTCCTCTTCTTGCTTTTACCTAGAAATTTTCAATTGAATACACGTTCACTTGCATTGGTCTATAGGATTCTATTCTACTTTTATACTTGTTCCTCTTCTTGCTTTTACCTAGAAATTTTCAATTGAATACACGTTCACTTGCATTGGTCTATAGGATTCTATTCTACTTTTATACTTGTTCCTCTTCTTGCTTTTACCTAGAAATTTTCAATTGAATACACGTTCACTTGCATTGGTCTATAGGATTCTATTCTACTTTTATACTTACTCCTCTTCTTGCTTTTACCTAGAAATTTTCAATTGAATACACGTTCACTTGCATTGGTCTATAGGATTCTATTCTACTTTTATACTTGTTCCTCTTCTTGCTTTTACCTAGAAATTTTCAATTGAATACACGTTCACTTGCATTGGTCTATAGGATTCTATTCTACTTTTATACTTGTTCCTCTTCTTGCTTTTACCTAGAAATTTTCAATTGAATACACGTTCACTTGCATTGGTCTATAGGATTCTATTCTACTTTTATACTTGTTCCTCTTCTTGCTTTTACCTAGAAATTTTCAATTGAATACACGTTCACTTGCATTGGTCTATAGGATTCTATTCTACTTTTATACTTGTTCCTCTTCTTGCTTTTACCTAGAAATTTTCAATTGAATACACGTTCACTTGCATTGGTCTATAGGATTCTATTCTACTTTTATACTTGTTCCTCTTCTTGCTTTTACCTAGAAATTTTCAATTGAATACACGTTCACTTGCATTGGTCTATAGGATTCTATTCTACTTTTATACTTGTTCCTCTTCTTGCTTTTACCTAGAAATTTTCAATTGAATACACGTTCACTTGCATTGGTCTATAGGATTCTATTCTACTTTTATACTTGTTCCTCTTCTTGCTTTTACCTAGAAATTTTCAATTGAATACACGTTCACTTGCATTGGTCTATAGGATTCTATTCTACTTTTATACTTACTCCTCTTCTTGCTTTTACTTAGAAATTTTCAATTGAATACACGTTCACTTGCATTGGTCTATAGGATTCTATTCTACTTTTATACTTACTCCTCTTCTTGCTTTTACCTAGAAATTTTCAATTGAATACACGTTCACTTGCATTGGTCTATAGGATTCTATTCTACTTTTATACTTGTTCCTCTTCTTGCTTTTACCTAGAAATTTTCAATTGAATACACGTTCACTTGCATTGGTCTATAGGATTCTATTCTACTTTTATACTTGTTCCTCTTCTTGCTTTTACCTAGAAATTTTCAATTGAATACACGTTCACTTGCATTGGTCTATAGGATTCTATTCTACTTTTATACTTGTTCCTCTTCTTGCTTTTGCTTTTATTTAGAAATTTTAGGATTCTATTCTACTTTTATACTTGTTCCTCTTCTTGCTTTTACCTAGAAATTTTCAATTGAATACACGTTCACTTGCATTGGTCTATAGGATTGTATTCTACTTTTATACTTGTTCCTCTTCTTGCTTTTACCTAGAAATTTTCAATTGAATACACGTTCACTTGCATTGGTCTATAGGATTCTATTCTACTTTTATACTTGTTCCTCTTCTTGCTTTTGCTTTTATCTAGAAATTTTCAATTGAATACACGTTCACTTGCATTGGTCTATAGGATTCTATTCTACTTTTATACTTGTTCCTCTTCTTGCTTTTGCTTTTATTTAGAAATTTTAGGATTCTATTCTACTTTTATACTTGTTCCTCTTCTTGCTTTTACCTAGAAATTTTCAATTGAATACACGTTCACTTGCATTGGTCTATAGGATTGTATTCTACTTTTATACTTGTTCCTCTTCTTGCTTTTACCTAGAAATTTTCAATTGAATACACGTTCACTTGCATTGGTCTATAGGATTCTATTCTACTTTTATACTTGTTCCTCTTCTTGCTTTTGCTTTTATCTAGAAATTTTCAATTGAATACACGTTCACTTGCATTGGTCTATAGGATTCTATTCTACTTTTATACTTGTTCCTCTTCTTGCTTTTGCTTTTATCTAGAAATTTTCAATTGAATACACGTTCACTTGCATTGGTCTATAGGATTCTATTCTACTTTTATACTTGTTCCTCTTCTTGCTTTTACCTAGAAATTTTCAATTGAATACACGTTCACTTGCATTGGTCTATAGGATTCTATTCTACTTTTATACTTGTTCCTCTTCTTGCTTTTACCTAGAAATTTTCAATTGAATACACGTTCACTTGCATTGGTCTATAGGATTCTATTCTACTTTTATACTTGTTCCTCTTCTTGCTTTTACCTAGAAATTTTCAATTGAATACACGTTCACTTGCATTGGTCTATAGGATTCTATTCTACTTTTATACTTGTTCCTCTTCTTGCTTTTGCTTTTATCTAGAAATTTTCAATTGAATACACGTTCACTTGCATTGGTCTATAGGATTCTATTCTACTTTTATACTTGTTCCTCTTCTTGCTTTTGCTTTTATCTAGAAATTTTCAATTGAATACACGTTCACTTGCATTGGTCTATAGGATTCTATTCTACTTTTATACTTACTCCTCTTCTTGCTTTTACTTAGAAATTTTCAATTGAATACACGTTCACTTGCATTGGTCTATAGGATTCTATTCTACTTTTATACTTACTCCTCTTCTTGCTTTTACCTAGAAATTTTCAATTGAATACACGTTCACTTGCATTGGTCTATAGGATTCTATTCTACTTTTATACTTGTTCCTCTTCTTGCTTTTACCTAGAAATTTTCAATTGAATACACGTTCACTTGCATTGGTCTATAGGATTCTATTCTACTTTTATACTTGTTCCTCTTCTTGCTTTTACCTAGAAATTTTCAATTGAATACACGTTCACTTGCATTGGTCTATAGGATTCTATTCTACTTTTATACTTGTTCCTCTTCTTGCTTTTACCTAGAAATTTTCAATTGAATACACGTTCACTTGCATTGGTCTATAGGATTCTATTCTACTTTTATACTTACTCCTCTTCTTGCTTTTACTTAGAAATTTTCAATTGAATACACGTTCACTTGCATTGGTCTATAGGATTCTATTCTACTTTTATACTTACTCCTCTTCTTGCTTTTACCTAGAAATTTTCAATTGAATACACGTTCACTTGCATTGGTCTATAGGATTCTATTCTACTTTTATACTTGTTCCTCTTCTTGCTTTTACCTAGAAATTTTCAATTGAATACACGTTCACTTGCATTGGTCTATAGGATTCTATTCTACTTTTATACTTGTTCCTCTTCTTGCTTTTGCTTTTATTTAGAAATTTTAGGATTCTATTCTACTTTTATACTTGTTCCTCTTCTTGCTTTTACCTAGAAATTTTCAATTGAATACACGTTCACTTGCATTGGTCTATAGGATTGTATTCTACTTTTATACTTGTTCCTCTTCTTGCTTTTACCTAGAAATTTTCAATTGAATACACGTTCACTTGCATTGGTCTATAGGATTCTATTCTACTTTTATACTTGTTCCTCTTCTTGCTTTTACCTAGAAATTTTCAATTGAATACACGTTCACTTGCATTGGTCTATAGGATTCTATTCTACTTTTATACTTGTTCCTCTTCTTGCTTTTACCTAGAAATTTTCAATTGAATACACGTTCACTTGCATTGGTCTATAGGATTCTATTCTACTTTTATACTTACTCCTCTTCTTGCTTTTACCTAGAAATTTTCAATTGAATACACGTTCACTTGCATTGGTCTATAGGATTCTATTCTACTTTTATACTTACTCCTCTTCTTGCTTTTACCTAGAAATTTTCAATTGAATACACGTTCACTTGCATTGGTCTATAGGATTCTATTCTACTTTTATACTTACTCCTCTTCTTGCTTTTACCTAGAAATTTTCAATTGAATACACGTTCACTTGCATTGGTCTATAGGATTCTATTCTACTTTTATACTTACTCCTCTTCTTGCTTTTACCTAGAAATTTTCAATTGAATACACGTTCACTTGCATTGGTCTATAGGATTCTATTCTACTTTTATACTTACTCCTCTTCTTGCTTTTACCTAGAAATTTTCAATTGAATACACGTTCACTTGCATTGGTCTATAGGATTCTATTCTACTTTTATACTTGTTCCTCTTCTTGCTTTTACTTAGAAATTTTCAATTGAATACACGTTCACTTGCATTGGTCTATAGGATTCTATTCTACTTTTATACTTGTTCCTCTTCTTGCTTTTGCTTTTATCTAGAAATTTTCAATTGAATACACGTTCACTTGCATTGGTCTATAGGATTCTATTCTACTTTTATACTTGTTCCTCTTCTTGCTTTTGCTTTTATTTAGAAATTTTAGGATTCTATTCTACTTTTATACTTGTTCCTCTTCTTGCTTTTACCTAGAAATTTTCAATTGAATACACGTTCACTTGCATTGGTCTATAGGATTGTATTCTACTTTTATACTTGTTCCTCTTCTTGCTTTTACCTAGAAATTTTCAATTGAATACACGTTCACTTGCATTGGTCTATAGGATTCTATTCTACTTTTATACTTGTTCCTCTTCTTGCTTTTACCTAGAAATTTTCAATTGAATACACGTTCACTTGCATTGGTCTATAGGATTCTATTCTACTTTTATACTTGTTCCTCTTCTTGCTTTTACCTAGAAATTTTCAATTGAATACACGTTCACTTGCATTGGTCTATAGGATTCTATTCTACTTTTATACTTACTCCTCTTCTTGCTTTTACCTAGAAATTTTCAATTGAATACACGTTCACTTGCATTGGTCTATAGGATTCTATTCTACTTTTATACTTACTCCTCTTCTTGCTTTTACCTAGAAATTTTCAATTGAATACACGTTCACTTGCATTGGTCTATAGGATTCTATTCTACTTTTATACTTACTCCTCTTCTTGCTTTTACCTAGAAATTTTCAATTGAATACACGTTCACTTGCATTGGTCTATAGGATTCTATTCTACTTTTATACTTACTCCTCTTCTTGCTTTTACCTAGAAATTTTCAATTGAATACACGTTCACTTGCATTGGTCTATAGGATTCTATTCTACTTTTATACTTACTCCTCTTCTTGCTTTTACCTAGAAATTTTCAATTGAATACACGTTCACTTGCATTGGTCTATAGGATTCTATTCTACTTTTATACTTACTCCTCTTCTTGCTTTTACCTAGAAATTTTCAATTGAATACACGTTCACTTGCATTGGTCTATAGGATTCTATTCTACTTTTATACTTGTTCCTCTTCTTGCTTTTGCTTTTATTTAGAAATTTTAGGATTCTATTCTACTTTTATACTTGTTCCTCTTCTTGCTTTTACCTAGAAATTTTCAATTGAATACACGTTCACTTGCATTGGTCTATAGGATTGTATTCTACTTTTATACTTGTTCCTCTTCTTGCTTTTACCTAGAAATTTTCAATTGAATACACGTTCACTTGCATTGGTCTATAGGATTCTATTCTACTTTTATACTTGTTCCTCTTCTTGCTTTTACCTAGAAATTTTCAATTGAATACACGTTCACTTGCATTGGTCTATAGGATTCTATTCTACTTTTATACTTGTTCCTCTTCTTGCTTTTACCTAGAAATTTTCAATTGAATACACGTTCACTTGCATTGGTCTATAGGATTCTATTCTACTTTTATACTTGTTCCTCTTCTTGCTTTTACCTAGAAATTTTCAATTGAATACACGTTCACTTGCATTGGTCTATAGGATTCTATTCTACTTTTATACTTACTCCTCTTCTTGCTTTTACCTAGAAATTTTCAATTGAATACACGTTCACTTGCATTGGTCTATAGGATTCTATTCTACTTTTATACTTGTTCCTCTTCTTGCTTTTACCTAGAAATTTTCAATTGAATACACGTTCACTTGCATTGGTCTATAGGATTCTATTCTACTTTTATACTTACTCCTCTTCTTGCTTTTACCTAGAAATTTTCAATTGAATACACGTTCACTTGCATTGGTCTATAGGATTCTATTCTACTTTTATACTTACTCCTCTTCTTGCTTTTACCTAGAAATTTTCAATTGAATACACGTTCACTTGCATTGGTCTATAGGATTCTATTCTACTTTTATACTTGTTCCTCTTCTTGCTTTTACCTAGAAATTTTCAATTGAATACACGTTCACTTGCATTGGTCTATAGGATTCTATTCTACTTTTATACTTACTCCTCTTCTTGCTTTTACCTAGAAATTTTCAATTGAATACACGTTCACTTGCATTGGTCTATAGGATTCTATTCTACTTTTATACTTGTTCCTCTTCTTGCTTTTACCTAGAAATTTTCAATTGAATACACGTTCACTTGCATTGGTCTATAGGATTCTATTCTACTTTTATACTTACTCCTCTTCTTGCTTTTACCTAGAAATTTTCAATTGAATACACGTTCACTTGCATTGGTCTATAGGATTCTATTCTACTTTTATACTTACTCCTCTTCTTGCTTTTACCTAGAAATTTTCAATTGAATACACGTTCACTTGCATTGGTCTATAGGATTCTATTCTACTTTTATACTTGTTCCTCTTCTTGCTTTTACCTAGAAATTTTCAATTGAATACACGTTCACTTGCATTGGTCTATAGGATTCTATTCTACTTTTATACTTGTTCCTCTTCTTGCTTTTACCTAGAAATTTTCAATTGAATACACGTTCACTTGCATTGGTCTATAGGATTCTATTCTACTTTTATACTTACTCCTCTTCTTGCTTTTACTTAGAAATTTTCAATTGAATACACGTTCACTTGCATTGGTCTATAGGATTCTATTCTACTTTTATACTTACTCCTCTTCTTGCTTTTACCTAGAAATTTTCAATTGAATACACGTTCACTTGCATTGGTCTATAGGATTCTATTCTACTTTTATACGTGTTCCTCTTCTTGCTTTTACCTAGAAATTTTCAATTGAATACACGTTCACTTGCATTGGTCTATAGGATTGTATTCTACTTTTATACTTGTTCCTCTTCTTGCTTTTACCTAGAAATTTTCAATTGAATACACGTTCACTTGCATTGGTCTATAGGATTCTATTCTACTTTTATACTTGTTCCTCTTCTTGCTTTTACCTAGAAATTTTCAATTGAATACACGTTCACTTGCATTGGTCTATAGGATTCTATTCTACTTTTATACTTGTTCCTCTTCTTGCTTTTACCTAGAAATTTTCAATTGAATACACGTTCACTTGCATTGGTCTATAGGATTCTATTCTACTTTTATACTTGTTCCTCTTCTTGCTTTTACCTAGAAATTTTCAATTGAATACACGTTCACTTGCATTGGTCTATAGGATTCTATTCTACTTTTATACTTACTCCTCTTCTTGCTTTTACCTAGAAATTTTCAATTGAATACACGTTCACTTGCATTGGTCTATAGGATTCTATTCTACTTTTATACTTGTTCCTCTTCTTGCTTTTACCTAGAAATTTTCAATTGAATACACGTTCACTTGCATTGGTCTATAGGATTCTATTCTACTTTTATACTTACTCCTCTTCTTGCTTTTACCTAGAAATTTTCAATTGAATACACGTTCACTTGCATTGGTCTATAGGATTCTATTCTACTTTTATACTTGTTCCTCTTCTTGCTTTTACCTAGAAATTTTCAATTGAATACACGTTCACTTGCATTGGTCTATAGGATTCTATTCTACTTTTATACTTACTCCTCTTCTTGCTTTTACCTAGAAATTTTCAATTGAATACACGTTCACTTGCATTGGTCTATAGGATTCTATTCTACTTTTATACTTGTTCCTCTTCTTGCTTTTACCTAGAAATTTTCAATTGAATACACGTTCACTTGCATTGGTCTATAGGATTCTATTCTACTTTTATACTTACTCCTCTTCTTGCTTTTACCTAGAAATTTTCAATTGAATACACGTTCACTTGCATTGGTCTATAGGATTCTATTCTACTTTTATACTTGTTCCTCTTCTTGCTTTTACCTAGAAATTTTCAATTGAATACACGTTCACTTGCATTGGTCTATAGGATTCTATTCTACTTTTATACTTGTTCCTCTTCTTGCTTTTACCTAGAAATTTTCAATTGAATACACGTTCACTTGCATTGGTCTATAGGATTCTATTCTACTTTTATACTTACTCCTCTTCTTGCTTTTACCTAGAAATTTTCAATTGAATACACGTTCACTTGCATTGGTCTATAGGATTCTATTGTACTTTTATACTTACTCCTCTTCTTGCTTTTACCTAGAAATTTTCAATTGAATACACGTTCACTTGCATTGGTCTATAGGATTCTATTCTACTTTTATACTTGTTCCTCTTCTTGCTTTTACCTAGAAATTTTCAATTGAATACACGTTCACTTGCATTGCTCTATAGGATTCTATTCTACTTTTATACTTACTCCTCTTCTTGCTTTTACCTAGAAATTTTCAATTGAATACACGTTCACTTGCATTGGTCTATAGGATTCTATTCTACTTTTATACTTACTCCTCTTCTTGCTTTTACCTAGAAATTTTCAATTGAATACACGTTCACTTGCATTGGTCTATAGGATTCTATTCTACTTTTATACTTGTTCCTCTTCTTGCTTTTACCTAGAAATTTTCAATTGAATACACGTTCACTTGCATTGGTCTATAGGATTCTATTCTACTTTTATACTTACTCCTCTTCTTGCTTTTACCTAGAAATTTTCAATTGAATACACGTTCACTTGCATTGGTCTATAGGATTCTATTCTACTTTTATACTTGTTCCTCTTCTTGCTTTTACCTAGAAATTTTCAATTGAATACACGTTCACTTGCATTGGTCTATAGGATTCTATTCTACTTTTATACTTGTTCCTCTTCTTGCTTTTACCTAGAAATTTTCAATTGAATACACGTTCACTTGCATTGGTCTATAGGATTCTATTCTACTTTTATACTTACTCCTCTTCTTGCTTTTACCTAGAAATTTTCAATTGAATACACGTTCACTTGCATTGGTCTATAGGATTCTATTGTACTTTTATACTTACTCCTCTTCTTGCTTTTACCTAGAAATTTTCAATTGAATACACGTTCACTTGCATTGGTCTATAGGATTCTATTCTACTTTTATACTTGTTCCTCTTCTTGCTTTTACCTAGAAATTTTCAATTGAATACACGTTCACTTGCATTGCTCTATAGGATTCTATTCTACTTTTATACTTACTCCTCTTCTTGCTTTTACCTAGAAATTTTCAATTGAATACACGTTCACTTGCATTGGTCTATAGGATTCTATTCTACTTTTATACTTACTCCTCTTCTTGCTTTTACCTAGAAATTTTCAATTGAATACACGTTCACTTGCATTGGTCTATAGGATTCTATTCTACTTTTATACTTGTTCCTCTTCTTGCTTTTACCTAGAAATTTTCAATTGAATACACGTTCACTTGCATTGGTCTATAGGATTCTATTCTACTTTTATACTTGTTCCTCTTCTTGCTTTTACCTAGAAATTTTCAATTGAATACACGTTCACTTGCATTGGTCTATAGGATTCTATTCTACTTTTATACTTGTTCCTCTTCTTGCTTTTACCTAGAAATTTTCAATTGAATACACGTTCACTTGCATTGCTCTATAGGATTCTATTCTACTTTTATACTTACTCCTCTTCTTGCTTTTACCTAGAAATTTTCAATTGAATACACGTTCACTTGCATTGGTCTATAGGATTCTATTCTACTTTTATACTTACTCCTCTTCTTGCTTTTACCTAGAAATTTTCAATTGAATACACGTTCACTTGCATTGGTCTATAGGATTCTATTCTACTTTTATACTTACTCCTCTTCTTGCTTTTACCTAGAAATTTTCAATTGAATACACGTTCACTTGCATTGGTCTATAGGATTCTATTCTACTTTTATACTTACTCCTCTTCTTGCTTTTACCTAGAAATTTTCAATTGAATACACGTTCACTTGCATTGGTCTATAGGATTCTATTCTACTTTTATACTTGTTCCTCTTCTTGCTTTTACCTAGAAATTTTCAATTGAATACACGTTCACTTGCATTGGTCTATAGGATTCTATTCTACTTTTATACTTGTTCCTCTTCTTGCTTTTACCTAGAAATTTTCAATTGAATACACGTTCACTTGCATTGGTCTATAGGATTCTATTCTACTTTTATACTTGTTCCTCTTCTTGCTTTTACCTAGAAATTTTCAATTGAATACACGTTCACTTGCATTGCTCTATAGGATTCTATTCTACTTTTATACTTACTCCTCTTCTTGCTTTTACCTAGAAATTTTCAATTGAATACACGTTCACTTGCATTGGTCTATAGGATTCTATTCTACTTTTATACTTACTCCTCTTCTTGCTTTTACCTAGAAATTTTCAATTGAATACACGTTCACTTGCATTGGTCTATAGGATTCTATTCTACTTTTATACTTACTCCTCTTCTTGCTTTTACCTAGAAATTTTCAATTGAATACACGTTCACTTGCATTGGTCTATAGGATTCTATTCTACTTTTATACTTACTCCTCTTCTTGCTTTTACCTAGAAATTTTCAATTGAATACACGTTCACTTGCATTGGTCTATAGGATTCTATTCTACTTTTATACTTGTTCCTCTTCTTGCTTTTACCTAGAAATTTTCAATTGAATACACGTTCACTTGCATTGGTCTATAGGATTCTATTCTACTTTTATACTTGTTCCTCTTCTTGCTTTTACCTAGAAATTTTCAATTGAATACACGTTCACTTGCATTGCTCTATAGGATTCTATTCTACTTTTATACTTACTCCTCTTCTTGCTTTTACCTAGAAATTTTCAATTGAATACACGTTCACTTGCATTGGTCTATAGGATTCTATTCTACTTTTATACTTACTCCTCTTCTTGCTTTTACCTAGAAATTTTCAATTGAATACACGTTCACTTGCATTGGTCTATAGGATTCTATTCTACTTTTATACTTACTCCTCTTCTTGCTTTTACCTAGAAATTTTCAATTGAATACACGTTCACTTGCATTGGTCTATAGGATTCTATTCTACTTTTATACTTGTTCCTCTTCTTGCTTTTACCTAGAAATTTTCAATTGAATACACGTTCACTTGCATTGGTCTATAGGATTCTATTCTACTTTTATACTTGTTCCTCTTCTTGCTTTTACCTAGAAATTTTCAATTGAATACACGTTCACTTGCATTGGTCTATAGGATTCTATTCTACTTTTATACTTGTTCCTCTTCTTGCTTTTACCTAGAAATTTTCAATTGAATACACGTTCACTTGCATTGCTCTATAGGATTCTATTCTACTTTTATACTTACTCCTCTTCTTGCTTTTACCTAGAAATTTTCAATTGAATACACGTTCACTTGCATTGGTCTATAGGATTCTATTCTACTTTTATACTTACTCCTCTTCTTGCTTTTACCTAGAAATTTTCAATTGAATACACGTTCACTTGCATTGGTCTATAGGATTCTATTCTACTTTTATACTTACTCCTCTTCTTGCTTTTACCTAGAAATTTTCAATTGAATACACGTTCACTTGCATTGGTCTATAGGATTCTATTCTACTTTTATACTTACTCCTCTTCTTGCTTTTACCTAGAAATTTTCAATTGAATACACGTTCACTTGCATTGGTCTATAGGATTCTATTCTACTTTTATACTTGTTCCTCTTCTTGCTTTTACCTAGAAATTTTCAATTGAATACACGTTCACTTGCATTGGTCTATAGGATTCTATTCTACTTTTATACTTGTTCCTCTTCTTGCTTTTACCTAGAAATTTTCAATTGAATACACGTTCACTTGCATTGGTCTATAGGATTCTATTCTACTTTTATACTTGTTCCTCTTCTTGCTTTTACCTAGAAATTTTCAATTGAATACACGTTCACTTGCATTGCTCTATAGGATTCTATTCTACTTTTATACTTACTCCTCTTCTTGCTTTTACCTAGAAATTTTCAATTGAATACACGTTCACTTGCATTGGTCTATAGGATTCTATTCTACTTTTATACTTACTCCTCTTCTTGCTTTTACCTAGAAATTTTCAATTGAATACACGTTCACTTGCATTGGTCTATAGGATTCTATTCTACTTTTATACTTACTCCTCTTCTTGCTTTTACCTAGAAATTTTCAATTGAATACACGTTCACTTGCATTGGTCTATAGGATTCTATTCTACTTTTATACTTACTCCTCTTCTTGCTTTTACCTAGAAATTTTCAATTGAATACACGTTCACTTGCATTGGTCTATAGGATTCTATTCTACTTTTATACTTGTTCCTCTTCTTGCTTTTACCTAGAAATTTTCAATTGAATACACGTTCACTTGCATTGGTCTATAGGATTCTATTCTACTTTTATACTTGTTCCTCTTCTTGCTTTTACCTAGAAATTTTCAATTGAATACACGTTCACTTGCATTGGTCTATAGGATTCTATTCTACTTTTATACTTGTTCCTCTTCTTGCTTTTACCTAGAAATTTTCAATTGAATACACGTTCACTTGCATTGCTCTATAGGATTCTATTCTACTTTTATACTTACTCCTCTTCTTGCTTTTACCTAGAAATTTTCAATTGAATACACGTTCACTTGCATTGGTCTATAGGATTCTATTCTACTTTTATACTTACTCCTCTTCTTGCTTTTACCTAGAAATTTTCAATTGAATACACGTTCACTTGCATTGGTCTATAGGATTCTATTCTACTTTTATACTTACTCCTCTTCTTGCTTTTACCTAGAAATTTTCAATTGAATACACGTTCACTTGCATTGGTCTATAGGATTCTATTCTACTTTTATACTTGTTCCTCTTCTTGCTTTTACCTAGAAATTTTCAATTGAATACACGTTCACTTGCATTGGTCTATAGGATTCTATTCTACTTTTATACTTGTTCCTCTTCTTGCTTTTACCTAGAAATTTTCAATTGAATACACGTTCACTTGCATTGGTCTATAGGATTCTATTCTACTTTTATACTTGTTCCTCTTCTTGCTTTTACCTAGAAATTTTCAATTGAATACACGTTCACTTGCATTGGTCTATAGGATTCTATTCTACTTTTATACTTACTCCTCTTCTTGCTTTTACCTAGAAATTTTCAATTGAATACACGTTCACTTGCATTGGTCTATAGGATTCTATTCTACTTTTATACTTACTCCTCTTCTTGCTTTTACCTAGAAATTTTCAATTGAATACACGTTCACTTGCATTGGTCTATAGGATTCTATTCTACTTTTATACTTACTCCTCTTCTTGCTTTTACCTAGAAATTTTCAATTGAATACACGTTCACTTGCATTGGTCTATAGGATTCTATTCTACTTTTATACTTACTCCTCTTCTTGCTTTTACCTAGAAATTTTCAATTGAATACACGTTCACTTGCATTGGTCTATAGGATTCTATTCTACTTTTATACTTACTCCTCTTCTTGCTTTTACCTAGAAATTTTCAATTGAATACACGTTCACTTGCATTGGTCTATAGGATTCTATTCTACTTTTATACTTACTCCTCTTCTTGCTTTTACCTAGAAATTTTCAATTGAATACACGTTCACTTGCATTGGTCTATAGGATTCTATTCTACTTTTATACTTGTTCCTCTTCTTGCTTTTACCTAGAAATTTTCAATTGAATACACGTTCACTTGCATTGGTCTATAGGATTCTATTCTACTTTTATACTTACTCCTCTTCTTGCTTTTACCTAGAAATTTTCAATTGAATACACGTTCACTTGCATTGGTCTATAGGATTCTATTCTACTTTTATACTTGTTCCTCTTCTTGCTTTTACCTAGAAATTTTCAATTGAATACACGTTCACTTGCATTGGTCTATAGGATTCTATTCTACTTTTATACTTACTCCTCTTCTTGCTTTTACCTAGAAATTTTCAATTGAATACACGTTCACTTGCATTGGTCTATAGGATTCTATTCTACTTTTATACTTGTTCCTCTTCTTGCTTTTACCTAGAAATTTTCAATTGAATACACGTTCACTTGCATTGGTCTATAGGATTCTATTCTACTTTTATACTTGTTCCTCTTCTTGCTTTTACCTAGAAATTTTCAATTGAATACACGTTCACTTGCATTGGTCTATAGGATTCTATTCTACTTTTATACTTGTTCCTCTTCTTGCTTTTACCTAGAAATTTTCAATTGAATACACGTTCACTTGCATTGGTCTATAGGATTCTATTCTACTTTTATACTTGTTCCTCTTCTTGCTTTTACCTAGAAATTTTCAATTGAATACACGTTCACTTGCATTGGTCTATAGGATTCTATTCTACTTTTATACTTGTTCCTCTTCTTGCTTTTACCTAGAAATTTTCAATTGAATACACGTTCACTTGCATTGGTCTATAGGATTCTATTCTACTTTTATACTTGTTCCTCTTCTTGCTTTTACCTAGAAATTTTCAATTGAATACACGTTCACTTGCATTGGTCTATAGGATTCTATTCTACTTTTATACTTGTTCCTCTTCTTGCTTTTACCTAGAAATTTTCAATTGAATACACGTTCACTTGCATTGGTCTATAGGATTCTATTCTACTTTTATACTTGTTCCTCTTCTTGCTTTTACCTAGAAATTTTCAATTGAATACACGTTCACTTGCATTGGTCTATAGGATTCTATTCTACTTTTATACTTGTTCCTCTTCTTGCTTTTACCTAGAAATTTTCAATTGAATACACGTTCACTTGCATTGGTCTATAGGATTCTATTCTACTTTTATACTTGTTCCTCTTCTTGCTTTTATCTAGAAATTTTCAATTGAATACACGTTCACTTGCATTGGTCTATAGGATTCTATTCTACTTTTATACTTGTTCCTCTTCTTGCTTTTACCTAGAAATTTTCAATTGAATACACGTTCACTTGCATTGGTCTATAGGATTCTATTCTACTTTTATACTTGTTCCTCTTCTTGCTTTTACCTAGAAATTTTCAATTGAATACACGTTCACTTGCATTGGTCTATAGGATTCTATTCTACTTTTATACTTGTTCCTCTTCTTGCTTTTACCTAGAAATTTTCAATTGAATACACGTTCACTTGCATTGGTCTATAGGATTCTATTCTACTTTTATACTTGTTCCTCTTCTTGCTTTTACCTAGAAATTTTCAATTGAATACACGTTCACTTGCATTGGTCTATAGGATTCTATTCTACTTTTATACTTGTTCCTCTTCTTGCTTTTACCTAGAAATTTTCAATTGAATACACGTTCACTTGCATTGGTCTATAGGATTCTATTCTACTTTTATACTTGTTCCTCTTCTTGCTTTTACCTAGAAATTTTCAATTGAATACACGTTCACTTGCATTGGTCTATAGGATTCTATTCTACTTTTATACTTACTCCTCTTCTTGCTTTTACCTAGAAATTTTCAATTGAATACACGTTCACTTGCATTGGTCTATAGGATTCTATTCTACTTTTATACTTGTTCCTCTTCTTGCTTTTACCTAGAAATTTTCAATTGAATACACGTTCACTTGCATTGGTCTATAGGATTCTATTCTACTTTTATACTTGTTCCTCTTCTTGCTTTTACCTAGAAATTTTCAATTGAATACACGTTCACTTGCATTGGTCTATAGGATTCTATTCTACTTTTATACTTGTTCCTCTTCTTGCTTTTACCTAGAAATTTTCAATTGAATACACGTTCACTTGCATTGGTCTATAGGATTCTATTCTACTTTTATACTTGTTCCTCTTCTTGCTTTTACCTAGAAATTTTCAATTGAATACACGTTCACTTGCATTGGTCTATAGGATTCTATTCTACTTTTATACTTGTTCCTCTTCTTGCTTTTACCTAGAAATTTTCAATTGAATACACGTTCACTTGCATTGGTCTATAGGATTCTATTCTACTTTTATACTTACTCCTCTTCTTGCTTTTACCTAGAAATTTTCAATTGAATACACGTTCACTTGCATTGGTCTATAGGATTCTATTCTACTTTTATACTTGTTCCTCTTCTTGCTTTTACCTAGAAATTTTCAATTGAATACACGTTCACTTGCATTGGTCTATAGGATTCTATTCTACTTTTATACTTGTTCCTCTTCTTGCTTTTACCTAGAAATTTTCAATTGAATACACGTTCACTTGCATTGGTCTATAGGATTCTATTCTACTTTTATACTTGTTCCTCTTCTTGCTTTTACCTAGAAATTTTCAATTGAATACACGTTCACTTGCATTGGTCTATAGGATTCTATTCTACTTTTATACTTGTTCCTCTTCTTGCTTTTACCTAGAAATTTTCAATTGAATACACGTTCACTTGCATTGGTCTATAGGATTCTATTCTACTTTTATACTTGTTCCTCTTCTTGCTTTTACTTAGAAATTTTCAATTGAATACACGTTCACTTGCATTGGTCTATAGGATTCTATTCTACTTTTATACTTACTCCTCTTCTTGCTTTTACCTAGAAATTTTCAATTGAATACACGTTCACTTGCATTGGTCTATAGGATTCTATTCTACTTTTATACTTGTTCCTCTTCTTGCTTTTACCTAGAAATTTTCAATTGAATACACGTTCACTTGCATTGGTCTATAGGATTCTATTCTACTTTTATACTTGTTCCTCTTCTTGCTTTTACCTAGAAATTTTCAATTGAATACACGTTCACTTGCATTGGTCTATAGGATTCTATTCTACTTTTATACTTGTTCCTCTTCTTGCTTTTACCTAGAAATTTTCAATTGAATACACGTTCACTTGCATTGGTCTATAGGATTCTATTCTACTTTTATACTTGTTCCTCTTCTTGCTTTTACCTAGAAATTTTCAATTGAATACACGTTCACTTGCATTGGTCTATAGGATTCTATTCTACTTTTATACTTGTTCCTCTTCTTGCTTTTACTTAGAAATTTTCAATTGAATACACGTTCACTTGCATTGGTCTATAGGATTCTATTCTACTTTTATACTTACTCCTCTTCTTGCTTTTACCTAGAAATTTTCAATTGAATACACGTTCACTTGCATTGGTCTATAGGATTCTATTCTACTTTTATACTTGTTCCTCTTCTTGCTTTTACCTAGAAATTTTCAATTGAATACACGTTCACTTGCATTGGTCTATAGGATTCTATTCTACTTTTATACTTGTTCCTCTTCTTGCTTTTACCTAGAAATTTTCAATTGAATACACGTTCACTTGCATTGGTCTATAGGATTCTATTCTACTTTTATACTTGTTCCTCTTCTTGCTTTTACCTAGAAATTTTCAATTGAATACACGTTCACTTGCATTGGTCTATAGGATTCTCTTCTACTTTTATACTTGTTCCTCTTCTTGCTTTTACCTAGAAATTTTCAATTGAATACACGTTCACTTGCATTGGTCTATAGGATTCTATTCTACTTTTATACTTGTTCCTCTTCTTGCTTTTACTTAGAAATTTTCAATTGAATACACGTTCACTTGCATTGGTCTATAGGATTCTATTCTACTTTTATACTTACTCCTCTTCTTGCTTTTACCTAGAAATTTTCAATTGAATACACGTTCACTTGCATTGGTCTATAGGATTCTATTCTACTTTTATACTTGTTCCTCTTCTTGCTTTTACCTAGAAATTTTCAATTGAATACACGTTCACTTGCATTGGTCTATAGGATTCTATTCTACTTTTATACTTGTTCCTCTTCTTGCTTTTACCTAGAAATTTTCAATTGAATACACGTTCACTTGCATTGGTCTATAGGATTCTATTCTACTTTTATACTTGTTCCTCTTCTTGCTTTTACCTAGAAATTTTCAATTGAATACACGTTCACTTGCATTGGTCTATAGGATTCTATTCTACTTTTATACTTGTTCCTCTTCTTGCTTTTACCTAGAAATTTTCAATTGAATACACGTTCACTTGCATTGGTCTATAGGATTCTATTCTACTTTTATACTTGTTCCTCTTCTTGCTTTTACCTAGAAATTTTCAATTGAATACACGTTCACTTGCATTGGTCTATAGGATTCTATTCTACTTTTATACTTGTTCCTCTTCTTGCTTTTACCTAGAAATTTTCAATTGAATACACGTTCACTTGCATTGGTCTATAGGATTCTATTCTACTTTTATACTTGTTCCTCTTCTTCTTGCTTTTACCTAGAAATTTTCAATTGAATACACGTTCACTTGCATTGGTCTATAGGATTCTATTCTACTTTTATACTTGTTCCTCTTCTTGCTTTTACCTAGAAATTTTCAATTGAATACACGTTCACTTGCATTGGTCTATAGGATTCTATTCTACTTTTATACTTGTTCCTCTTCTTGCTTTTACCTAGAAATTTTCAATTGAATACACGTTCACTTGCATTGGTCTATAGGATTCTATTCTACTTTTATACTTGTTCCTCTTCTTGCTTTTACTTAGAAATTTTCAATTGAATACACGTTCACTTGCATTGGTCTATAGGATTCTATTCTACTTTTATACTTGTTCCTCTTCTTGCTTTTACCTAGAAATTTTCAATTGAATACACGTTCACTTGCATTGGTCTATAGGATTCTATTCTACTTTTATACTTGTTCCTCTTCTTGCTTTTACCTAGAAATTTTCAATTGAATACACGTTCACTTGCATTGGTCTATAGGATTCTATTCTACTTTTATACTTGTTCCTCTTCTTGCTTTTACTTAGAAATTTTCAATTGAATACACGTTCACTTGCATTGGTCTATAGGATTCTATTCTACTTTTATACTTGTTCCTCTTCTTGCTTTTACCTAGAAATTTTCAATTGAATACACGTTCACTTGCATTGGTCTATAGGATTCTATTCTACTTTTATACTTGTTCCTCTTCTTGCTTTTACCTAGAAATTTTCAATTGAATACACGTTCACTTGCATTGGTCTATAGGATTCTATTCTACTTTTATACTTGTTCCTCTTCTTGCTTTTACCTAGAAATTTTCAATTGAATACACGTTCACTTGCATTGGTCTATAGGATTCTATTCTACTTTTATACTTGTTCCTCTTCTTGCTTTTACTTAGAAATTTTCAATTGAATACACGTTCACTTGCATTGGTCTATAGGATTCTATTCTACTTTTATACTTGTTCCTCTTCTTGCTTTTACTTAGAAATTTTCAATTGAATACACGTTCACTTGCATTGGTCTATAGGATTCTATTCTACTTTTATACTTGTTCCTCTTCTTGCTTTTACCTAGAAATTTTCAATTGAATACACGTTCACTTGCATTGGTCTATAGGATTCTATTCTACTTTTATACTTGTTCCTCTTCTTGCTTTTACCTAGAAATTTTCAATTGAATACACGTTCACTTGCATTGGTCTATAGGATTCTATTCTACTTTTATACTTGTTCCTCTTCTTGCTTTTACCTAGAAATTTTCAATTGAATACACGTTCACTTGCATTGGTCTATAGGATTCTATTCTACTTTTATACTTGTTCCTCTTCTTGCTTTTACCTAGAAATTTTCAATTGAATACACGTTCACTTGCATTGGTCTATAGGATTCTATTCTACTTTTATACTTGTTCCTCTTCTTGCTTTTACCTAGAAATTTTCAATTGAATACACGTTCACTTGCATTGGTCTATAGGATTCTATTCTACTTTTATACTTACTCCTCTTCTTGCTTTTACCTAGAAATTTTCAATTGAATACACGTTCACTTGCATTGGTCTATAGGATTCTATTCTACTTTTATACTTACTCCTCTTCTTGCTTTTACCTAGAAATTTTCAATTGAATACACGTTCACTTGCATTGGTCTATAGGATTCTATTCTACTTTTATACTTGTTCCTCTTCTTGCTTTTACCTAGAAATTTTCAATTGAATACACGTTCACTTGCATTGGTCTATAGGATTCTATTCTACTTTTATACTTACTCCTCTTCTTGCTTTTACCTAGAAATTTTCAATTGAATACACGTTCACTTGCATTGGTCTATAGGATTCTATTCTACTTTTATACTTACTCCTCTTCTTGCTTTTACCTAGAAATTTTCAATTGAATACACGTTCACTTGCATTGGTCTATAGGATTCTATTCTACTTTTATACTTGTTCCTCTTCTTGCTTTTACCTAGAAATTTTCAATTGAATACACGTTCACTTGCATTGGTCTATAGGATTCTATTCTACTTTTATACTTACTCCTCTTCTTGCTTTTACCTAGAAATTTTCAATTGAATACACGTTCACTTGCATTGGTCTATAGGATTCTATTCTACTTTTATACTTACTCCTCTTCTTGCTTTTACCTAGAAATTTTCAATTGAATACACGTTCACTTGCATTGGTCTATAGGATTCTATTCTACTTTTATACTTGTTCCTCTTCTTGCTTTTACCTAGAAATTTTCAATTGAATACACGTTCACTTGCATTGGTCTATAGGATTCTATTCTACTTTTATACTTGTTCCTCTTCTTGCTTTTACCTAGAAATTTTCAATTGAATACACGTTCACTTGCATTGGTCTATAGGATTCTATTCTACTTTTATACTTGTTCCTCTTCTTGCTTTTACTTAGAAATTTTCAATTGAATACACGTTCACTTGCATTGGTCTATAGGATTCTATTCTACTTTTATACTTGTTCCTCTTCTTGCTTTTACCTAGAAATTTTCAATTGAATACACGTTCACTTGCATTGGTCTATAGGATTCTATTCTACTTTTATACTTGTTCCTCTTCTTGCTTTTACTTAGAAATTTTCAATTGAATACACGTTCACTTGCATTGGTCTATAGGATTCTATTCTACTTTTATACTTACTCCTCTTCTTGCTTTTACTTAGAAATTTTCAATTGAATACACGTTCACTTGCATTGGTCTATAGGATTCTATTCTACTTTTATACTTGTTCCTCTTCTTGCTTTTACTTAGAAATTTTCAATTGAATACACGTTCACTTGCATTGGTCTATAGGATTCTATTCTACTTTTATACTTACTTTAGTTTTGGAGCTAGTTTTATTAATGCGTGTATTTTGAAATGTAAATCACTGGCTACCATGTTTGAACAGGCAGCATATGACAGGGGGAAACCCTCAGTGTGTTCAGGTATGCTGAAAACGAATATCGCAAGGAAAATCAGCACAGACTGACTATAGATTAACCATCAAAGTAGTGAAATATTTTTTTTATTTGATATAGGAATCACTACTTATCAAGCCCCAGAGGCCACTCGAGGATAAGGGTTAGAGTGTGTACAGTAGTCAATGGACAATATCATAGTAATCGTTAGAAGTGTAAATTTGGTAAATTGGATTATTTAAGAGGAACGGCTCATCAAGAACTTATTTACATTGGACTTGAAGACGACGAAATAAAAATATAAAGTTGAAAGAACTATCATTTTAATGATGCCCTTCAAATCGTAAACTGCCTGTTTACATTTTTTTACATTTTTCGAAGATAATAAAAAGTGTAAAAGAAAGCAAACCTTTAGAATCCTAAAAAGATCTCCCGGGAGCATTTTTGCAACATGAAAAATATACAAACCAAAATAAAGAGAGGAGGCAACCCTGCTAAAAAATATGGTTTATTACATCGCCTAAAAAAAGAAGAAGAATCGGGGGCTCCGTGGGGAAGTAAATTGTTTTCTTTTTTCTAACTTGGTTTTAAAAAGTTTTTATTGCTAACATTTATTTTCATGAACTCTAACCACACCTCACAAGCCTAATCCGGCCGGTCGGGGAAAAAAGTTTTTATTTTTTTAAATTTTGGTGAATACGACAACACACATACGCACGCATGTACACACATACACACACACGCACGCACGCACACATAAGCATATCGCTTGTCACCAAGCTAAAGAAGAGAGAGAGAGAGAGTGGGGGAAGGAGAGAAAGGATCGTACGTGCCGGGGTCAAACAGAAGTTAAATGAAATCGATTATAAATCGCTCGACAAAGTTGTGTCTGAACTTTTTATTCTATGAAACTTAAGATTAATAAAACGAAATAATCGTGACCCGTGGAAATTTCATGGCGAATATTTCGCATTCAAGAGAACAAAACGAAAAAATAGTGAACAAATAAATATATAAGAAAATGAATGTTACCAAAGGCAAGATAAGTTACTCTTCTACCTACCTAGATCATATTTGTTGTTTTAACTTATTTTAAAACGTTTATTTAACACAAACAAAAGTAGCGCACGGTTTTAAGTTAGAACAATAAAGAAGTGTCTGACATTTTACAGACATCTTGTGAGACTCGATAATCGCTCCAAACTCGAAAATTAAACAAAATACTGGTAGGAACACATCCAATAAATGTTAGCAAACGTTCGAACATGTTTTCTTTTTCACATTAGCGAAACACTTATCAGAGAAAAAGCGAAAATGAGAAGCAAACACTAATGAAGAAGTCGGTTTTTATCGTTGAGCACAAAAACAAAAAAAAAAAAAGAGTATCTAATCTAATAGGCCTCGTGCGTGCTATAGGTCAATCTCCAACGTCTGTCCCATCGCCTCAGTGCTGCATCCCTGTTTACAAGTACTTTAATGGGATGTGCTCTCATGAACCCATAGCACTTATACCAGTGCCCGGAAAACTTGTCCCGGGAAAACTCGTCTCCGGAAAAACCGTACCCGGAAAACTAGAACCGTCAGTTTGTTCAGGTATGCTGAAAACGAATATCGCAAGGAAAATTAGCAGAGAAAAATAGTCTTGGAGCTAGTTTTATTAATGCGTGTATTGTGAAATGTAAATCACTGGCGACCATGTTTGAACAGGCGGCATATGAAAGGGGCAAAACCTCAGTTTGTTCAGGTATGCTGAAAACGAATATCGCAAGGAAAATTAGCACAGACAGACGAATAGTTTTCGAGATATTAATGCGTGTATTTTGAAATGTAAATCACTGGCGACCATGTTTGAGCAGGCGGTGTATGAAAGGGGCCAACCCTCAGTGTGTTCAGGTATGCTGAAAACGAATATCGCAAGGAAAATTAGCAGAGACAAATAGTTTTGGAGCTAGTCTTATTAATGCGTGTATTTGGAAATGTAAATCACTGGCGACCATGTTTGAACAGTTTGAACAGGCGGCGTATGAAAGGGGCCAACCCTCAGCTTGTTCAGGTATGCTGAAAACGAATATCTCAGCAGAACTTAAAACACTTGTTCAGGTAGGTAGAAGAGTAACTTATCTTGCCTTTTGGTAACATTTATATATTATATATTTGTTTTGTATTTTTTTTTTTTTAACTTTTACGCTTTGTTGTCTTAACTCCGAAGGATTAACCTTAGAATTTCCACAGGTCTCCTTAGTTAAAACGAATTATTTCGCAGTTCACATTGGCGTGAAATAAACAAATCTGACTGATACAGGATTTGCCATTTCCGGTTGTCGCCGCCGCAACGCTCTTATATTTACAATCGAAAGCGTCGGCGAGTTCGTTCGTCGCTGTGTCTGGGTGTGTGTAGGAGTGGGGGCAAAGTTGTAACATTCAATACATAAAATCAACAGCTTTAATTTCTATGAATCGTCATTCGCGTATCGAGTGTCGGCGTTCTTGTCTCGAACTAAGTTGAGTTGGAAATGGATTTCTGCACGTGCATGGCTGGACGATAAGAATAACAATACAAACAACAATACTTATTATCTTCAAGTCTCTTCTTAAAGGGGCATTCGGCTACGAAGTTACAACTAGCTAATCGACACGCGACACTGTCAATGAGTTATGCGAAGCAGACGGACTGTTCCGCTGTATCAAAGTTATTAAGTGTGGTTAGACTGAAACTCATTAAAGCCAGTAATCTAAGTTTCAACTAGCTAATAGACATTCGGCACTTTCAATGAGTTATGCGATCACCGCCACTTGTCCAAAAACGGACTGTTCCGCTGTATCACAGTTATTAAGGGTGGTTAGAGTGTGACTCATCAGAGCCAGTAACCTAACTTACAACTAGCTAGTCAACATTCGACACTGTCATTGAGTTATGCGATACACTGCTAATTGTCCAGAGACGGACTGTTCTACTGTATCACAGTTGTAAAGGGTGGGTAGACTAAAACTCATAAGAGCCAGTAATCTAATTTACAACTAGCTTATCGACAGTAGACACTTTCACTGAGTTTACGTGTGTGTGTGTCTTTTTATGTGTGTGTGTGTGTGTGCTTCGTTAACATTCGGACTGTCCATTTTAAAATCGTTCGGGTATGCTGAAAACGAATATCGCAAGGCACAGACAAATAGTTTTCGAAATACTAATGCGTATATTTCGAGATACTAATGCGTATATTTTGAAATGTAAATCACTGGCGGCCATGTTTGAACAGGCGGCATATGAAAGGGGCCAACCTTCAGTTTGTTCAGGTATGCTGAAAACGAATATCGCAAGGAAAATGAGCAGAGACAAATAGTTTTGGAGCTAGTTTTATTAATGCGTGTATTTTGAAATGTAAATCACGGCGACCATGTTTGAACAGGCAGCATATGAAAGGGGCCAACCCTCAGTTTGTTCAGGTATGCTGAAAACGAATATCGCAAGGAAAATTAGCACAGACAGACGAATAGTTTTAGAGATAGTAATGCGTGTGTTTTGAAATGTAAATCACTGGCGACCATGTCAGAACAGGCGGCATATGAAAGGGGCCAACCATCAGTTTGTTTAGGTATGCTGAAAACGAATATCGCAAGGGAAATCAGCACAGACTGACTATAGACTCACCATCAAAGTATTGAAATATTTTTTTATTTTATAAAGGAATCACTACTTATCAAGCCCCAGAGGCCACTCGAGGATAAGGCTTAAAGTGTGTACAGTAGTCAATGGACAATATCATAGTAATCGTTAGAAGTGTACATTTGGTAAATTGGATTATTTATAAGGGGCGGCTTATCAAGAACTTGTTTACATTGGACTTGAAGACGACGTAATAAAAATATAAAGTTGCAAGAACTAGCGAAAAATATCATTTTAACGATGCATTTCAAATCGTAAACTGCCTGCTTACATTTTTTTTACATTTTTCGAAGATAATAAAAAGTGTAAAAAAAAGCAAACCTTTAGAATCCTAAAAAGATCTCCCGGGAGCATTTTTGCAACATGAAAAATATACAAACCAAAATAAAGAGAGGAGGCAACCCTGCTCAAAAATATGGTTTATTACATCGCCTAAAAAAAGAAGAAGAATCGGGGGCTCCGTTGGGAAGTAAATTGTTTTCTTTTTTCTAACTTGGTTTTAAAAAGTTTTTATTGCTAACATTTATTTTCATGAACTCTAACCACACCTCACAAACCTCATCCGGCCGGTCGGGGAAAAAAGTTTTTATTTTTTTAAATTTTGGTGAATACGACAACACACATACGCACGCATGTACACACATACACACACACGCACGCACGCACACATAAGCATATCGCTTGTCACCAAGCTAAAGAAGAGAGAGAGAGAGTGGGGGAAGGAGAGAAAGGATCGTACGTGCCGGGGTCAAACAGAAGTTAAATGAAATCGATTATAAATCGCTCGACAAAGTTGTGTCTGAACTTTTTATTCTATGAAACTTAAGATTAATAAAACGAAATAATCGTGACCCGTGGAAATTTCATGGCGAATATTTCGCATTCAAGAGAACAAAACGAAAAAGTAGTGAATAAATAAATATATAAGAAAATGAATGTTACCAAAGGCAAGATAAGTTACTCTGCTACCTACCTAGATCACATTTTTGTTGTTTTAACTTATTTTAAAACGTTTATTTAACACAAACAAAAGTAGCGCACGGTGTTAAGTTAGAACAATAAAGAAGTGTCTGACATTTTACAGACATCTTGTGAGACTCGATAATCGCTCCAAACTCGAAAATTAAGCAAAATACTGGTAGGAACACATCCAATAAATGTTAGCAAACGTTCGAACATGTTTTCTTTTTCACATTAGCGAAACACTTATCAGAGAAAAAGCGAAAATGAGAAGCAAACACTAATGAAGAAGTCGGTTTTTATCGTTGAGCACAAAAACAACAACAAAAAAAGAGTATCTAATCTAATAGGCCTCGTGCGTGCTATAGGTCAATCTCCAACGTCTGTCCCATCGCCTCAGTGCTGCATCCCTGTTTACAAGTACTTTAATGGGATGTGCTCTCATGAACCCATAGCACTTATACCAGTGCCCGGAAAACTTGTCCCGGGAAAACTCGTCTCCGGAAAAACCGTACCCGGAAAACTAGAACCGTCAGTTTGTTCAGGTATGCTGAAAACGAATATCGCAAGGAAAATTAGCAGAGAAAAATAGTCTTGGAGCTAGTTTTATTAATGCGTGTATTGTGAAATGTAAATCACTGGCGACCATGTTTGAACAGGCGGCATATGAAAGGGGCAAAACCTCAGTTTGTTCAGGTATGCTGAAAACGAATATCGCAAGGAAAATTAGCACAGACAGACGAATAGTTTTCGAGATATTAATGCGTGTATTTTGAAATGTAAATCACTGGCGACCATGTTTGAGCAGGCGGTGTATGAAAGGGGCCAACCCTCAGTGTGTTCAGGTATGCTGAAAACGAATATCGCAAGGAAAATTAGCAGAGACAAATAGTTTTGGAGCTAGTCTTATTAATGCGTGTATTTGGAAATGTAAATCACTGGCGACCATGTTTGAACAGTTTGAACAGGCGGCGTATGAAAGGGGCCAACCCTCAGCTTGTTCAGGTATGCTGAAAACGAATATCTCAGCAGAACTTAAAACACTTGTTCAGGTAGGTAGAAGAGTAACTTATCTTGCCTTTTGGTAACATTTATATATTATATATTTGTTTTGTATTTTTTTTTTTTTTAACTTTTACGCTTTGTTGTCTTAACTCCGAAGGATTAACCTTAGAATTTCCACAGGTCTCCTTAGTTAAAACGAATTATTTCGCAGTTCACATTGGCGTGAAATAAACAAATCTGACTGATACAGGATTTGCCATTTCCGGTTGTCGCCGCCGCAACGCTCTTATATTTACAATCGAAAGCGTCGGCGAGTTCGTTCGTCGCTGTGTCTGGGTGTGTGTAGGAGTGGGGGCAAAGTTGTAACATTCAATACATAAAATCAACAGCTTTAATTTCTATGAATCGTCATTCGCGTATCGAGTGTCGGCGTTCTTGTCTCGAACTAAGTTGAGTTGGAAATGGATTTCTGCACGTGCATGGCTGGACGATAAGAATAACAATACAAACAACAATACTTATTATCTTCAAGTCTCTTCTTAAAGGGGCATTCGGCTACGAAGTTACAACTAGCTAATCGACACGCGACACTGTCAATGAGTTATGCGAAGCAGACGGACTGTTCCGCTGTATCAAAGTTATTAAGTGTGGTTAGACTGAAACTCATTAAAGCCAGTAATCTAAGTTTCAACTAGCTAATAGACATTCGGCACTTTCAATGAGTTATGCGATCACCGCCACTTGTCCAAAAACGGACTGTTCCGCTGTATCACAGTTATTAAGGGTGGTTAGAGTGTGACTCATCAGAGCCAGTAACCTAACTTACAACTAGCTAGTCAACATTCGACACTGTCATTGAGTTATGCGATACACTGCTAATTGTCCAGAGACGGACTGTTCTACTGTATCACAGTTGTAAAGGGTGGGTAGACTAAAACTCATAAGAGCCAGTAATCTAATTTACAACTAGCTTATCGACAGTAGACACTTTCACTGAGTTTACGTGTGTGTGTGTCTTTTTATGTGTGTGTGTGTGTGTGCTTCGTTAACATTCGGACTGTCCATTTTAAAATCGTTCGGGTATGCTGAAAACGAATATCGCAAGGCACAGACAAATAGTTTTCGAAATACTAATGCGTATATTTCGAGATACTAATGCGTATATTTTGAAATGTAAATCACTGGCGGCCATGTTTGAACAGGCGGCATATGAAAGGGGCCAACCTTCAGTTTGGTCAGGTATGCTGAAAACGAATATCGCAAGGAAAATGAGCAGAGACAAATAGTTTTGGAGCTAGTTTTATTAATGCGTGTATTTTGAAATGTAAATCACGGCGACCATGTTTGAACAGGCAGCATATGAAAGGGGCCAACCCTCAGTTTGTTCAGGTATGCTGAAAACGAATATCGCAAGGAAAATTAGCACAGACAGACGAATAGTTTTAGAGATAGTAATGCGTGTGTTTTGAAATGTAAATCACTGGCGACCATGTCAGAACAGGCGGCATATGAAAGGGGCCAACCATCAGTTTGTTTAGGTATGCTGAAAACGAATATCGCAAGGGAAATCAGCACAGACTGACTATAGACTCACCATCAAAGTATTGAAATATTTTTTTATTTTATAAAGGAATCACTACTTATCAAGCCCCAGAGGCCACTCGAGGATAAGGCTTAAAGTGTGTACAGTAGTCAATGGACAATATCATAGTAATCGTTAGAAGTGTACATTTGGTAAATTGGATTATTTATAAGGGGCGGCTTATCAAGAACTTGTTTACATTGGACTTGAAGACGACGTAATAAAAATATAAAGTTGCAAGAACTAGCGAAAAATATCATTTTAACGATGCATTTCAAATCGTAAACTGCCTGCTTACATTTTTTTACATTTTTCGAAGATAATAAAAAGTGTAAAAAAAAGCAAACCTTTAGAATCCTAAAAAGATCTCCCGGGAGCATTTTTGCAACATGAAAAATATACAAACCAAAATAAAGAGAGGAGGCAACCCTGCTCAAAAATATGGTTTATTACATCGCCTAAAAAAAGAAGAAGAATCGGGGGCTCCGTTGGGAAGTAAATTGTTTTCTTTTTTCTAACTTGGTTTTAAAAAGTTTTTATTGCTAACATTTATTTTCATGAACTCTAACCACACCTCACAAACCTCATCCGGCCGGTCGGGGAAAAAAGTTTTTATTTTTTTAAATTTTGGTGAATACGACAACACACATACGCACGCATGTACACACATACACACACACGCACGCACGCACACATAAGCATATCGCTTGTCACCAAGCTAAAGAAGAGAGAGAGAGAGTGGGGGAAGGAGAGAAAGGATCGTACGTGCCGGGGTCAAACAGAAGTTAAATGAAATCGATTATAAATCGCTCGACAAAGTTGTGTCTGAACTTTTTATTCTATGAAACTTAAGATTAATAAAACGAAATAATCGTGGCCCGTGGAAATTTCATGGCGAATATTTCGCATTCAAGAGAACAAAACGAAAAAGTAGTGAATAAATAAATATATAAGAAAATGAATGTTACCAAAGGCAAGATAAGTTACTCTGCTACCTACCTAGATCACATTTTTGTTGTTTTAACTTATTTTAAAACGTTTATTCAACACAAACAAAAGTAGCGCACGGTTTTAAGTTAGAACAATAAAGAAGTGTCTGACATTTTACAGACATCTTGTGAGACTCGATAATCGCTCCAAACTCGAAAATTAAGCAAAATACTGGTAGGAACACATCCAATAAATGTCAGCAAACGTTCGAACATGTTTTCTTTTTCACATTAGCGAAACACTTATCAGAGAAAAAGCGAAAATGAGAAGCAAACACAAATGAAGAAGTCGGTTTTTATCGTTGAGCACAAAAACAACAAAAAAAAGAGTATCTAATCTAATAGGCCCCGTGCGTGCTATAGGTCAATCTCCAACGTCTGTCCCATCGCCTCAGTGTTGCATCCCTGTTTACAAGTACTTTAATGGGATGTGCTCTCATGAACCCATAGCACTTATACCAGTGCCCGGAAAACTTGTCCCGGGAAAACTCGTCTCTGGAAAAATCGTACCTGGAAAACTCGAACCGTTCAGTTTGTTCAGGTATGCTGAAAACGAATATCGCAAGGAAAATCAGCACAGACTGACTATAGACTCACCATCAAAGTATTGAAATATTTTTTTATTTTATAAAGGAATCACTACTTATCAAGCCCCAGAGGCCACTCGAGGATAAGGCTTAAAGTGTGTACAGTAGTCAATGGACAATATCATAGTAATCGTTAGAAGTGTACATTTGGTAAATTGGATTATTTATAAGGGGCGGCTTATCAAGAACTTGTTTACATTGGACTTGAAGACGACGTAATAAAAATATAAAGTTGCAAGAACTAGCGAAAAATATCATTTTAACGATGCATTTCAAATCGTAAACTGCCTGCTTACATTTTTTTTACATTTTTCGAAGATAATAAAAAGTGTAAAAAAAAGCAAACCTTTAGAATCCTAAAAAGATCTCCCGGGAGCATTTTTGCAACATGAAAAATATACAAACCAAAATAAAGAGAGGAGGCAACCCTGCTCAAAAATATGGTTTATTACATCGCCTAAAAAAAGAAGAAGAATCGGGGGCTCCGTTGGGAAGTAAATTGTTTTCTTTTTTCTAACTTGGTTTTAAAAAGTTTTTATTGCTAACATTTATTTTCATGAACTCTAACCACACCTCACAAACCTCATCCGGCCGGTCGGGGAAAAAAGTTTTTATTTTTTTAAATTTTGGTGAATACGACAACACACATACGCACGCATGTACACACATACACACACACGCACGCACGCACACATAAGCATATCGCTTGTCACCAAGCTAAAGAAGAGAGAGAGAGAGTGGGGGAAGGAGAGAAAGGATCGTACGTGCCGGGGTCAAACAGAAGTTAAATGAAATCGATTATAAATCGCTCGACAAAGTTGTGTCTGAACTTTTTATTCTATGAAACTTAAGATTAATAAAACGAAATAATCGTGGCCCGTGGAAATTTCATGGCGAATATTTCGCATTCAAGAGAACAAAACGAAAAAGTAGTGAATAAATAAATATATAAGAAAATGAATGTTACCAAAGGCAAGATAAGTTACTCTGCTACCTACCTAGATCACATTTTTGTTGTTTTAACTTATTTTAAAACGTTTATTCAACACAAACAAAAGTAGCGCACGGTTTTAAGTTAGAACAATAAAGAAGTGTCTGACATTTTACAGACATCTTGTGAGACTCGATAATCGCTCCAAACTCGAAAATTAAGCAAAATACTGGTAGGAACACATCCAATAAATGTCAGCAAACGTTCGAACATGTTTTCTTTTTCACATTAGCGAAACACTTATCAGAGAAAAAGCGAAAATGAGAAGCAAACACAAATGAAGAAGTCGGTTTTTATCGTTGAGCACAAAAACAACAAAAAAAAGAGTATCTAATCTAATAGGCCCCGTGCGTGCTATAGGTCAATCTCCAACGTCTGTCCCATCGCCTCAGTGTTGCATCCCTGTTTACAAGTACTTTAATGGGATGTGCTCTCATGAACCCATAGCACTTATACCAGTGCCCGGAAAACTTGTCCCGGGAAAACTCGTCTCTGGAAAAATCGTACCTGGAAAACTCGAACCGTTCAGTTTGTTCAGGTATGCTGAAAACGAATATCGCAAGGAAAATCAGCACAGACTGACTATAGACTCACCATCAAAGTATTGAAATATTTTTTTATTTTATAAAGGAATCACTACTTATCAAGCCCCAGAGGCCACTCGAGGATAAGGCTTAAAGTGTGTACAGTAGTCAATGGACAATATCATAGTAATCGTTAGAAGTGTACATTTGGTAAATTGGATTATTTATAAGGGGCGGCTTATCAAGAACTTGTTTACATTGGACTTGAAGACGACGTAATAAAAATATAAAGTTGCAAGAACTAGCGAAAAATATCATTTTAACGATGCATTTCAAATCGTAAACTGCCTGCTTACATTTTTTTTACATTTTTCGAAGATAATAAAAAGTGTAAAAAAAAGCAAACCTTTAGAATCCTAAAAAGATCTCCCGGGAGCATTTTTGCAACATGAAAAATATACAAACCAAAATAAAGAGAGGAGGCAACCCTGCTCAAAAATATGGTTTATTACATCGCCTAAAAAAAGAAGAAGAATCGGGGGCTCCGTTGGGAAGTAAATTGTTTTCTTTTTTCTAACTTGGTTTTAAAAAGTTTTTATTGCTAACATTTATTTTCATGAACTCTAACCACACCTCACAAACCTCATCCGGCCGGTCGGGGAAAAAAGTTTTTATTTTTTTAAATTTTGGTGAATACGACAACACACATACGCACGCATGTACACACATACACACACACGCACGCACGCACACATAAGCATATCGCTTGTCACCAAGCTAAAGAAGAGAGAGAGAGAGTGGGGGAAGGAGAGAAAGGATCGTACGTGCCGGGGTCAAACAGAAGTTAAATGAAATCGATTATAAATCGCTCGACAAAGTTGTGTCTGAACTTTTTATTCTATGAAACTTAAGATTAATAAAACGAAATAATCGTGGCCCGTGGAAATTTCATGGCGAATATTTCGCATTCAAGAGAACAAAACGAAAAAGTAGTGAATAAATAAATATATAAGAAAATGAATGTTACCAAAGGCAAGATAAGTTACTCTGCTACCTACCTAGATCACATTTTTGTTGTTTTAACTTATTTTAAAACGTTTATTCAACACAAACAAAAGTAGCGCACGGTTTTAAGTTAGAACAATAAAGAAGTGTCTGACATTTTACAGACATCTTGTGAGACTCGATAATCGCTCCAAACTCGAAAATTAAGCAAAATACTGGTAGGAACACATCCAATAAATGTCAGCAAACGTTCGAACATGTTTTCTTTTTCACATTAGCGAAACACTTATCAGAGAAAAAGCGAAAATGAGAAGCAAACACAAATGAAGAAGTCGGTTTTTATCGTTGAGCACAAAAACAACAAAAAAAAGAGTATCTAATCTAATAGGCCCCGTGCGTGCTATAGGTCAATCTCCAACGTCTGTCCCATCGCCTCAGTGTTGCATCCCTGTTTACAAGTACTTTAATGGGATGTGCTCTCATGAACCCATAGCACTTATACCAGTGCCCGGAAAACTTGTCCCGGGAAAACTCGTCTCTGGAAAAATCGTACCTGGAAAACTCGAACCGTTCAGTTTGTTCAGGTATGCTGAAAACGAATATCGCAAGGAAAATCAGCACAGACTGACTATAGACTCACCATCAAAGTATTGAAATATTTTTTTATTTTATAAAGGAATCACTACTTATCAAGCCCCAGAGGCCACTCGAGGATAAGGCTTAAAGTGTGTACAGTAGTCAATGGACAATATCATAGTAATCGTTAGAAGTGTACATTTGGTAAATTGGATTATTTATAAGGGGCGGCTTATCAAGAACTTGTTTACATTGGACTTGAAGACGACGTAATAAAAATATAAAGTTGCAAGAACTAGCGAAAAATATCATTTTAACGATGCATTTCAAATCGTAAACTGCCTGCTTACATTTTTTTTACATTTTTCGAAGATAATAAAAAGTGTAAAAAAAAGCAAACCTTTAGAATCCTAAAAAGATCTCCCGGGAGCATTTTTGCAACATGAAAAATATACAAACCAAAATAAAGAGAGGAGGCAACCCTGCTCAAAAATATGGTTTATTACATCGCCTAAAAAAAGAAGAAGAATCGGGGGCTCCGTTGGGAAGTAAATTGTTTTCTTTTTTCTAACTTGGTTTTAAAAAGTTTTTATTGCTAACATTTATTTTCATGAACTCTAACCACACCTCACAAACCTCATCCGGCCGGTCGGGGAAAAAAGTTTTTATTTTTTTAAATTTTGGTGAATACGACAACACACATACGCACGCATGTACACACATACACACACACGCACGCACGCACACATAAGCATATCGCTTGTCACCAAGCTAAAGAAGAGAGAGAGAGAGTGGGGGAAGGAGAGAAAGGATCGTACGTGCCGGGGTCAAACAGAAGTTAAATGAAATCGATTATAAATCGCTCGACAAAGTTGTGTCTGAACTTTTTATTCTATGAAACTTAAGATTAATAAAACGAAATAATCGTGGCCCGTGGAAATTTCATGGCGAATATTTCGCATTCAAGAGAACAAAACGAAAAAGTAGTGAATAAATAAATATATAAGAAAATGAATGTTACCAAAGGCAAGATAAGTTACTCTGCTACCTACCTAGATCACATTTTTGTTGTTTTAACTTATTTTAAAACGTTTATTCAACACAAACAAAAGTAGCGCACGGTTTTAAGTTAGAACAATAAAGAAGTGTCTGACATTTTACAGACATCTTGTGAGACTCGATAATCGCTCCAAACTCGAAAATTAAGCAAAATACTGGTAGGAACACATCCAATAAATGTCAGCAAACGTTCGAACATGTTTTCTTTTTCACATTAGCGAAACACTTATCAGAGAAAAAGCGAAAATGAGAAGCAAACACAAATGAAGAAGTCGGTTTTTATCGTTGAGCACAAAAACAACAAAAAAAAGAGTATCTAATCTAATAGGCCCCGTGCGTGCTATAGGTCAATCTCCAACGTCTGTCCCATCGCCTCAGTGTTGCATCCCTGTTTACAAGTACTGTAATGGGATGTGCTCTCATGAACCCATAGCACTTATACCAGTGCCCGGAAAACTTGTCCCGGGAAAACTCGTCTCTGGAAAAATCGTACCTGGAAAACTCGAACCGTTCAGTTTGTTCAGGTATGCTGAAAACGAATATCGCAAGGAAAATCAGCACAGACTGACTATAGACTCACCATCAAAGTATTGAAATATTTTTTTATTTTATAAAGGAATCACTACTTATCAAGCCCCAGAGGCCACTCGAGGATAAGGCTTAAAGTGTGTACAGTAGTCAATGGACAATATCATAGTAATCGTTAGAAGTGTACATTTGGTAAATTGGATTATTTATAAGGGGCGGCTTATCAAGAACTTGTTTACATTGGACTTGAAGACGACGTAATAAAAATATAAAGTTGCAAGAACTAGCGAAAAATATCATTTTAACGATGCATTTCAAATCGTAAACTGCCTGCTTACATTTTTTTTACATTTTTCGAAGATAATAAAAAGTGTAAAAAAAAGCAAACCTTTAGAATCCTAAAAAGATCTCCCGGGAGCATTTTTGCAACATGAAAAATATACAAACCAAAATAAAGAGAGGAGGCAACCCTGCTCAAAAATATGGTTTATTACATCGCCTAAAAAAAGAAGAAGAATCGGGGGCTCCGTTGGGAAGTAAATTGTTTTCTTTTTTCTAACTTGGTTTTAAAAAGTTTTTATTGCTAACATTTATTTTCATGAACTCTAACCACACCTCACAAACCTCATCCGGCCGGTCGGGGAAAAAAGTTTTTATTTTTTTAAATTTTGGTGAATACGACAACACACATACGCACGCATGTACACACATACACACACACGCACGCACGCACACATAAGCATATCGCTTGTCACCAAGCTAAAGAAGAGAGAGAGAGAGTGGGGGAAGGAGAGAAAGGATCGTACGTGCCGGGGTCAAACAGAAGTTAAATGAAATCGATTATAAATCGCTCGACAAAGTTGTGTCTGAACTTTTTATTCTATGAAACTTAAGATTAATAAAACGAAATAATCGTGGCCCGTGGAAATTTCATGGCGAATATTTCGCATTCAAGAGAACAAAACGAAAAAGTAGTGAATAAATAAATATATAAGAAAATGAATGTTACCAAAGGCAAGATAAGTTACTCTGCTACCTACCTAGATCACATTTTTGTTGTTTTAACTTATTTTAAAACGTTTATTCAACACAAACAAAAGTAGCGCACGGTTTTAAGTTAGAACAATAAAGAAGTGTCTGACATTTTACAGACATCTTGTGAGACTCGATAATCGCTCCAAACTCGAAAATTAAGCAAAATACTGGTAGGAACACATCCAATAAATGTCAGCAAACGTTCGAACATGTTTTCTTTTTCACATTAGCGAAACACTTATCAGAGAAAAAGCGAAAATGAGAAGCAAACACAAATGAAGAAGTCGGTTTTTATCGTTGAGCACAAAAACAACAAAAAAAAGAGTATCTAATCTAATAGGCCCCGTGCGTGCTATAGGTCAATCTCCAACGTCTGTCCCATCGCCTCAGTGTTGCATCCCTGTTTACAAGTACTTTAATGGGATGTGCTCTCATGAACCCATAGCACTTATACCAGTGCCCGGAAAACTTGTCCCGGGAAAACTCGTCTCTGGAAAAATCGTACCTGGAAAACTCGAACCGTTCAGTTTGTTCAGGTATGCTGAAAACGAATATCGCAAGGAAAATCAGCACAGACTGACTATAGACTCACCATCAAAGTATTGAAATATTTTTTTATTTTATAAAGGAATCACTACTTATCAAGCCCCAGAGGCCACTCGAGGATAAGGCTTAAAGTGTGTACAGTAGTCAATGGACAATATCATAGTAATCGTTAGAAGTGTACATTTGGTAAATTGGATTATTTATAAGGGGCGGCTTATC
>NC_136527.1:129972583-130090083 GCF_053919585.1 Euprymna scolopes | reverse complement strand
TGGTCGATAAACTATAGAATTACCGTGACAATTGTGCAGTTTATAAACCGTGCTTTTGCTGGAAAATATATTTTAAATTTAAATCTAAATTAACGTCTTTTTTTTTTAATTTGTTAGGTGAAAGCATACATATAATATTATTTAAGGGTGGTCAATAAACTATAGAATTACCGTGACAATTGTGCAGTTTATAAACCGTGCTTTTGCTGGAAAATATATTTTAAATTTAAATCTAAATTAACGTCTTTTTTTTAAATTTGTTAGGTGAAAGCATACATATAATATTATTTAAGGGCGGTCAATAAACTATAGAATTACCGTGACAATTGTGCAGTTTATAAACCGTGCTGTTCTGGGAAAAAAATATTAAAATTTTAATCTAAATTAACGTCTTTTTTTTAAATTTGTTAGATGAAAGCATACATATAATATTATTTAAGGGCGGTCCATAAACTGTAGAATTACCGTGACAATTGTGCAGTTTATAAACCGTTCTTTTATTGGATAAAATACTGGATGTGTATTTTCCCCCCTAAAGTCCAACCCTATCCTCACCGTGGTAGGGGGGTGTAACGTTGTAGTTTAACAGCTACACGGCTAAATGGGCTCTGGCAAAAAAAAAAAAAAAAAAAAATCCAGAAAATGTCGGCATTAGTTTGTTGCGTCCGTCATCTGGTCGTCTTTTTATACGCTTGCATGTGGCGAGCAAAAAGGCGTGAAGGGAGCAGGCTGAAAGGAGAACAATACCCGAAAGATGTAAACCGAACGAAAGAGAAAAATGGGCCTCCCTGAAAGGCCCCGTGTTCTCCCCAGCCTGCTCCCAGTTTCCCCGACTTTGCATGCAACTGGTTTTGAGCTTTTGGAAAGCTCTTTTCTCAGTGTCGGGGTGTTGACTCCACTTCCAAGTTAACAAATAGCTGCAAGTCTGGGTACGGTCCGATTGGTTCCGAAGCTCTTCCGCTGTGAGGTGCGCTTTCGAATCTCCCGAAGGGGGCTACCCTCTAAGCAGGCGACACGTGCTCGTGTTACTATGTAATGCATGCTTGCCTCGACTCAACTAAGGACGACTAGAGTTCGACTAGATTGTGTGCTCACAAGCCGCTTTAAGGCCGCTTTTATTATTCCTACTGTCTAGGAACTCCGAAATGGTATGGTAGTGCAATTATATATGACCGTCCTCCAATACGAAATGGTAGTGCAATTATATATGACGGTCCTCCGATATGATAGTAGGAATGCCAGTTTTGTGAGCGATCATCGCCGTCTTATGAACACAAACTAGTGGTATCTTTACGAATCCTGTTGGGTAGAGAGAACACCTCTGTTTTCTGCTCCGCCTGTTATTCTGAGTAGAAACCGCTTTTTAGGAGATGTTCGCAGCACAGCTTGTTTTTATATAGTGCCCCTCCTTTCGGGAGTTCATCACCTCGCTGCCCAGACGAGAGCTTTTTCCGGTGGAACCTCTTTTTTTTTTCTTTTTTTTATTTTACTTTCCAGTTTAATGGCGAACGAACAGTCACCAGCAAGTGGTCTGCACCGACAGGAAGATGAGTATAGTATCACCCTTTCTTCTTTTTATTTCGATTTCAGTCTTTGTGATTTGATAATTTAATTTAACTGTTTCCATTGTTCCAGCTTTCACACAGCAGTAGATTATCAACACTATAAATATCATCTCTTTTTTATAGATTGGAACAAGCAATGAAACCTAGCAGCATCACCGTTCCTGTCTGCCACATGTCTTGTGCACTTTGAATCCAGTATTTCTTTCTTTGCGTTCAAGCACATCTGGGTACAATCAAACTGCGTATGATGTATGTCTATCTGTTTCTTCCAACATTAGCATCTCAAAGTCTTGGCAGCAATCATTGTCATAGAAGTAGAGTAAGTATTCTTTTTCTTTCCTTCTGTGTGTATATCTTTATAATTTCAGGTACTCCTCTTGATCATGATGGAATTCTACTATCAGCTATTGTGAGAATTATGTGCATTGGAAAAAACAACTGAATCCAGCAGCATCACCTATCCTAGCTGCCACATGTTTCCTGTAGTTACAGAAGTCCTCAAGTAAGTGTTTCTTTCTTTGTGTACATGCACATCTGGGTACAATCAAATTCTAAACTATTAACTTTATTTAAATGAATGCAGTTCTGCTTGTATTTCTTCTCATCAGCTAACTTATGCAACTACAAAAAAAAAAGTAGTACATGGGTGTTTGATCATAACCAGAAAGTTAAATATATCATTAAAAAAAAAAAGTTTTTAAATTATTAAAAAAAAGAAGTTTTTAAATTATTAAAAGGAAAAAAAATCATCACAGTAAAAATTATATATATGTAACAAAGAACACAAACAAACATGAAATTGCCATGAGTTTCAGCAAGAAGCACAAAAGAGAAAAAGTGGAGATAACACCTGGGAAGTAACAGGTAAGAATTTTCTTTATTTCTTATCTCAACTAGCGCATAGATTTTTTTCAAATATACATTAAAAAAAATTACCCAAGTCAAACAATTGATGGAAAAACTAAGCATTAAAGTTCAATTAAGCATAAAAAAATAAATTCTAATAATTATGTAATCTATATACAAATTGTCTCCCTTGAATATATATATATATATACATATTCAAGGGAGACCATTGGTATATAGATTACATAATAATTAGAAGTTATTTTTTTAATTGAAATATATATATATATTCAAGGGAGACAATTTGTATATATATCATATAATTATTTGAAGTAATTTTTTAATTCAAATATATATATATATATATATTTATTTATTTATTTCAATTAAAAAAATAACTTCTAATAATTGTTATCTATATTCACATAGTCTTCCTTGAATATATATATATATATTCAAGGGAGACAATTTGTATAAAGATCACATAATTATTAGAAGTTATTTTTTTTAATTGAAATAAATATATATATTCAAGGGAGACAATTTGTATATAGATCAGATAATTATTAGAATTATTTTTTTAAATTGAAATAAATACATTTATATATATATATATATATATATATATATTATACTAGCATAGGTTACTGGCGTAGCCCCGGTGTTTAGCGGTGTATGCTGCCCCCCTCCCCAACAAAAAAGAAAGCAGAGAAACGGTTAATTTTTTAAAACTTGACCCCTATTATGAACCCTTAAAATTTATTGTTTTGGGCTCCAAATGAGATATGAAGTTAGATCCATGTCCAAGGAAACTATATGTAAAATTTCAAGTGTTTAGACCCATAATTGTCGGAGGAGATTTGTAAGGTTCTCAAAGGCCAAATCATTGAAGTTTGACCCCTCAATCACCAAATTTCTGTCCAAGTACCAATCACATAGATTTTCCAAAATCTCAGTACCCTTTTTATCAAAATTTGGAATATGTAGACTAAAATTGACAGAAATGTACACACAGACAGACATATTCAATTCTATAGATAGATAGATAGATAGATAGATAAATAATGAGAGACAGAAAGATAAATATATACAATGATTAATGAATTAGTAGAGATAGTTGTTAAATTTTTGGAAATATGTATGGCAATTTGATGGTAAGACTTAGAGCTAACTGTAAATATTTAAAATATATACACAGAAATTCAAATGACAGGACTTATATGTAGAGTGCTCAATACATCAGTAGAGCAAGGTAATAAATTAAAAAAAATGTATACGTAAATTTAGATAACCACAATTTTTTTGGTATTCTTGTGTGAATATGACATAATGTAATATAAATTTTAATAATTTTATTCTAAATGTTATGATTCTCAATGAAAAATCTAAAATGTCAATATATATATATATATATATATACATATATATAACATATATATATATATTTCAATAAAAAGAATAACTTCTAATAATTATGTCATCTATATAACAATTGTCTCCCTTGAACATATATAGATTATATATATATATTAAATATATATATTTATATATATATATATATATATATTTATTAAAAAAAATAACTTCTAATAATTATGTGATCTATATTAAAATTGTCTCCCTTGAATATATATATATATATATATATAAATATATATATATATATATATATATATATATATATATTTATTTCAATAAAAAAAATAAGGTCTAATAAAAATTACAAATTGTCCCCCTGTAATATATATATATATATATATATATATACACATATATTTACTTATTTCAATAAAAAAATAACTTCTGATAATTATATGATCTATATACAAATTGTCTCCCTTTTTTTAGCACTATTTAAAGTGTAATTATTAAATAAAAATCTAAATAAAATGTCTTTATTGCTCTGTCTTATTGAGCACTCTTATATAACTCTGGTTAAATCTTTATGTTTACTTATCCTGTAATAAAATAAACGTTTTATAATATCAGCTCTGTCTAGTTTTGAGCACTATTTTAAAGTGTTATTATTAAGTAAAAATCTAAATAACATGACTTTATTGTTCTATGTCTCATTGATTGAATTGAAATAAATAAATATATATATATATATATATATATATATATATATTTACTTCAATTAATAAAAATAACTTCTAATTATTATATGATCTATATCAAATTGTCTCCCTTGAATATATATATATATATTTATTTATTTCAATAAAAAAAAACTTCTAATAATTATGTGATCTATATACAAATTGTCTCCCTTGAATATATATATATATAGATTATATATATATATATATGTATTTCAATTAAAAAAATAACTTCTAATAATTATGTGATTTATATATTTACCAATGATTCTTGCATGTGCTCCATAGTTTTATATAGCTGTGTAGTAAATTTAAAAATTGCTTTGTTTAATTATACAAGACGATTTTACTTTAAGAGTGCTCAATGCATTTATAGAGCTTTGTAGTAAGAGTTGGAAACATTTTGGCAATTATTTTTGACAAATCTACTTCCAGAGTGCTCAATATATTAGTAGAGCTAAATAAAACATTTGAGAAACAGATATGGCATTTCAACTGCATAAATTTATTTTGACAGAGTTCAATACATTAGTAGAGCTAAATATAGACTTTCAAAAAACGTATGGCAATTCAGCTACACGAATATACTTAAGAGTGCTCAATACATTAGTAGACGAAAGAATAAAATTCAGAAAACATGAAGAGCTCTGCAGTATGTTTTGAAAACCTAAATGTCAATATGTAAGTATAAATATACTGTAAGTGTTTAATATATATATATATATATATATATATATATATATATATATATATATATGACAAGTATTTAAAACAAGTTTCTTATTTGAGTGCCTAATATATTTGAGAGCTCTATGGTAACTTTATAAAACATATTTCAAAATTATGTTAGATAAATTGTCTTTGAGAGTGCTCATTTCTAAGTAGAGCTCTGTAGAAAATTTTTGAGACATGTTCAGCAATTTAAGTTCATATGAGTTAATAAATAGAGCTATATAGTGACTTGTGCAAACTTATATGGCACTTATCCTAGACAAGTTAACTCTTGTAGCTGTGCAATACGTAAGTAGAGTTCTGCATTAGTTTTGGGGTATGGTTCTCACTTTATTAGGGCAATAACTTGGACACATTATACTATGGACAAATCCATTGAGGACAACCAAAGGTAACCTGTTTTTTTCCACTCTGCTGAATAAGACTCATCCGTCTTGGTTCACTCTTGGGACATTAAAACACACAAGGTGAAGAATTAAAAAAAGAATGCAAAAATGTAAATGTCTTTGCAACTCATTCATTTTCACTTTCATAACACAAAAACAAAAAAATATACATAATAAAAAATGTTAAGCAAAATTGATTCATGTTAACACCTCTCCCAACACCACAGATTAACTACAAAAATACTTGATAAAGCAAAACACAATTACAAATGTGTATGAAAAAAATAAAAATAAAAAAAAATCAACCAAGCAATGGCTCATGATTTCCTGGTGTTTGATGGAATGTGAGTAGGCATACAGCCTGGATAATTTTCCAAGGTAAGTGATGATATTCATCATTATTGTCTTTTTGGATTAGTTCAGATATATCTCATAACTATAATTGTTTTATGTATATATTTATATGTGTAGATGTTATGTGTGCTATTTGCATGTTCCCTATAGAAAAAAAGCTACATAAAATCTACAAGTGTATTCTGATGTAGAATTAACCAGTAAAAACAGTGCTTGTGTTCCTGATATACAAACTATTTCCTATTAGCATATAAGTTGAATCATGAAATTTATCTCCCTTGCCTGTCTCTCTTTATACCTCTGTATTTATCTAGATCTGTCTATCTCCCTTTTCTTATTCTTTATCCCTATTCCCCGTCTTGCTATCCCAGGTAACAGTAGGCGTCGATGAGGCACATCCAGACGCCAACCTACACGGTGCAGAGAAAGGACAGAAAAAAAACTAAGTCCCGATGTGCCTAGCAGATTAGAAGGCATTTTGCTACGCCTACATGCACCCAACATGGCAGTAGGCGTCGATCGGGCACTTCAAGACACTAACTTACACTGTTTCGAACTTGAAGATTTCAATTGAATACTACTTGACATGTGTTGGTCTAGTAGCTCCTCATCTACCTATACCTACGTCCACCCCTGTAAGGACTTAGAAATTTTCAATTGAATACACGTTGAGAAGGCTTGGTCTATAGGATTCTCATCTACCTATATCCACATCCCCTCTTGTTTGGACTTAGAAATTTTACATTGAATACACGTTGACTTGCATTGGTCTATAGGATTCTGATCTACCTATATCGACATCCCCTCTTGTTTGGACTTAGAAATTTTCAATTGAATACACGTTGACTTGCATTGGTCTATAGGATTCTCATCTACCTATATCGACATCCCCTCTTGTTTGGACTTAGAAATTTTCAATTGAATACACGTTGACTTGCATTTGCATTGGTCTATAGGATTCTGATCTACCTATATCCACATCCCCTCTTGTTTGGACTTAGAAATTTTACATTGAATACACGTTGACTTGCATTGGTCTATAGGATTCTGATCTACCTATATCGACATCCCCTCTTGTTTGGACTTAGAAATTTTCAATTGAATACACGTTGACTTGCATTGGTCTATAGGATTCTCATCTACCTATATCGACATCCCCTCTTGTTTGGACTTAGAAATTTTCAATTGAATACACGTTGACTTGCATTTGCATTGGTCTATAGGATTCTGATCTACCTATATCCACATCCCCTCTTGTTTGGACTTAGAAATTTTACATTGAATACACGTTGACTTGCATTGGTCTATAGGATTCTGATCTACCTATATCGACATCCCCTCTTGTTTGGACTTAGAAAATTTCAATTGAATACACCTTGACTTGCATTGGTCTATAGGATTCTCATCTACCTATATCGACATCCCCTCTTGTTTGGACTTAGAAAATTTCAATTGAATACACGTTGACTTGCATTGGTCTATAGGATTCTCATCTACCTATATCCACATCCCCTCTTGTTTGGACTTAGAAATTTTCAATTGAATACACGTTGACTTGCATTGGTCTATAGGATTCTCATCTACCTATATCGACATCCCCTCTTGTTTGGACTTAGAAAATTTCATTTGAATACACGTTGACTTGCATTGGTCTATAGGATTCTCATCTACCTATATCCACATCCCCTCTTGTTTGGACTTAGAAATTTTCAATTGAATACACGTTGACTTGCATTGGTCTATAGGATTCTCATCTACCTATATCGACATCCCCTCTTGTTTGGACTTAGAAATTTTCAATTGAATACACGTTGACTTGCATTTGCATTGGTCTATAGGATTCTGATCTACCTATATCCACATCCCCTCTTGTTTGGACTTAGAAATTTTCAATTGAATACACGTTGACTTGCATTGGTCTATAGGATTCTCATCTACCTATATCCACATCCCCTGTTGTTTGGACTTAGAAATTTTCAATTGAATACACGTTGACTTGCATTGGTCTATAGGATTCTCATCTACCTATATCGACATCCCCTCTTGTTTGGACTTAGAAAATTTCAATTGAATACACGTTGACTTGCATTGGTCTATAGGATTCTCATCTACCTATATCCACATCCCCTGTTGTTTGGACTTAGAAATTTTCAATTGAATACACGTTGACTTGCATTGGTCTATAGGATTCTCATCTACCTATATCGACATCCCCTCTTGTTTGGACTTAGAAAATTTCAATTGAATACACGTTGACTTGCATTGGTCTATAGGATTCTCATCTACCTATATCCACATCCCCTGTTGTTTGGACTTAGAAAATTTCATTTGAATACACGTTGACTTGCATTGGTCTATAGGATTCTCATCTACCTATATCGACATCCCCTCTTGTTTGGACTTAGAAAATTTCAATTGAATACACGTTGACTTGCATTGGTCTATAGGATTCTGATCTACCTATATCCACATCCCCTCTTGTTTGGACTTAGAAATTTTCATTTGAATACACGTTGACTTGCATTTGCATTGGTCTATAGGATTCTCATCTACCTATATCGACATCCCCTCTTGTTTGGACTTAGAAAATTTCAATTGAATACACGTTGACTTGCATTGGTCTATAGGATTCTCATCAACCTATATCCACATCCCCTGTTGTTTGGACTTAGAAATTTTCAATTGAATACACGTTGACTTGCATTGGTCTATAGGATTCTCATCTACCTATATCGACATCCCCTCTTGTTTGGACTTAGAAAATTTCAATTGAATACACGTTGACTTGCATTGGTCTATAGGATTCTCATCAACCTATATCGACATCCCCTGTTGTTTGGACTTAGAAATTTTCAATTGAATACACGTTGACTTGCATTGGTCTATAGGATTCTCATCTACCTATATCCACATCCCCTCTTGTCTGGACTTAGAAATTTTCAATTGAATACACGTTGACTTGCATTGGTCTATAGGATTCTAATCTACCTATATCCACATCCCCTCTTGTCTGGACTTAGAAATTTTCAATTGAATACACGTTGACTTGCATTTGCATTGGTCTATAGGATTCTGATCTACCTATATCCACATCCCCTCTTGTTTGGACTTAGAAATTTTCAATTGAATACACGTTGACTTGCATTGGTCTATAGGATTCTCATCTACCTATATCGACATCCCCTCTTGTTTGGACTTAGAAATTTTCAATTGAATACACGTTGACTTGCATTTGCATTGGTCTATAGGATTCTGATCTACCTATATCGACATCCCCTCTTGTTTGGACTTAGAAATTTTCAATTGAATACACGTTGACTTGCATTGGTCTATAGGATTCTCATCTACCTATATCGACATCCCCTGTTGTTTGGACTTAGAAATTTTCAATTGAATACACGTTGACTTGCATTGGTCTATAGGATTCTCATCTACCTATATCCACATCCCCTCTTGTTTGGACTTAGAAATTTTCAATTGAATACACGTTGACTTGCATTGGTCTATAGGATTCTCATCTACCTATATCCACATCCCCTCTTGTTTGGACTTAGAAATTTTCAATTGAATACACGTTGACTTGCATTTGCATTGGTCTATAGGATTCTGATCTACCTATATCGACATCCCCTCTTGTTTGGACTTAGAAATTTTCAATTGAATACACGTTGACTTGCATTGGTCTATAGGATTCTCATCTACCTATATCCACATCCCCTCTTGTTTGGACTTAGAAATTTTCAATTGAATACACGTTGACTTGCATTGGTCTATAGGATTCTCATCTACCTATATCGACATCCCCTCTTGTTTGGACTTAGAAATTTTCAATTGAATACACGTTGACTTGCATTTGCATTGGTCTATAGGATTCTGATCTACCTATATCGACATCCCCTCTTGTTTGGACTTAGAAATTTTCAATTGAATACACGTTGACTTGCATTGGTCTATAGGATTCTCATCTACCTATATCCACATCCCCTCTTGTTTGGACTTAGAAATTTTCAATTGAATACACGTTGACTTGCATTGGTCTATAGGATTCTCATCTACCTATATCGACATCCCCTCTTGTTTGGACTTAGAAATTTTCAATTGAATACACGTTGACTTGCATTAGTCTATAGGATTCTGATCTACCTATATCCACATCCCCTCTTGTTTGGACTTAGAAATTTTCAATTGAATACACGTTGACTTGCATTGGTCTATAGGATTCTCATCTACCTATATCCACATCCCCTCTTGTTTGGACTTAGAAATTTTCAATTGAATACACGTTGACTTGCATTGGTCTATAGGATTCTCATCTACCTATATCCACATCCCCTCTTGTTTGGACTTAGAAATTTTCAATTGAATACACGTTGACTTGCATTGGTCTATAGGATTCTCATCTACCTATATCCACATCCCCTCTTGTTTGGACTTAGAAATTTTCAATTGAATACACGTTGACTTGCATTGGTCTATAGGATTCTCATCTACCTATATCCACATCCCCTCTTGTTTGGACTTAGAAATTTTCAATCGAATACACGTTGACTTGCATTGGTCTATAGGATTCTGATCTACCTATATCCACATCCCCTCTTGTTTGGACTTAGAAATTTTCAATTGAATACACGTTGACTTGCATTGGTCTATAGGATTCTGATCTACCTATATCCACATCCCCTCTTGTTTGGACTTAGAAATTTTCAATTGAATACACGTTGACTTGCATTGGTCTATAGGATTCTGATCTACCTATATCCACATCCCCTCTAGTTTGGACTTAGAAATTTTCAATTGAATACACGTTGACTTGCATTGGTCTATAGGATTCTGATCTACCTATATCCACATCCCCTCTTGTTTGGACTTAGAAATTTTCAATTGAATACACGTTGACTTGCATTGGTCTATAGGATTCTCATCTACCTATATCCACATCCCCTCTTGTTTGGACTTAGAAATTTTCAATTGAATACACGTTGACTTGCATTGGTCTATAGGATTCTAATCTACCTGTATCCACATCCCCTCTTGTTTGGACTTAGAAATTTTCAATTGAATACACGTTGACTTGCATTGGTCTATAGGATTCTAATCTACCTATATCCACATCCCCTCTTGTTTGGACTTAGAAATTTTCAATTGAATACACGTTGACTTGCATTGGTCTATAGGATTCTCATCTACCTATATCCACATCCCCTCTTGTTTGGACTTAGAAATTTTCAATTGAATACACGTTGACTTGCATTGGTCTATAGTATTCTCATCTACCTATATCCACATCCCCTGTTGTTTGGACTTAGAAATTTTCAATTGAATACACGTTGACTTGCATTGGTCTATAGGGTTCTCATCTACCTATATCGACATCCCCTCTTGTTTGGACTTAGAAATTTTCAATTGAATACACGTTGACTTGCATTGGTCTATAGCATTCTCATCTACCTATATCCACATCCCCTCTTGTTTGGACTTAGAAATTTTCAATTGAATACACGTTGACTTGCATTGGTCTATAGGATTCTGATCTACCTATATCCACATCCCCTCTTGTTTGGACTTAGAAATTTTCAATTGAATACACGTTGACTTGCATTGGTCTATAGGATTCTCATCTACCTATATCCACATCCCCTGTTGTTTGGACTTAGAAATTTTCAATTGAATACACGTTCACTTGCATTTGTCTATAGGATTCTAATCTACCTATATCCACATCCCCTGTTGTTTGGACTTAGAAATTTTCAATTGAATACACGTTCACTTGCATTGGTCTATAGGATTCTCATCTACCTGTATCCACATCCCCTGTTGTTTGGACTTGGAAATTTTCAATTGAATACACGTTGACTTGCATTGGTCTATAGGATTCTCATCTACCTATATCCACATCCCCTCTTGTTTAACTTAGAAATTTTCAATTGAATACACGTTGACTTGCATTGGTCTATAGGATTCTCATCTACCTATATCCACATCCCCTGTTGTTTGGACTTAGAAATTTTCAATTGAATACACGTTGACTTGCATTGGTCTATAGGATTCTCATCTACCTATATCCACATCCCCTCTGGTTTGGACTTAGAAATTTTCAATTGAATACACGTTGACTTGCATTGGTCTATAGGATTCTGATCTACCTATATCCACATCCCCTCTTGTTTGGACTTAGAAATTTTCAATTGAATACACGTTGACTTGCATTGGTCTATAGGGTTCTCATCTACCTATATCCACATCCCCTCTTGTTTGGACTTAGAAATTTTCAATTGAATACACGTTGACTTGCATTGGTCTATAGGGTTCTCATCTACCTATATCCACATCCCCTCTTGTTTGGACTTAGAAATTTTCAATTGAATACACGTTGACTTGCATTGGTCTATAGGATTCTCATCTACCTATATCCACATCCCCTGTTGTTTGGACTTAGAAATTTTCAATTGAATACACGTTGACTTGCATTGGTCTATAGGGTTCTCATCTACCTATATCGACATCCCCTCTTGTTTGGACTTAGAAATTTTCAATTGAATACACGTTGACTTGCATTGGTCTATAGGATTCTCATCTACCTATATCCACATCCCCTCTTGTTTGGACTTAGAAATTTTCAATTGAATACACGTTGACTTGCATTGGTCTATAGGATTCTCATATACCTATATCCACATCCCCTGTTGTTTGGACTTAGAAATTTTCAATTGAATACACGTTGACTTGCATTGGTCTATAGGATTCTGATCTACCTATATCCACATCCCCTCTTGTTTGGACTTAGAAATTTTCAATTGAATACACGTTGACTTGCATTGGTCTATAGGATTCTCATATACCTATATCCACATCCCCTGTTGTTTGGAATTAGAAATTTTCAATTGAATACACGTTGACTTGCATTGGTCTATAGGATTCTGATCTACCTATATCCACATCCCCTCTTGTTTGGACTTAGAAATTTTCAATTGAATACACGTTGACTTGCATTGGTCTATAGGATTCTGATCTACCTATATCAACATCCCCTCTTGTTTGGACTTTGAAATTTTCAATTGAATACACGTTGACTTGCATTGGTCTATAGGATTCTGATCTACCTATATCCACATCCCCTCTTGTTTGGACTTAGAAATTTTCAATTGAATACACGTTGACTTGCATTGGTCTATAGGATTCTGATCTACCTATATCGACATCCCCTCTTGTTTGGACTTAGAAATTTTCAATTGAATACACGTTGACTTGCATTGGTCTATAGGATTCTGATCTACCTATATCGACATCCCCTCTTGTTTGGACTTAGAAATTTTCAATTGAATACACGTTGACTTGCATTGGTCTATAGGATTCTCATATACCTATATCCACATCCCCTCTTGTCTGGACTTAGAAATTTTACATTGAATACACGTTCACTTGCATTGGTCTATAGGATTCTGATCTACCTATATCCACATCCCCTCTTGTTTGGACTTAGAAATTTTCAATTGAATACACGTTGACTTGCATTGGTCTATAGGATTCTGATCTACCTATATCCACATCCCCTCTTGTTTGGATTAGAAATTTTCAATTGAATACACGTTGACTTGCATTGGTCTATAGGATTCTGATCTACCTATATCCACATCCCCTGTTGTTTGGACTTAGAAATTTTCAATTGAATACACGTTGACTTGCATTGGTCTATAGGATTCTCATCTACCTATATCCACATCCCCTCTTGTTTGGACTTAGAAATTTTCAATTGAATACACGTTGACTTGCATTGGTCTATAGGATTCTCATCTACCTGTATCCACATCCCCTCTTGTTTGGACTTGGAAATTTTCAATTGAATACACGTTGACTTGCATTGGTCTATAGGATTCTCATCTACCTATATCCACATCCCCTCTTGTTTGGACTTAGAAATTTTCAATTGAATACACGTTGACTTGCATTGGTCTATAGGATTCTCATCTACCTATATCCACATCCCCTCTTGTTTGGACTTAGAAATTTTCAATTGAATACACGTTGACTTGCATTGGTCTATAGTATTCTCATCTACCTATATCCACATCCCCTGTTGTTTGGACTTAGAAATTTTCAATTGAATACACGTTGACTTGCATTGGTCTATAGGGTTCTCATCTACCTATATCGACATCCCCTCTTGTTTGGACTTAGAAATTTTCAATTGAATACACGTTGACTTGCATTGGTCTATAGCATTCTCATCTACCTATATCCACATCCCCTCTTGTTTGGACTTAGAAATTTTCAATTGAATACACGTTGACTTGCATTGGTCTATAGGATTCTGATCTACCTATATCCACATCCCCTCTTGTTTGGACTTAGAAATTTTCAATTGAATACACGTTGACTTGCATTGGTCTATAGGATTCTCATCTACCTATATCCACATCCCCTGTTGTTTGGACTTAGAAATTTTCAATTGAATACACGTTCACTTGCATTTGTCTATAGGATTCTAATCTACCTATATCCACATCCCCTGTTGTTTGGACTTAGAAATTTTCAATTGAATACACGTTCACTTGCATTGGTCTATAGGATTCTCATCTACCTGTATCCACATCCCCTGTTGTTTGGACTTGGAAATTTTCAATTGAATACACGTTGACTTGCATTGGTCTATAGGATTCTCATCTACCTATATCCACATCCCCTCTTGTTTAACTTAGAAATTTTCAATTGAATACACGTTGACTTGCATTGGTCTATAGGATTCTCATCTACCTATATCCACATCCCCTGTTGTTTGGACTTAGAAATTTTCAATTGAATACACGTTGACTTGCATTGGTCTATAGGATTCTCATCTACCTATATCCACATCCCCTCTGGTTTGGACTTAGAAATTTTCAATTGAATACACGTTGACTTGCATTGGTCTATAGGATTCTGATCTACCTATATCCACATCCCCTCTTGTTTGGACTTAGAAATTTTCAATTGAATACACGTTGACTTGCATTGGTCTATAGGGTTCTCATCTACCTATATCCACATCCCCTCTTGTTTGGACTTAGAAATTTTCAATTGAATACACGTTGACTTGCATTGGTCTATAGGGTTCTCATCTACCTATATCCACATCCCCTCTTGTTTGGACTTAGAAATTTTCAATTGAATACACGTTCACTTGCATTGGTCTATAGGGTTCTCATCTACCTATATCCACATCCCCTCTTGTTTGGACTTAGAAATTTTCAATTGAATACACGTTCACTTGCATTGGTCTATAGGGTTCTCATCTACCTATATCCACATCCCCTCTTGTTTGGACTTAGAAATTTTACATTGAATACACGTTCACTTGCATTGGTCTATAGGGTTCTCATCTACCTATATCCACATCCCCTCTTGTCTGGACTTAGAAATTTTACATTGAATACACGTTCACTTGCATTGGTCTATAGGATTCTGATCTACCTATATCCACATCCCCTCTTGTTTGGACTTAGAAATTTTCAATTGAATACACGTTGACTTGCATTGGTCTATAGGATTCTGATCTACCTATATCCACATCCCCTCTTGTTTGGACTTAGAAATTTTCAATTGAATACACGTTGACTTGCATTGGTCTATAGGATTCTGATCTACCTATATCCACATCCCCTGTTGTTTGGACTTAGAAATTTTCAATTGAATACACGTTGACTTGCATTGGTCTATAGGATTCTCATCTACCTATATCCACATCCCCTCTTGTTTGGACTTAGAAATTTTCAATTGAATACACGTTGACTTGCATTGGTCTATAGGATTCTCATCTACCTGTATCCACATCCCCTCTTGTTTGGACTTGGAAATTTTCAATTGAATACACGTTGACTTGCATTGGTCTATAGGATTCTCATCTACCTATATCCACATCCCCTCTTGTTTGGACTTAGAAATTTTCAATTGAATACACGTTGACTTGCATTGGTCTATAGGATTCTCATCTACCTATATCCACATCCCCTCTTGTTTGGACTTAGAAATTTTCAATTGAATACACGTTGACTTGCATTGGTCTATAGGATTCTCATCTACCTATATCCACATCCCCTCTTGTTTGGACTTAGAAATTTTACATTGAATACACGTTGACTTGCATTGGTCTATAGGATTCTCATCTACCTATATCCACATCCCCTCTTGTTTGGACTTAGAAATTTTCAATTGAATACACGTTGACATGCATTGGTCTATAGCATTCTCATCTACCTATATCCACATCCCCTGTTGTTTGGACTTAGAAATTTTACATTGAATACACGTTGACTTGCATTGGTCTATAGGATTCTGATCTACCTATATCAACATCCCCTCTTGTTTGGACTTAGAAATTTTCAATTGAATACACGTTGACTTGCATTGGTCTATAGGATTCTCATCTACCTATATCCACATCCCCTGTTGTTTGGACTTAGAAATTTTCAATTGAATACACGTTGACTTGCATTGGTCTATAGGATTCTCATCTACCTATATCCACATCCCCTCTTGTTTGGACTTAGAAATTTTCAATTGAATACACGTTGACTTGCATTGGTCTATAGGATTCTCATCTACCTATATCCACATCCCCTCTTGTTTGGACTTAGAAATTTTCAATTGAATACACGTTGACTTGCATTGGTCTATAGGATTCTCATCTACCTATATCAACATCCCCTCTTGTTTGGACTTAGAAATTTTCAATTGAATACACGTTGACTTGCATTGGTCTATAGGATTCTCATCTACCTATATCCACATCCCCTGTTGTTTGGACTTAGAAATTTTCAATTGAATACACGTTGACTTGCATTGGTCTATAGGATTCTCATCTACCTATATCCACATCCCCTGTTGTTTGGACTTAGAAATTTTCAATTGAATACACGTTGACTTGCATTGGTCTATAGGATTCTCATCTACCTGTATCCACATCCCCTCTTGTTTGGACTTAGAAATTTTCAATTGAATACACGTTGACTTGCATTGGTCTATAGGATTCTATTCTACCTATATCCACATCCCCTGTTGTTTGGACTTAGAAATTTTCAATTGAATACACGTTGACTTGCATTGGTCTATAGGATTCTCATCTACCTATATCCACATCCCCTGTTGTTTGGACTTAGAAATTTTCAATTGAATACACGTTGACTTGCATTGGTCTATAGGATTCTCATCTACCTATATCCACATCCCCTGTTGTTTGGACTTAGAAATTTTCAATTGAATACACGTTGACTTGCATTGGTCTATAGGATTCTCATCTACCTGTATCCACATCCCCTCTTGTTTGGACTTAGAAATTTTCAATTGAATACACGTTGACTTGCATTGGTCTATAGGATTCTATTCTACCTATATCCACATCCCCTCTTGTTTGGACTTAGAAATTTTCAATTGAATACACGTTGACTTGCATTGGTCTATAGGATTCTCATCTACCTATATCGACATCCCCTCTTGTTTGGACTTAGAAATTTTCAATTGAATACACGTTGACTTGCATTGGTCTATAGGATTCTCATCTACCTATATCCACATCCCCTGTTGTTTGGACTTAGAAATTTTCAATTGAATACACGTTGACTTGCATTGGTCTATAGGATTCTCATCTACCTATATCCACATCCCCTGTTGTTTGGACTTAGAAATTTTCAATTGAATACACGTTGACTTGCATTGGTCTATAGGATTCTCATCTACCTGTATCCACATCCCCTCTTGTTTGGACTTAGAAATTTTCAATTGAATACACGTTGACTTGCATTGGTCTATAGGATTCTATTCTACCTATATCCACATCCCCTGTTGTTTGGACTTAGAAATTTTCAATTGAATACACGTTGACTTGCATTGGTCTATAGGATTCTCATCTACCTATATCCACATCCCCTGTTGTTTGGACTTAGAAATTTTCAATTGAATACACGTTGACTTGCATTGGTCTATAGGATTCTCATCTACCTATATCGACATCCCCTCTTGTTTGGACTTAGAAATTTTCAATTGAATACACGTTGACTTGCATTGGTCTATAGGATTCTGATCTACCTATATCCACATCCCCTCTTGTTTGGACTTAGAAATTTTCAATTGAATACACGTTCACTTGCATTGGTCTATAGGATTCTCATCTACCTATATCCACATCCACTCTTGTTTGGACTTAGAAATTTTCAATTGAATACACGTTGACTTGCATTGGTCTATAGGATTCTCATCTACCTATATCGACATCCCCTCTTGTTTGGACTTAGAAATTTTAAATTGAATACACGTTGACTTGCATTGGTCTATAGGATTCTCATCTACCTATATCCACATCCCCTCTTGTTTGGACTTAGAAATTTTCCTTTGAATACACGTTGACTTGCATTGGTCTATAGGATTCTGATCTACCTATATCCACATCCCCTGTTGTTTGGACTTAGAAATTTTCAATTGAATACACGTTGACTTGCATTGGTCTATAGGATTCTCATCTACCTGTATCCACATCCCCTCTTGTTTGGACTTAGAAATTTTCAATTGAATACACGTTGACTTGCATTGGTCTATAGGATTCCCATCTACCTATATCCACATCCCCTCTTGTTTGGACTTAGAAATTTTCAATTGAATACAGGTTGACTTGCATTGGTCTATAGGATTCTAATCTACCTATATCCACATCCCCTGTTGTTTGGACTTAGAAATTTTCAATTGAATACACGTTGACTTGCATTGGTCTATAGGATTCTGATCTACCTATATCGACATCCCCTGTTGTTTGGACTTAGAAATTTTCAATTGAATACACGTTGACTTGCATTGGTCTATAGGATTCTAATCTACCTATATCCACATCCCCTGTTGTTTGGACTTAGAAATTTTCAATTGAATACACGTTGACTTGCATTGGTCTATAGGATTCTAATCTACCTATATCCACATCCCCTGTTGTTTGGACTTAGAAATTTTCAATTGAATACACGTTGACTTGCATTGGTCTATAGGATTCTCATCTACCTATATCCACATCCCCTGTTGTTTGGACTTAGAAATTTTCAATTGAATACACGTTGACTTGCATTGGTCTATAGGATTCTCATCTACCTATATCCACATCCCCTGTTGTTTGGACTTAGAAATTTTCAATTGAATACACGTTGACTTGCATTGGTCTATAGGATTCTCATCTACCTATATCCACATCCCCTGTTGTTTGGACTTAGAAATTTTCAATTGAATACACGTTGACTTGCATTGGTCTATAGGATTCTCATCTACCTATATCCACATCCCCTCTTGTTTGGACTTAGAAATTTTCAATTGAATACACGTTGACTTGCATTGGTCTATAGGATTCTCATCTACCTATATCCACATCCCCTCTTGTTTGGACTTAGAAATTTTCAATTGAATACACGTTGACTTGCATTGGTCTATAGGATTCTCATCTACCTGTATCCACATCCCCTCTTGTTTGGACTTAGAAATTTTCAATTGAATACACGTTGACTTGCATTGGTCTATAGGATTCTCATCTACCTATATCCACATCCCCTGTTGTTTGGACTTAGAAATTTTCAATTGAATACACGTTGACTTGCATTGGTCTATAGGATTCTCATCTACCTATATCCACATCCCCTGTTGTTTGGACTTAGAAATTTTCAATTGAATACACGTTGACTTGCATTGGTCTATAGGATTCTCATCTACCTATATCCACATCCCCTCTTGTTTGGACTTAGAAATTTTCAATTGAATACACGTTGACTTGCATTGGTCTATAGGATTCCCATCTACCTATATCCACATCCCCTCTTGTTTGGACTTAGAAATTTTCAATTGAATACAGGTTGACTTGCATTGGTTTATAGGATTCTAATCTACCTATATCCACATCCCCTGTTGTTTGGACTTAGAAATTTTCAATTGAATACACGTTGACTTGCATTGGTCTATAGGATTCTCATCTACCTATATCCACATCCCCTGTTGTTTGGACTTAGAAATTTTCAATTGAATACACGTTGACTTGCATTGGTCTATAGGATTCTCATCTACCTATATCCACATCCCCTGTTGTTTGGACTTAGAAATTTTCAATTGAATACACGTTGACTTGCATTGGTCTATAGGATTCTCATCTACCTATATCCACATCCCCTGTTGTTTGGACTTAGAAATTTTCAATTGAATACACGTTGACTTGCATTGGTCTATAGGATTCTCACCTACCTATATCCACATCCCCTCTTGTTTGGACTTAGAAATTTTCAATTGAATACACGTTGACTTGCATTGGTCTATAGGATTCTCATCTACCTATATCCACATCCCCTCTTGTTTGGACTTAGAAATTTTCAATTGAATACACGTTGACTTGCATTGGTCTATAGGATTCTGATCTACCTATATCCACATCCCCTGTTGTTTGGACTTAGAAATTTTCAATTGAATACACGTTCACTTGCATTGGTCTATAGGATTCTCATCTACCTATATCCACAACCCCTCTTGTTTGGACTTAGAAATTTTCAATTGAATACACGTTGACTTGCATTGGTCTATAGGATTCTATTCTACCTATATCCACATCCCCTCTTGTTTGGACTTAGAAATTTTCAATTGAATACACGTTGACTTGCATTGGTCTGTAGGATTCTCATCTACCTATATCCACATCCCCTGTTGTTTGGACTTAGAAATTTTCAATTGAATACACGTTGACTTGCATTGGTCTATAGGATTCTCATCTACCTATATCGACATCCCCTCTTGTTTGGACTTAGAAATTTTCAATTGAATACACGTTGACTTGCATTGGTCTATAGGATTCTCATCTACCTATATCCACATCCCCTGTTGTTTGGACTTAGAAATTTTACATTGAATACACGTTGACTTGCATTGGTCTATAGGATTCTCATCTACCTATATCCACATCCCCTGTTGTTTGGACTTAGAAATTTTCAATTGAATACACGTTGACTTGCATTGGTCTATAGGATTCTCATCTACCTATATCCACATCCCCTGTTGTTTGGACTTAGAAATTTTCAATTGAATACACGTTGACTTGCATTGGTCTATAGGATTCTCATCTACCTATATCCACATCCCCTGTTGTTTGGACTTAGAAATTTTCAATTGAATACACGTTGACTTGCATTGGTCTATAGGATTCTCATCTACCTATATCCACATCCCCTGTTGTTTGGACTTAGAAATTTTCAATTGAATACACGTTGACTTGCATTGGTCTATAGGATTCTCATCTACCTATATCCACATCCCCTCTTGTTTGGACTTAGAAATTTTCAATTGAATACACGTTGACTTGCATTGGTCTATAGGATTCTCATCTACCTATATCCACATCCCCTCTTGTTTGGACTTAGAAATTTTCAATTGAATACACGTTGACTTGCATTGGTCTATAGGATTCTGATCTACCTATATCCACATCCCCTGTTGTTTGGACTTAGAAATTTTCAATTGAATACACGTTCACTTGCATTGGTCTATAGGATTCTCATCTACCTATATCCACAACCCCTCTTGTTTGGACTTAGAAATTTTCAATTGAATACACGTTGACTTGCATTGGTCTATAGGATTCTATTCTACTTTTATACTTGTTCCTCTTCTTGCTTTTACCTAGAAATTTTCAATTGAATACACGTTCACTTGCATTGGTCTATAGGATTCTATTCTACTTTTATACTTGTTCCTCTTCTTGCTTTTACCTAGAAATTTTCAATTGAATACACGTTCACTTGCATTGGTCTATAGGATTCTCATCTACCTATATCCACAACCCCTCTTGTTTGGACTTAGAAATTTTCAATTGAATACACGTTGACTTGCATGGGTCTATAGGATTCTATTCTACTTTTATACTTGTTCCTCTTCTTGCTTTTACCTAGAAATTTTCAATTGAATACACGTTCACTTGCATTGGTCTATAGGATTCTATTCTACTTTTATACTTGTTCCTCTTCTTGCTTTTACCTAGAAATTTTCAATTGAATACACGTTCACTTGCATTGGTCTATAGGATTCTATTCTACTTTTATACTTGTTCCTCTTCTTGCTTTTACCTAGAAATTTTCAATTGAATACACGTTCACTTGCATTGGTCTATAGGATTCTATTCTACTTTTATACTTGTTCCTCTTCTTGCTTTTACCTAGAAATTTTCAATTGAATACACGTTCACTTGCATTGGTCTATAGGATTCTATTCTACTTTTATACTTGTTCCTCTTCTTGCTTTTACCTAGAAATTTTCAATTGAATACACGTTCACTTGCATTGGTCTATAGGATTCTATTCTACTTTTATACTTGTTCCTCTTCTTGCTTTTACCTAGAAATTTTCAATTGAATACACGTTCACTTGCATTGGTCTATAGGATTCTATTCTACTTTTATACTTGTTCCTCTTCTTGCTTTTACCTAGAAATTTTCAATTGAATACACGTTCACTTGCATTGGTCTATAGGATTCTATTCTACTTTTATACTTGTTCCTCTTCTTGCTTTTACCTAGAAATTTTCAATTGAATACACGTTCACTTGCATTGGTCTATAGGATTCTATTCTACTTTTATACTTGTTCCTCTTCTTGCTTTTACCTAGAAATTTTCAATTGAATACACGTTCACTTGCATTGGTCTATAGGATTCTATTCTACTTTTATACTTGTTCCTCTTCTTGCTTTTACCTAGAAATTTTCAATTGAATACACGTTCACTTGCATTGGTCTATAGGATTCTATTCTACTTTTATACTTGTTCCTCTTCTTGCTTTTACCTAGAAATTTTCAATTGAATACACGTTCACTTGCATTGGTCTATAGGATTCTATTCTACTTTTATACTTGTTCCTCTTCTTGCTTTTACCTAGAAATTTTCAATTGAATACACGTTCACTTGCATTGGTCTATAGGATTCTATTCTACTTTTATACTTGTTCCTCTTCTTGCTTTTACCTAGAAATTTTCAATTGAATACACGTTCACTTGCATTGGTCTATAGGATTCTATTCTACTTTTATACTTACTCCTCTTCTTGCTTTTACCTAGAAATTTTCAATTGAATACACGTTCACTTGCATTGGTCTATAGGATTCTATTCTACTTTTATACTTGTTCCTCTTCTTGCTTTTACCTAGAAATTTTCAATTGAATACACGTTCACTTGCATTGGTCTATAGGATTCTATTCTACTTTTATACTTACTCCTCTTCTTGCTTTTACCTAGAAATTTTCAATTGAATACACGTTCACTTGCATTGGTCTATAGGATTCTATTCTACGTTTATACTTACTCCTCTTCTTTCTTTTACCTAGAAATTTTCAATTGAATACACGTTCACTTGCATTGGTCTATAGGATTCTATTCTACTTTTATACTTGTTCCTCTTCTTGCTTTTACCTAGAAATTTTCAATTGAATACACGTTCACTTGCATTGGTCTATAGGATTCTATTCTACTTTTATACTTACTCCTCTTCTTGCTTTTACCTAGAAATTTTCAATTGAATACACGTTCACTTGCATTGGTCTATAGGATTCTATTCTACTTTTATACTTGTTCCTCTTCTTGCTTTTACCTAGAAATTTTCAATTGAATACACGTTCACTTGCATTGGTCTATAGGATTCTATTCTACTTTTATACTTACTCCTCTTCTTGCTTTTACCTAGAAATTTTCAATTGAATACACGTTCACTTGCATTGGTCTATAGGATTCTATTCTACTTTTATACTTACTCCTCTTCTTGCTTTTACCTAGAAATTTTCAATTGAATACACGTTCACTTGCATTGGTCTATAGGATTCTATTCTACTTTTATACTTGTTCCTCTTCTTGCTTTTACCTAGAAATTTTCAATTGAATACACGTTCACTTGCATTGGTCTATAGGATTCTATTCTACTTTTATACTTGTTCCTCTTCTTGCTTTTACCTAGAAATTTTCAATTGAATACACGTTCACTTGCATTGGTCTATAGGATTCTATTCTACTTTTATACTTACTCCTCTTCTTGCTTTTACCTAGAAATTTTCAATTGAATACACGTTCACTTGCATTGGTCTATAGGATTCTATTCTACTTTTATACTTGTTCCTCTTCTTGCTTTTACCTAGAAATTTTCAATTGAATACACGTTCACTTGCATTGGTCTATAGGATTCTATTCTACTTTTATACTTACTCCTCTTCTTGCTTTTACCTAGAAATTTTCAATTGAATACACGTTCACTTGCATTGGTCTATAGGATTCTATTCTACTTTTATACTTACTCCTCTTCTTGCTTTTACCTAGAAATTTTCAATTGAATACACGTTCACTTGCATTGGTCTATAGGATTCTATTCTACTTTTATACTTGTTCCTCTTCTTGCTTTTACCTAGAAATTTTCAATTGAATACACGTTCACTTGCATTGGTCTATAGGATTCTATTCTACTTTTATACTTGTTCCTCTTCTTGCTTTTACCTAGAAATTTTCAATTGAATACACGTTCACTTGCATTGGTCTATAGGATTCTATTCTACTTTTATACTTGTTCCTCTTCTTGCTTTTACCTAGAAATTTTCAATTGAATACACGTTCACTTGCATTGGTCTATAGGATTCTATTCTACTTTTATACTTACTCCTCTTCTTGCTTTTACTTAGAAATTTTCAATTGAATACACGTTCACTTGCATTGGTCTATAGGATTCTATTCTACTTTTATACTTGTTCCTCTTCTTGCTTTTACTTAGAAATTTTCAATTGAATACACGTTCACTTGCATTGGTCTATAGGATTCTATTCTACTTTTATACTTGTTCCTCTTCTTGCTTTTACCTAGAAATTTTCAATTGAATACACGTTCACTTGCATTGGTCTATAGGATTCTATTCTACTTTTATACTTGTTCCTCTTCTTGCTTTTACCTAGAAATTTTCAATTGAATACACGTTCACTTGCATTGGTCTATAGGATTCTATTCTACTTTTATACTTGTTCCTCTTCTTGCTTTTACCTAGAAATTTTCAATTGAATACACGTTCACTTGCATTGGTCTATAGGATTCTATTCTACTTTTATACTTGTTCCTCTTCTTGCTTTTACTTAGAAATTTTCAATTGAATACACGTTCACTTGCATTGGTCTATAGGATTCTATTCTACTTTTATACTTGTTCCTCTTCTTGCTTTTACCTAGAAATTTTCAATTGAATACACGTTCACTTGCATTGGTCTATAGGATTCTATTCTACTTTTATACTTGTTCCTCTTCTTGCTTTTACCTAGAAATTTTCAATTGAATACACGTTCACTTGCATTGGTCTATAGGATTCTATTCTACTTTTATACTTGTTCCTCTTCTTGCTTTTACCTAGAAATTTTCAATTGAATACACGTTCACTTGCATTGGTCTATAGGATTCTATTCTACTTTTATACTTACTCCTCTTCTTGCTTTTACTTAGAAATTTTCAATTGAATACACGTTCACTTGCATTGGTCTATAGGATTCTATTCTACTTTTATACTTGTTCCTCTTCTTGCTTTTACCTAGAAATTTTCAATTGAATACACGTTCACTTGCATTGGTCTATAGGATTCTATTCTACTTTTATACTTGTTCCTCTTCTTGCTTTTACCTAGAAATTTTCAATTGAATACACGTTCACTTGCATTGGTCTATAGGATTCTATTCTACTTTTATACTTGTTCCTCTTCTTGCTTTTACCTAGAAATTTTCAATTGAATACACGTTCACTTGCATTGGTCTATAGGATTCTATTCTACTTTTATACTTACTCCTCTTCTTGCTTTTACTTAGAAATTTTCAATTGAATACACGTTCACTTGCATTGGTCTATAGGATTCTATTCTACTTTTATACTTGTTCCTCTTCTTGCTTTTACCTAGAAATTTTCAATTGAATACACGTTCACTTGCATTGGTCTATAGGATTCTATTCTACTTTTATACTTGTTCCTCTTCTTGCTTTTACCTAGAAATTTTCAATTGAATACACGTTCACTTGCATTGGTCTATAGGATTCTATTCTACTTTTATACTTGTTCCTCTTCTTGCTTTTACCTAGAAATTTTCAATTGAATACACGTTCACTTGCATTGGTCTATAGGATTCTATTCTACTTTTATACTTACTCCTCTTCTTGCTTTTACTTAGAAATTTTCAATTGAATACACGTTCACTTGCATTGGTCTATAGGATTCTATTCTACTTTTATACTTGTTCCTCTTCTTGCTTTTACCTAGAAATTTTCAATTGAATACACGTTCACTTGCATTGGTCTATAGGATTCTATTCTACTTTTATACTTGTTCCTCTTCTTGCTTTTACCTAGAAATTTTCAATTGAATACACGTTCACTTGCATTGGTCTATAGGATTCTATTCTACTTTTATACTTGTTCCTCTTCTTGCTTTTACTTAGAAATTTTCAATTGAATACACGTTCACTTGCATTGGTCTATAGGATTCTATTCTACTTTTATACTTGTTCCTCTTCTTGCTTTTACCTAGAAATTTTCAATTGAATACACGTTCACTTGCATTGGTCTATAGGATTCTATTCTACTTTTATACTTGTTCCTCTTCTTGCTTTTACCTAGAAATTTTCAATTGAATACACGTTCACTTGCATTGGTCTATAGGATTCTATTCTACTTTTATACTTGTTCCTCTTCTTGCTTTTACCTAGAAATTTTCAATTGAATACACGTTCACTTGCATTGGTCTATAGGATTCTATTCTACTTTTATACTTGTTCCTCTTCTTGCTTTTACTTAGAAATTTTCAATTGAATACACGTTCACTTGCATTGGTCTATAGGATTCTATTCTACTTTTATACTTACTCCTCTTCTTGCTTTTACCTAGAAATTTTCAATTGAATACACGTTCACTTGCATTGGTCTATAGGATTCTATTCTACTTTTATACTTGTTCCTCTTCTTGCTTTTACCTAGAAATTTTCAATTGAATACACGTTCACTTGCATTGGTCTATAGGATTCTATTCTACTTTTATACTTGTTCCTCTTCTTGCTTTTACCTAGAAATTTTCAATTGAATACACGTTCACTTGCATTGGTCTATAGGATTCTATTCTACTTTTATACTTGTTCCTCTTCTTGCTTTTACCTAGAAATTTTCAATTGAATACACGTTCACTTGCATTGGTCTATAGGATTCTATTCTACTTTTATACTTGTTCCTCTTCTTGCTTTTACTTAGAAATTTTCAATTGAATACACGTTCACTTGCATTGGTCTATAGGATTCTATTCTACTTTTATACTTGTTCCTCTTCTTGCTTTTACCTAGAAATTTTCAATTGAATACACGTTCACTTGCATTGGTCTATAGGATTCTATTCTACTTTTATACTTGTTCCTCTTCTTGCTTTTACCTAGAAATTTTCAATTGAATACACGTTCACTTGCATTGGTCTATAGGATTCTATTCTACTTTTATACTTACTCCTCTTCTTGCTTTTACCTAGAAATTTTCAATTGAATACACGTTCACTTGCATTGGTCTATAGGATTCTATTCTACTTTTATACTTGTTCCTCTTCTTGCTTTTACCTAGAAATTTTCAATTGAATACACGTTCACTTGCATTGGTCTATAGGATTCTATTCTACTTTTATACTTGTTCCTCTTCTTGCTTTTACCTAGAAATTTTCAATTGAATACACGTTCACTTGCATTGGTCTATAGGATTCTATTCTACTTTTATACTTGTTCCTCTTCTTGCTTTTACCTAGAAATTTTCAATTGAATACACGTTCACTTGCATTGGTCTATAGGATTCTATTCTACTTTTATACTTACTCCTCTTCTTGCTTTTACCTAGAAATTTTCAATTGAATACACGTTCACTTGCATTGGTCTATAGGATTCTATTCTACTTTTATACTTGTTCCTCTTCTTGCTTTTACCTAGAAATTTTCAATTGAATACACGTTCACTTGCATTGGTCTATAGGATTCTATTCTACTTTTATACTTACTCCTCTTCTTGCTTTTACCTAGAAATTTTCAATTGAATACACGTTCACTTGCATTGGTCTATAGGATTCTATTCTACTTTTATACTTACTCCTCTTCTTGCTTTTACCTAGAAATTTTCAATTGAATACACGTTCACTTGCATTGGTCTATAGGATTCTATTCTACTTTTATACTTGTTCCTCTTCTTGCTTTTACCTAGAAATTTTCAATTGAATACTCGTTCACTTGCATTGGTCTATAGGATTCTATTCTACTTTTATACTTGTTCCTCTTCTTGCTTTTACCTAGAAATTTTCAATTGAATACACGTTGACTTGCATTGGTCTATAGGATTCTATTCTACTTTTATACTTACTCCTCTTCTTGCTTTTACCTAGAAATTTTCAATTGAATACACGTTGACTTGCATTGGTCTATAGGATTCTATTCTACTTTTATACTTGTTCCTCTTCTTGCTTTTACCTAGAAATTTTCAATTGAATACTCGTTCACTTGCATTGGTCTATAGGATTCTATTCTACTTTTATACTTGTTCCTCTTCTTGCTTTTACCTAGAAATTTTCAATTGAATACACGTTGACTTGCATTGGTCTATAGGATTCTATTCTACTTTTATACTTGTTCCTCTTCTTGCTTTTACCTAGAAATTTTCAATTGAATACACGTTCACTTGCATTGGTCTATAGGATTCTATTCTACTTTTATACTTGTTCCTCTTCTTGCTTTTACCTAGAAATTTTCAATTGAATACACGTTGACTTGCATTGGTCTATAGGATTCTATTCTACTTTTATACTTACTCCTCTTCTTGCTTTTACCTAGAAATTTTCAATTGAATACACGTTCACTTGCATTGGTCTATAGGATTCTATTCTACTTTTATACTTACTCCTCTTCTTGCTTTTACCTAGAAATTTTCAATTGAATACACGTTCACTTGCATTGGTCTATAGGATTCTATTCTACTTTTATACTTACTCCTCTTCTTGCTTTTACCTAGAAATTTTCAATTGAATACACGTTGACTTGCATTGGTCTATAGGATTCTATTCTACTTTTATACTTGTTCCTCTTCTTGCTTTTACCTAGAAATTTTCAATTGAATACTCGTTCACTTGCATTGGTCTATAGGATTCTATTCTACTTTTATACTTGTTCCTCTTCTTGCTTTTACCTAGAAATTTTCAATTGAATACACGTTGACTTGCATTGGTCTATAGGATTCTATTCTACTTTTATACTTGTTCCTCTTCTTGCTTTTACCTAGAAATTTTCAATTGAATACACGTTCACTTGCATTGGTCTATAGGATTCTATTCTACTTTTATACTTGTTCCTCTTCTTGCTTTTACCTAGAAATTTTCAATTGAATACACGTTCACTTGCATTGGTCTATAGGATTCTATTCTACTTTTATACTTGTTCCTCTTCTTGCTTTTACCTAGAAATTTTCAATTGAATACACGTTCACTTGCATTGGTCTATAGGATTCTATTCTACTTTTATACTTGTTCCTCTTCTTGCTTTTACTTAGAAATTTTCAATTGAATACACGTTCACTTGCATTGGTCTATAGGATTCTATTCTACTTTTATACTTGTTCCTCTTCTTGCTTTTACCTAGAAATTTTCAATTGAATACACGTTCACTTGCATTGGTCTATAGGATTCTATTCTACTTTTATACTTGTTCCTCTTCTTGCTTTTACCTAGAAATTTTCAATTGAATACACGTTCACTTGCATTGGTCTATAGGATTCTATTCTACTTTTATACTTGTTCCTCTTCTTGCTTTTACCTAGAAATTTTCAATTGAATACACGTTCACTTGCATTGGTCTATAGGATTCTATTCTACTTTTATACTTGTTCCTCTTCTTGCTTTTACCTAGAAATTTTCAATTGAATACACGTTCACTTGCATTGGTCTATAGGATTCTATTCTACTTTTATACTTGTTCCTCTTCTTGCTTTTACCTAGAAATTTTCAATTGAATACACGTTCACTTGCATTGGTCTATAGGATTCTATTCTACTTTTATACTTGTTCCTCTTCTTGCTTTTACCTAGAAATTTTCAATTGAATACACGTTCACTTGCATTGGTCTATAGGATTCTATTCTACTTTTATACTTGTTCCTCTTCTTGCTTTTACCTAGAAATTTTCAATTGAATACACGTTCACTTGCATTGGTCTATAGGATTCTATTCTACTTTTATACTTGTTCCTCTTCTTGCTTTTACCTAGAAATTTTCAATTGAATACACGTTCACTTGCATTGGTCTATAGGATTCTATTCTACTTTTATACTTGTTCCTCTTCTTGCTTTTACCTAGAAATTTTCAATTGAATACACGTTCACTTGCATTGGTCTATAGGATTCTATTCTACTTTTATACTTGTTCCTCTTCTTGCTTTTACCTAGAAATTTTCAATTGAATACACGTTCACTTGCATTGGTCTATAGGATTCTATTCTACTTTTATACTTGTTCCTCTTCTTGCTTTTACCTAGAAATTTTCAATTGAATACACGTTCACTTGCATTGGTCTATAGGATTCTATTCTACTTTTATACTTGTTCATCTTCTTGCTTTTACCTAGAAATTTTCAATTGAATACACGTTCACTTGCATTGGTCTATAGGATTCTATTCTACTTTTATACTTGTTCCTCTTCTTGCTTTTACCTAGAAATTTTCAATTGAATACACGTTCACTTGCATTGGTCTATAGGATTCTATTCTACTTTTATACTTGTTCCTCTTCTTGCTTTTACCTAGAAATTTTCAATTGAATACACGTTCACTTGCATTGGTCTATAGGATTCTATTCTACTTTTATACTTGTTCCTCTTCTTGCTTTTACCTAGAAATTTTCAATTGAATACACGTTCACTTGCATTGGTCTATAGGATTCTATTCTACTTTTATACTTGTTCCTCTTCTTGCTTTTACCTAGAAATTTTCAATTGAATACACGTTCACTTGCATTGGTCTATAGGATTCTATTCTACTTTTATACTTGTTCCTCTTCTTGCTTTTACCTAGAAATTTTCAATTGAATACACGTTCACTTGCATTGGTCTATAGGATTCTATTCTACTTTTATACTTGTTCCTCTTCTTGCTTTTACCTAGAAATTTTCAATTGAATACACGTTCACTTGCATTGGTCTATAGGATTCTATTCTACTTTTATACTTGTTCCTCTTCTTGCTTTTACTTAGAAATTTTCAATTGAATACACGTTCACTTGCATTGGTCTATAGGATTCTATTCTACTTTTATACTTGTTCCTCTTCTTGCTTTTACCTAGAAATTTTCAATTGAATACACGTTCACTTGCATTGGTCTATAGGATTCTATTCTACTTTTATACTTACTCCTCTTCTTGCTTTTACCTAGAAATTTTCAATTGAATACACGTTCACTTGCATTGGTCTATAGGATTCTATTCTACTTTTATACTTGTTCTTCTTCTTGCTTTTACCTAGAAATTTTCAATTGAATACACGTTGACTTGCATTGGTCTATAGGATTCTATTCTACTTTTATACTTGTTCCTCTTCTTGCTTTTACCTAGAAATTTTCAATTGAATACACGTTCACTTGCATTGGTCTATAGGATTCTATTCTACTTTTATACTTACTCCTCACCTTGCTTTTACTTAGAAATTTCCAATTGAATACACGTTGACTTGCATTGGTCTATAGGATTCTCATCTACCTATATCCACATCCCCTCTTGTTTGGACTTAGAATTTTTTAATTGAATACAATCTGAGAAGGCTTCGTCTATAGGATTGTCATCTATATATAACTACATACCCTCTTGTTTTTATGTGCTTCTTATTTACTAGTACTAAATACATATTAATCTCAAACCCCAAAATATTTACTACTAATTTACTATGAAATCATACGTAATCTCAAACGCAAAAAATATTTGCTATGCATTTACTATTAATTCACTATTAATCTAAAACCTAAAAAATTTGCTAGTAATTTCCTATGAAATCATGTGTAATCTCAAACCCAAATTATATTTGCTACTTATTTACTATTAAATACATATTAATCTCAAACCAAAATTATATTTGCTACTAATTTACTATTAAATACATATTAATCTCAAACACAAATTATATTTTGAAATGTAAATCACTGGCGAGCATGTTTTAACAGGTGATATATGAACGGGGGCAACCATCAGTTTTTCAGGTATGCTGAAAACGAATATCGCTAGGAAAATTAGCACAGACAGACTGACTACTAGTTTTGGAGCTAGTTTTATTAATGCGTGTATTTTGAAATGTAAATCACTGGCGACCATGTTTGAACAGGCAGCATATGACAGGGGGCAACCCTCAGTGTGTTCAGGTATGCTGAAAACGAATATCGCAAGGAAAATCAGCACAGACTGACTATAGATTCACCATCAAAGTAGTGAAATATTTTTTTTATTTTATAAAGGAATCACTACTTATCAAGCCCCAGAGGCCACTCGAGGATAAGGGTTAGAGTGTGTACAGTAGTCAATGGACAATATCATAGTAATCGTTAGAAGTGTAAATTTGGTAAATTGGATTATTTAAGAGGAACGGCTCATCAAGAACTTATTTACATTGGACTTGAAGACGACGAAATAAAAATATAAAGTTGAAAGAACTATCATTTTAACGATGCATTTCAAATCGTAAACTGCCTGTTTACATTTTTTTACAGTTTTCGAAGATAATAAAAAGTGTAAAAGAAAGCAAACCTTTAGAATCCTAAAAAGATCTCCCGGGAGCATTTTTGCAACATGAAAAATATACAAACCAAAATACAGAGAGGAGGCAACCCTACTCAAAAATATGGTTTATTACATCGCCTAAAAAAAGAAGAAGAATCGGGGGCTCCGTGGGGAAGTAAATTGTTTTCTTTTTTCTAACTTGGTTTTAAAAAGTTTTTATTGCTAACATTTATTTTCATGAACTCTAACCACACCTCACAACCCTAATCCGGCCGGTCGGGGAAAAACGTTTTTATTTTTTTAAATTTTGGTGAATACGACAACACACATACGAACGCATGTACACTCATACATACACACACACACGCACGCACACATAAGCATATCGCTTGTCACCAAGCTAAAGAAGAGAGAGAGAGAGAGTGGGGGAAGGAGAGACAGGATCGTACGTGCCGGGGTCAAACAGAAGTTAAATGAAATCGATTATAAATCGCTCGACAAAGTTGTGTCTGAACTTTTTATTCTATGAAACTTAAGATTAATAAAACGAAATAATCGTGACCCGTGGAAATTTCATGGCGAATATTTCGCATTCAAGAGAACAAAACGAAAAAATAGTGAACAAATAAATATATAAGAAAATGAATGTTACCAAAGGCAAGATAAGTTACTCTTCTACCTACCTAGATCATATTTGTTGTTTTAACTTATTTTAAAACGTTTATTTAACACAAACAAAAGTAGCGCACGGTGTTAAGTTAGAACAATAAAGAAGTGTCTGACATTTTACAGACATCTTGTGAGACTCGATAATCGCTCCAAACTCGAAAATTAAGCAAAATACTGGTAGGAACACATCCAATAAATGTTAGCAAACGTTCGAACATGTTTTCTTTTTCACATTAGCGAAACACTTATCAGAGAAAAAGCGAAAATGAGAAGCAAACACTAATGAAGAAGTCGGTTTTTATCGTTGAGCACAAAAAAAAAAAAAAAAGAGTATCTAATCTAATAGGCCTCGTGCGTGCTATAGGTCAATCTCCAACGTCTGTCCCATCGCCTCAGTGCTGCATCCCTGTTTACAAGTACTTTAATGGGATGTGCTCTCATGAACCCATAGCACTTATACCAGTGCCCGGAAAACTTGTCCCGGGAAAACTCGTCTCCGGAAAAACCGTACCCGGAAAACTAGAACCGTCAGTTTGTTCAGGTATGCTGAAAACGAATATCGCAAGGAAAATTAGCAGAGAAAAATAGTCTTGGAGCTAGTTTTATTAATGCGTGTATTGTGAAATGTAAATCACTGGCGACCATGTTTGAACAGGCGGCATATGAAAGGGGCAAAACCTCAGTTTGTTCAGGTATGCTGAAAACGAATATCGCAAGGAAAATTAGCACAGACAGACGAATAGTTTTCGAGATATTAATGCGTGTATTTTGAAATGTAAATCACTGGCGACCATGTTTGAGCAGGCGGTGTATGAAAGGGGCCAACCCTCAGTGTGTTCAGGTATGCTGAAAACGAATATCGCAAGGAAAATTAGCAGAGACAAATAGTTTTGGAGCTAGTCTTATTAATGCGTGTATTTGGAAATGTAAATCACTGGCGACCATGTTTGAACAGTTTGAACAGGCGGCGTATGAAAGGGGCCAACCCTCAGCTTGTTCAGGTATGCTGAAAACGAATATCTCAGCAGAACTTAAAACACTTGTTCAGGTAGGTAGAAGAGTAACTTATCTTGCCTTTTGGTAACATTTATATATTATATATTTGTTTTGTATTTTTTTTTTTTTTTAACTTTTACGCTTTGTTGTCTTAACTCCGAAGGATTAACCTTAGAATTTCCACAGGTCTCCTTAGTTAAAACGAATTATTTCGCAGTTCACATTGGCGTGAAATAAACAAATCTGACTGATACAGGATTTGCCATTTCCGGTTGTCGCCGCCGCAACGCTCTTATATTTACATTCGAAAGCGTCGGCGAGTTCGTTCGTCGCTGTGTCTGGGTGTGTGTAGGAGTGGGGGCAAAGTTGTAACATTCAATACATAAAATCAACAGCTTTAATTTCTATGAATCGTCATTCGCGTATCGAGTGTCGGCGTTCTTGTCTCGAACTAAGTTGAGTTGGAAATGGATTTCTGCACGTGCATGGCTGGACGATAAGAATAACAATACAAACAACAATACTTATTATCTTCAAGTCTCTTCTTAAAGGGGCATTCGGCTACGAAGTTACAACTAGCTAATCGACACGCGACACTGTCAATGAGTTATGCGAAGCAGACGGACTGTTCCGCTGTATCAAAGTTATTAAGTGTGGTTAGACTGAAACTCATTAAAGCCAGTAATCTAAGTTTCAACTAGCTAATAGACATTCGGCACTTTCAATGAGTTATGCGATCACCGCCACTTGTCCAAAAACGGACTGTTCCGCTGTATCACAGTTATTAAGGGTGGTTAGAGTGTGACTCATCAGAGCCAGTAACCTAACTTACAACTAGCTAGTCAACATTCGACACTGTCATTGAGTTATGCGATACACTGCTAATTGTCCAGAGACGGACTGTTCTACTGTATCACAGTTGTAAAGGGTGGGTAGACTAAAACTCATAAGAGCCAGTAATCTAATTTACAACTAGCTTATCGACAGTAGACACTTTCACTGAGTTTACGTGTGTGTGTGTCTTTTTATGTGTGTGTGTGTGTGTGCTTCGTTAACATTCGGACTGTCCATTTTAAAATCGTTCGGGTATGCTGAAAACGAATATCGCAAGGCACAGACAAATAGTTTTCGAAATACTAATGCGTATATTTCGAGATACTAATGCGTATATTTTGAAATGTAAATCACTGGCGGCCATGTTTGAACAGGCGGCATATGAAAGGGGCCAACCTTCAGTTTGTTCAGGTATGCTGAAAACGAATATCGCAAGGAAAATGAGCAGAGACAAATAGTTTTGGAGCTAGTTTTATTAATGCGTGTATTTTGAAATGTAAATCACGGCGACCATGTTTGAACAGGCAGCATATGAAAGGGGCCAACCCTCAGTTTGTTCAGGTATGCTGAAAACGAATATCGCAAGGAAAATTAGCACAGACAGACGAATAGTTTTAGAGATAGTAATGCGTGTGTTTTGAAATGTAAATCACTGGCGACCATGTCAGAACAGGCGGCATATGAAAGGGGCCAACCATCAGTTTGTTTAGGTATGCTGAAAACGAATATCGCAAGGGAAATCAGCACAGACTGACTATAGACTCACCATCAAAGTATTGAAATATTTTTTTATTTTATAAAGGAATCACTACTTATCAAGCCCCAGAGGCCACTCGAGGATAAGGCTTAAAGTGTGTACAGTAGTCAATGGACAATATCATAGTAATCGTTAGAAGTGTACATTTGGTAAATTGGATTATTTATAAGGGGCGGCTTATCAAGAACTTGTTTACATTGGACTTGAAGACGACGTAATAAAAATATAAAGTTGCAAGAACTAGCGAAAAATATCATTTTAACGATGCATTTCAAATCGTAAACTGCCTGCTTACATTTTTTTTACATTTTTCGAAGATAATAAAAAGTGTAAAAAAAAGCAAACCTTTAGAATCCTAAAAAGATCTCCCGGGAGCATTTTTGCAACATGAAAAATATACAAACCAAAATAAAGAGAGGAGGCAACCCTGCTCAAAAATATGGTTTATTACATCGCCTAAAAAAAGAAGAAGAATCGGGGGCTCCGTTGGGAAGTAAATTGTTTTCTTTTTTCTAACTTGGTTTTAAAAAGTTTTTATTGCTAACATTTATTTTCATGAACTCTAACCACACCTCACAAACCTCATCCGGCCGGTCGGGGAAAAAAGTTTTTATTTTTTTAAATTTTGGTGAATACGACAACACACATACGCACGCATGTACACACATACACACACACACACGCACGCACACATAAGCATATCGCTTGTCACCAAGCTAAAGAAGAGAGAGAGAGAGTGGGGGAAGGAGAGAAAGGATCGTACGTGCCGGGGTCAAACAGAAGTTAAATGAAATCGATTATAAATCGCTCGACAAAGTTGTGTCTGAACTTTTTATTCTATGAAACTTAAGATTAATAAAACGAAATAATCGTGGCCCGTGGAAATTTCATGGCGAATATTTCGCATTCAAGAGAACAAAACGAAAAAGTAGTGAATAAATAAATATATAAGAAAATGAATGTTACCAAAGGCAAGATAAGTTACTCTGCTACCTACCTAGATCACATTTTTGTTGTTTTAACTTATTTTAAAACGTTTATTCAACACAAACAAAAGTAGCGCACGGTTTTAAGTTAGAACAATAAAGAAGTGTCTGACATTTTACAGACATCTTGTGAGACTCGATAATCGCTCCAAACTCGAAAATTAAGCAAAATACTGGTAGGAACACATCCAATAAATGTCAGCAAACGTTCGAACATGTTTTCTTTTTCACATTAGCGAAACACTTATCAGAGAAAAAGCGAAAATGAGAAGCAAACACAAATGAAGAAGTCGGTTTTTATCGTTGAGCACAAAAACAACAAAAAAAAGAGTATCTAATCTAATAGGCCCCGTGCGTGCTATAGGTCAATCTCCAACGTCTGTCCCATCGCCTCAGTGTTGCATCCCTGTTTACAAGTACTTTAATGGGATGTGCTCTCATGAACCCATAGCACTTATACCAGTGCCCGGAAAAGTTGTCCCGGGAAAACTCGTCTCTGGAAAAATCGTACCTGGAAAACTCGAACCGTTCAGTTTGTTCAGGTATGCTGAAAACGAATATCGCAAGGAAAATCAGCACAGACTGACTATAGACTCACCATCAAAGTATTGAAATATTTTTTTATTTTATAAAGGAATCACTACTTATCAAGCCCCAGAGGCCACTCGAGGATAAGGCTTAAAGTGTGTACAGTAGTCAATGGACAATATCATAGTAATCGTTAGAAGTGTACATTTGGTAAATTGGATTATTTATAAGGGGCGGCTTATCAAGAACTTGTTTACATTGGACTTGAAGACGACGTAATAAAAATATAAAGTTGCAAGAACTAGCGAAAAATATCATTTTAACGATGCATTTCAAATCGTAAACTGCCTGCTTACATTTTTTTTACATTTTTCGAAGATAATAAAAAGTGTAAAAAAAAGCAAACCTTTAGAATCCTAAAAAGATCTCCCGGGAGCATTTTTGCAACATGAAAAATATACAAACCAAAATAAAGAGAGGAGGCAACCCTGCTCAAAAATATGGTTTATTACATCGCCTAAAAAAAGAAGAAGAATCGGGGGCTCCGTTGGGAAGTAAATTGTTTTCTTTTTTCTAACTTGGTTTTAAAAAGTTTTTATTGCTAACATTTATTTTCATGAACTCTAACCACACCTCACAAACCTCATCCGGCCGGTCGGGGAAAAAAGTTTTTATTTTTTTAAATTTTGGTGAATACGACAACACACATACGCACGCATGTACACACATACACACACACGCACGCACGCACGCACACATAAGCATATCGCTTGTCACCAAGCTAAAGAAGAGAGAGAGAGAGAGAGTGGGGGAAGGAGAGAAAGGATCGTACGTGCCGGGGTCAAACAGAAGTTAAATGAAATCGATTATAAATCGCTCGACAAAGTTGTGTCTGAACTTTTTATTCTATGAAACTTAAGATTAATAAAACGAAATAATCGTGACCCGTGGAAATTTCATGGCGAATATTTCGCATTCAAGAGAACAAAACGAAAAAGTAGTGAATAAATAAATATATAAGAAAATGAATGTTACCAAAGGCAAGATAAGTTACTCTGCTACCTACCTAGATCACATTTTTGTTGTTTTAACTTATTTTAAAACGTTTATTTAACACAAACAAAAGTAGCGCACGGTGTTAAGTTAGAACAATAAAGAAGTGTCTGACATTTTACAGACATCTTGTGAGACTCGATAATCGCTCCAAACTCGAAAATTAAGCAAAATACTGGTAGGAACACATCCAATAAATGTTAGCAAACGTTCGAACATGTTTTCTTTTTCACATTAGCGAAACACTTATCAGAGAAAAAGCGAAAATGAGAAGCAAACACTAATGAAGAAGTCGGTTTTTATCGTTGAGCACAAAAACAACAACAAAAAAAGAGTATCTAATCTAATAGGCCTCGTGCGTGCTATAGGTCAATCTCCAACGTCTGTCCCATCGCCTCAGTGCTGCATCCCTGTTTACAAGTACTTTAATGGGATGTGCTCTCATGAACCCATAGCACTTATACCAGTGCCCGGAAAACTTGTCCCGGGAAAACTCGTCTCCGGAAAAACCGTACCCGGAAAACTAGAACCGTCAGTTTGTTCAGGTATGCTGAAAACGAATATCGCAAGGAAAATTAGCAGAGAAAAATAGTCTTGGAGCTAGTTTTATTAATGCGTGTATTGTGAAATGTAAATCACTGGCGACCATGTTTGAACAGGCGGCATATGAAAGGGGCAAAACCTCAGTTTGTTCAGGTATGCTGAAAACGAATATCGCAAGGAAAATTAGCACAGACAGACGAATAGTTTTCGAGATATTAATGCGTGTATTTTGAAATGTAAATCACTGGCGACCATGTTTGAGCAGGCGGTGTATGAAAGGGGCCAACCCTCAGTGTGTTCAGGTATGCTGAAAACGAATATCGCAAGGAAAATTAGCAGAGACAAATAGTTTTGGAGCTAGTCTTATTAATGCGTGTATTTGGAAATGTAAATCACTGGCGACCATGTTTGAACAGTTTGAACAGGCGGCGTATGAAAGGGGCCAACCCTCAGCTTGTTCAGGTATGCTGAAAACGAATATCTCAGCAGAACTTAAAACACTTGTTCAGGTAGGTAGAAGAGTAACTTATCTTGCCTTTTGGTAACATTTATATATTATATATTTGTTTTGTATTTTTTTTTTTTTAACTTTTACGCTTTGTTGTCTTAACTCCGAAGGATTAACCTTAGAATTTCCACAGGTCTCCTTAGTTAAAACGAATTATTTCGCAGTTCACATTGGCGTGAAATAAACAAATCTGACTGATACAGGATTTGCCATTTCCGGTTGTCGCCGCCGCAACGCTCTTATATTTACAATCGAAAGCGTCGGCGAGTTCGTTCGTCGCTGTGTCTGGGTGTGTGTAGGAGTGGGGGCAAAGTTGTAACATTCAATACATAAAATCAACAGCTTTAATTTCTATGAATCGTCATTCGCGTATCGAGTGTCGGCGTTCTTGTCTCGAACTAAGTTGAGTTGGAAATGGATTTCTGCACGTGCATGGCTGGACGATAAGAATAACAATACAAACAACAATACTTATTATCTTCAAGTCTCTTCTTAAAGGGGCATTCGGCTACGAAGTTACAACTAGCTAATCGACACGCGACACTGTCAATGAGTTATGCGAAGCAGACGGACTGTTCCGCTGTATCAAAGTTATTAAGTGTGGTTAGACTGAAACTCATTAAAGCCAGTAATCTAAGTTTCAACTAGCTAATAGACATTCGGCACTTTCAATGAGTTATGCGATCACCGCCACTTGTCCAAAAACGGACTGTTCCGCTGTATCACAGTTATTAAGGGTGGTTAGAGTGTGACTCATCAGAGCCAGTAACCTAACTTACAACTAGCTAGTCAACATTCGACACTGTCATTGAGTTATGCGATACACTGCTAATTGTCCAGAGACGGACTGTTCTACTGTATCACAGTTGTAAAGGGTGGGTAGACTAAAACTCATAAGAGCCAGTAATCTAATTTACAACTAGCTTATCGACAGTAGACACTTTCACTGAGTTTACGTGTGTGTGTGTCTTTTTATGTGTGTGTGTGTGTGTGTGCTTCGTTAACATTCGGACTGTCCATTTTAAAATCGTTCGGGTATGCTGAAAACGAATATCGCAAGGCACAGACAAATAGTTTTCGAAATACTAATGCGTATATTTCGAGATACTAATGCGTATATTTTGAAATGTAAATCACTGGCGGCCATGTTTGAACAGGCGGCATATGAAAGGGGCCAACCTTCAGTTTGTTCAGGTATGCTGAAAACGAATATCGCAAGGAAAATTAGCAGAGACAAATAGTTTTGGAGCTAGTTTTATTAATGCGTGTATTTTGAAATGTAAATCACGGCGACCATGTTTGAACAGGCAGCATATGAAAGGGGCCAACCCTCAGTTTGTTCAGGTATGCTGAAAACGAATATCGCAAGGAAAATTAGCACAGACAGACGAATAGTTTTAGAGATAGTAATGCGTGTGTTTTGAAATGTAAATCACTGGCGACCATGTCAGAACAGGCGGCATATGAAAGGGGCCAACCATCAGTTTGTTTAGGTATGCTGAAAACGAATATCGCAAGGAAAATCAGCACAGACTGACTATAGACTCACCATCAAAGTATTGAAATATTTTTTTATTTTATAAAGGAATCACTACTTATCAAGCCCCAGAGGCCACTCGAGGATAAGGCTTAAAGTGTGTACAGTAGTCAATGGACAATATCATAGTAATCGTTAGAAGTGTACATTTGGTAAATTGGATTATTTATAAGGGGCGGCTTATCAAGAACTTGTTTACATTGGACTTGAAGACGACGTAATAAAAATATAAAGTTGCAAGAACTAGCGAAAAATATCATTTTAACGATGCATTTCAAATCGTAAACTGCCTGCTTACATTTTTTTTACATTTTTCGAAGATAATAAAAAGTGTAAAAAAAAGCAAACCTTTAGAATCCTAAAAAGATCTCCCGGGAGCATTTTTGCAACATGAAAAATATACAAACCAAAATAAAGAGAGGAGGCAACCCTGCTCAAAAATATGGTTTATTACATCGCCTAAAAAAAGAAGAAGAATCGGGGGCTCCGTTGGGAAGTAAATTGTTTTCTTTTTTCTAACTTGGTTTTAAAAAGTTTTTATTGCTAACATTTATTTTCATGAACTCTAACCACACCTCACAAACCTCATCCGGCCGGTCGGGGAAAAAAGTTTTTATTTTTTTAAATTTTGGTGAATACGACAACACACATACGCACGCATGTACACACATACACACACACGCACGCACGCACACATAAGCATATCGCTTGTCACCAAGCTAAAGAAGAGAGAGAGAGAGTGGGGGAAGGAGAGAAAGGATCGTACGTGCCGGGGTCAAACAGAAGTTAAATGAAATCGATTATAAATCGCTCGACAAAGTTGTGTCTGAACTTTTTATTCTATGAAACTTAAGATTAATAAAACGAAATAATCGTGGCCCGTGGAAATTTCATGGCGAATATTTCGCATTCAAGAGAACAAAACGAAAAAGTAGTGAATAAATAAATATATAAGAAAATGAATGTTACCAAAGGCAAGATAAGTTACTCTGCTACCTACCTAGATCACATTTTTGTTGTTTTAACTTATTTTAAAACGTTTATTCAACACAAACAAAAGTAACGCACGGTTTTAAGTTAGAACAATAAAGAAGTGTCTGACATTTTACAGACATCTTGTGAGACTCGATAATCGCTCCAAACTCGAAAATTAAGCAAAATACTGGTAGGAACACATCCAATAAATGTCAGCAAACGTTCGAACATGTTTTCTTTTTCACATTAGCGAAACACTTATCAGAGAAAAAGCGAAAATGAGAAGCAAACACAAATGAAGAAGTCGGTTTTTATCGTTGAGCACAAAAACAACAAAAAAAAGAGTATCTAATCTAATAGGCCCCGTGCGTGCTATAGGTCAATCTCCAACGTCTGTCCCATCGCCTCAGTGTTGCATCCCTGTTTACAAGTACTTTAATGGGATGTGCTCTCATGAACCCATAGCACTTATACCAGTGCCCGGAAAACTTGTCCCGGGAAAACTCGTCTCTGGAAAAATCGTACCTGGAAAACTCGAACCGTTCAGTTTGTTCAGGTATGCTGAAAACGAATATCGCAAGGAAAATCAGCACAGACTGACTATAGACTCACCATCAAAGTATTGAAATATTTTTTTATTTTATAAAGGAATCACTACTTATCAAGCCCCAGAGGCCACTCGAGGATAAGGCTTAAAGTGTGTACAGTAGTCAATGGACAATATCATAGTAATCGTTAGAAGTGTACATTTGGTAAATTGGATTATTTATAAGGGGCGGCTTATCAAGAACTTGTTTACATTGGACTTGAAGACGACGTAATAAAAATATAAAGTTGCAAGAACTAGCGAAAAATATCATTTTAACGATGCATTTCAAATCGTAAACTGCCTGCTTACATTTTTTTTACATTTTTCGAAGATAATAAAAAGTGTAAAAAAAAGCAAACCTTTAGAATCCTAAAAAGATCTCCCGGGAGCATTTTTGCAACATGAAAAATATACAAACCAAAATAAAGAGAGGAGGCAACCCTGCTCAAAAATATGGTTTATTACATCGCCTAAAAAAAGAAGAAGAATCGGGGGCTCCGTTGGGAAGTAAATTGTTTTCTTTTTTCTAACTTGGTTTTAAAAAGTTTTTATTGCTAACATTTATTTTCATGAACTCTAACCACACCTCACAACCCTAAACCGGCCGGTCGGGGAAAAAAGTTTTTATTTTTTTAAATTTTGGTGAATACGACAACACACATACGCACGCATGTACACACATACACACACACGCACGCACGCACACATAAGCATATCGCTTGTCACCAAGCTAAAGAAGAGAGAGAGAGAGAGTGGGGGAAGGAGAGAAAGGATCGTACGTGCCGGGGTCAAACAGAAGTTAAATGAAATCGATTATAAATCGCTCGACAAAGTTGTGTCTGAACTTTTTATTCTATGAAACTTAAGATTAATAAAACGAAATAATCGTGGCCCGTGGAAATTTCATGGCGAATATTTCGCATTCAAGAGAACAAAACGAAAAAGTAGTGAATAAATAAATATATAAGAAAATGAATGTTACCAAAGGCAAGATAAGTTACTCTGCTACCTACCTAGATCACATTTTTGTTGTTTTAACTTATTTTAAAACGTTTATTCAACACAAACAAAAGTAGCGCACGGTTTTAAGTTAGAACAATAAAGAAGTGTCTGACATTTTACAGACATCTTGTGAGACTCGATAATCGCTCCAAACTCGAAAATTAAGCAAAATACTGGTAGGAACACATCCAATAAATGTCAGCAAACGTTCGAACATGTTTTCTTTTTCACATTAGCGAAACACTTATCAGAGAAAAAGCGAAAATGAGAAGCAAACACAAATGAAGAAGTCGGTTTTTATCGTTGAGCACAAAAACAACAAAAAAAAGAGTATCTAATCTAATAGGCCCCGTGCGTGCTATAGGTCAATCTCCAACGTCTGTCCCATCGCCTCAGTGTTGCATCCCTGTTTACAAGTACTTTAATGGGATGTGCTCTCATGAACCCATAGCACTTATACCAGTGCCCGGAAAACTTGTCCCGGGAAAACTCGTCTCTGGAAAAATCGTACCTGGAAAACTCGAACCGTTCAGTTTGTTCAGGTATGCTGAAAACGAATATCGCAAGGAAAATCAGCACAGACTGACTATAGACTCACCATCAAAGTATTGAAATATTTTTTTATTTTATAAAGGAATCACTACTTATCAAGCCCCAGAGGCCACTCGAGGATAAGGCTTAAAGTGTGTACAGTAGTCAATGGACAATATCATAGTAATCGTTAGAAGTGTACATTTGGTAAATTGGATTATTTATAAGGGGCGGCTTATCAAGAACTTGTTTACATTGGACTTGAAGACGACGTAATAAAAATATAAAGTTGCAAGAACTAGCGAAAAATATCATTTTAACGATGCATTTCAAATCGTAAACTGCCTGCTTACATTTTTTTTACATTTTTCGAAGATAATAAAAAGTGTAAAAAAAAGCAAACCTTTAGAATCCTAAAAAGATCTCCCGGGAGCATTTTTGCAACATGAAAAATATACAAACCAAAATAAAGAGAGGAGGCAACCCTGCTCAAAAATATGGTTTATTACATCGCCTAAAAAAAGAAGAAGAATCGGGGGCTCTAACTTGGTTTTAAAAAGCTTTTATTGCTAACATTTATTTTCATGAACTCTAACCACACCTCACAACCCTAAACCGGCCGGTCGGGGAAAAAAGTTTTTATTTTTTTAAATTTTGGTGAATACGACAACACACATACGCACGCATGTACACACATACACACACACGCACGCACGCACACATAAGCATATCGCTTGTCACCAAGCTAAAGAAGAGAGAGAGAGAGAGTGGGGGAAGGAGAGAAAGGATCGTACGTGCCGGGGTCAAACAGAAGTTAAATGAAATCGATTATAAATCGCTCGACAAAGTTGTGTCTGAACTTTTTATTCTATGAAACTTAAGATTAATAAAACGAAATAATCGTGGCCCGTGGAAATTTCATGGCGAATATTTCGCATTCAAGAGAACAAAACGAAAAAGTAGTGAATAAATAAATATATAAGAAAATGAATGTTACCAAAGGCAAGATAAGTTACTCTGCTACCTACCTAGATCACATTTTTGTTGTTTTAACTTATTTTAAAACGTTTATTCAACACAAACAAAAGTAGCGCACGGTTTTAAGTTAGAACAATAAAGAAGTGTCTGACATTTTACAGACATCTTGTGAGACTCGATAATCGCTCCAAACTCGAAAATTAAGCAAAATACTGGTAGGAACACATCCAATAAATGTCAGCAAACGTTCGAACATGTTTTCTTTTTCACATTAGCGAAACACTTATCAGAGAAAAAGCGAAAATGAGAAGCAAACACAAATGAAGAAGTCGGTTTTTATCGTTGAGCACAAAAACAACAAAAAAAGAGTATCTAATCTAATAGGCCCCGTGCGTGCTATAGGTCAATCTCCAACGTCTGTCCCATCGCCTCAGTGTTGCATCCCTGTTTACAAGTACTTTAATGGGATGTGCTCTCATGAACCCATAGCACTTATACCAGTGCCCGGAAAACTTGTCCCGGGAAAACTCGTCTCTGGAAAAATCGTACCTGGAAAACTCGAACCGTTCAGTTTGTTCAGGTATGCTGAAAACGAATATCGCAAGGAAAATCAGCACAGACTGACTATAGACTCACCATCAAAGTATTGAAATATTTTTTTATTTTATAAAGGAATCACTACTTATCAAGCCCCAGAGGCCACTCGAGGATAAGGCTTAAAGTGTGTACAGTAGTCAATGGACAATATCATAGTAATCGTTAGAAGTGTACATTTGGTAAATTGGATTATTTATAAGGGGCGGCTTATCAAGAACTTGTTTACATTGGACTTGAAGACGACGTAATAAAAATATAAAGTTGCAAGAACTAGCGAAAAATATCATTTTAACGATGCATTTCAAATCGTAAACTGCCTGCTTACATTTTTTTTACATTTTTCGAAGATAATAAAAAGTGTAAAAAAAAGCAAACCTTTAGAATCCTAAAAAGATCTCCCGGGAGCATTTTTGCAACATGAAAAATATACAAACCAAAATAAAGAGAGGAGGCAACCCTGCTCAAAAATATGGTTTATTACATCGCCTAAAAAAAGAAGAAGAATCGGGGGCTCCGTTGGGAAGTAAATTGTTTTCTTTTTTCTAACTTGGTTTTAAAAAGTTTTTATTGCTAACATTTATTTTCATGAACTCTAACCACACCTCACAAACCTCATCCGGCCGGTCGGGGAAAAAAGTTTTTATTTTTTTAAATTTTGGTGAATACGACAACACACATACGCACGCATGTACACACATACACACACACGCACGCACGCACACATAAGCATATCGCTTGTCACCAAGCTAAAGAAGAGAGAGAGAGAGTGGGGGAAGGAGAGAAAGGATCGTACGTGCCGGGGTCAAACAGAAGTTAAATGAAATCGATTATAAATCGCTCGACAAAGTTGTGTCTGAACTTTTTATTCTATGAAACTTAAGATTAATAAAACGAAATAATCGTGACCCGTGGAAATTTCATGGCGAATATTTCGCATTCAAGAGAACAAAACGAAAAAGTAGTGAATAAATAAATATATAAGAAAATGAATGTTACCAAAGGCAAGATAAGTTACTCTGCTACCTACCTAGATCACATTTTTGTTGTTTTAACTTATTTTAAAACGTTTATTCAACACAAACAAAAGTAGCGCACGGTTTTAAGTTAGAACAATAAAGAAGTGTCTGACATTTTACAGACATCTTGTGAGACTCGATAATCGCTCCAAACTCGAAAATTAAGCAAAATACTGGTAGGAACACATCCAATAAATGTCAGCAAACGTTCGAACATGTTTTCTTTTTCACATTAGCGAAACACTTATCAGAGAAAAAGCGAAAATGAGAAGCAAACACAAATGAAGAAGTCGGTTTTTATCGTTGAGCAGTTTGTTCAGATATGCTGAAAACGAATATCGCAAGGAAAATTAGCACAGACAGACAGACAAATCGTTTTCGAGATATTAATGCGTGTATTTTGAAATGTAAAGTAAAAAAGATGGCCCATCAAGCCAGAAATAAATTAATGACAGTTTAAAGGCTTCAAAATCGCTTTCGAATTGACTATGACATGATCGTGATTTTCTCATAAAATTCAACATCAACTGTCGATTTATTCGTCGCATTAACTCGCATCCTAGACTTGATTTAACCCGTGAGTGTCGACTCATAAATCAATCGAAATATAAATATAGAAAAAAAAAATTATTAGGATTATTTTTTATTAATAGTAAATTACTGTTTCTTAAATTTCAAATCTATATAAAAACACGAACTTAATTTCAAATCTATATAAAAACACGAACTTAATTTTCCGTTTCAGCGTATATTTTGTAAATTTAAATCCAGCCGAGAATGGTTTATGTAAGATCACTAAACCTCCCCCCCTCTCTCTCTCTCTCTCTCTCTCTCTCTTTAGCTTCTCCGTGCCCCTGTCACTAAGTATGTGTATATATATATACTTATATATATATATATATATGGAGAGAGAGAGAGAGAGAGAGAGAGAGAGAGAGAGAGAGAGAGAGAGAGAGAATATGTGCTTCCACATCAAAGAGGGGCAGGAGCATAAACAGAGACAGAAGCACACACTCTAACACACTCGCATAAAAACACACATACAGAAAACACACACATACATACGCACTTGGATAAACACACACACACACTCGCATAAACACACACATACACGAACACACACGTACACACAACACCAACACAAATCAACTTTCCGTTAAAAGCTGGCATGAGGTGGCAGGGGTGGGTGTCATAAGTGTCAATCGAATTTGAAAGTTTGTTAACGAAATGGATTTATTTCAACTTCGTTTGACACGTGCCAATTCTCCTGCCCTTCACCCACCCCTCTACCTGCCTCTCTCTTTACTAAGACTTTTCGGGTTGGGGTCTGGGGTAGGGCGTAAAAATAACCGTTTTTTTTTTCGTTATTAAATTGTAATTTTTTAAGAAATCATTACCTTAAAAGTTAAGAAAGCCATTCTTAATGTAGAGAGGGGCATGTTAACTATTCTGTACTTCCAGCCAATAATTTAATAAGCAAAAGATAGGATAAAATTGAATTTAACAAATATCGAAGAAGTTTTCTTTGATATTTTTTATTTTACAAGCTGCCCCAGCGTAGTATTATCTCCAATCTCTCCATGATAAAAACGGCTTTCTGAAAAAAAAAAAAAAAAAACACTCCCAAGAAAGCCGTTCTTAACATGGTAACAAATATCGAAGAAGTTTTCTTTGATATTTTTTATTTTACAAGCTGCCCCAGCGTAGTATTTTCTCCAATCTCTCCATGATAAAAACGGCTTTCTGAAAAAAAAAAAAAAAACACTCCCAAGAAAGCCGTTCTTAACATGGAGAGATTGGAGGGGGTATTCCGGAAGTCGTTCTTAAAATGGGGAGAGGAGGGCGTTTTGTAACTATTCCGTACTTTAACCTAACAATTTAATAAAAAAAAACATCAAATGTTAAATAAAAATAAATAAAAATAAGATAAATAAAAAATAAATACCTACCTGCCTCTCTCTTTACTAAGACTTTTCGGTTGGGGTGTTTATGCTACGCTGGGGTAGGTCGTAAAAACAAATTTTTTTTTTCGTTATTAAATTGTAATTTTTTAAGAAATCATTACCTTAAAAGTTAAGAAAGCCATTCTTAATGTAGAGAGGGGCATGTTAACTATTCTGTACTTTCAGCATGTTAACTATTCTGTACTTTCAGCCAATAATTTAATAAGATAGGATAAAATTGAATTTAACTTGAAATTTTTACCCAAAAATATCGAAGAAGTTTTCTTTGATATTTTTTATTTTACAAGCTGCCCCAGCGTAGTATTATCTCCAATCTCTCCATGATAAAAACGGCTTTCTGAAAAAAAAAAACACTTCCAAGAAAGCCGTTCTTAACATGGAGAGATTGGAGATAATACTACGCTGGGGCAGCTTGTAAAATAAAAAATAAATTTCTGCTAATGATATATATATATATATATCTATATCTATATATATATATATATATATATATATATATATATATATATATATATATATATATATATTAAGTAATGTGATTTATAATTTCAAAGTTTTTTATTTTATTGAATTAAAAAATAATTATATATATATATATATATAATTATTTTTTAATTTTTTTATAACTTTTCAAAGTTTCGGTTTCTCTCTCTCTCTCTTTCTCTCTCTCTCTCTCTCTCTCTCTCTATCTCTCTCTCTCTCGCTCGCTCGCTCTCGCGCACGCGCGCTTCTCCGTGTCCTTATATATAGACAGAGAGAGAGGGAAAAGGGGGGAGAGACCGAAAGAGACAGAGAATGTGTCTACGCTCCCCTCCAACATGCTTCAACGCCAACGACGCACACACCCACATACACACACACTTGCATTAACACAAACATACAAATTTAACTCAGCACACACACTCACATAAACACATAAACACATACACACACACACACACTCGCATAAAGGCACCAACACACACAAACACAAAGTATTACTCTGTGTGTGCGTGCGTGCGTGCGCGCATATCACGCCACATTCACTCTTCAACTAAACAAGTTTAAATCAACCAATGAAAAGGCAGCTAGGTAACACAAACTCCATAAAAGGTAAAAAGGTTGCATCATCGACTCGAACTGTTCGATTTTTCCCGGAAAAAGTTAACGGTTTTCACGGCGATGGTGAAATATAAAAAGAGGCCTAAAACGGGCTGTAAATTCAGTTTGGACCCTGGCAGCGAGATGAGTTCCGGAAGAATAGATGACCAGCCAGTCGACCCAGCTAAGCCGCCGCCCTGCCGCTCCTCAGTCGACCCAGCTAAGCCGCCGCCCTGCCGCTCCTCTGTCTACTTCTCTGATGTCAAAAAAAAAGGTATGTCCTTTCGTTTCAAAGTAGATGACGCATTTATTTCAGTTGTGTAAACTGCACAAGTGTTCAAATGAACGTTGTTAGTATGAGCACAGTTCATAAACACGTCGAATTTCTTTTCAAATTTCGACACTTGTGTAGTTTACACGATTTTAACGTTTAACGTCTTTTTATATTTTATTATACTGTTAGAAAGCCAGCCAACAAATATTACCGTTTTTTTAATTTGTTAGGTGAAAGTATACATATAATATTATTTAAGGGAGGTCAATAAACTATAGAATTACCGTGACAATTGTGCAGTTTATAAACCGTGCTGTTCTTGGAAAAAAATATTAAAATTTAAATCTAAATTAACGTCTTTTTGTAAAATTTGTTAGGTGAAAGTATACATATAATATTATTTAAGGGCGGTCAATAAACTATAGAATTACCGTGACAATTGTGCAGTTTATAAACCGTGCTGTTCTGCTGTTCTGGGAAAAAATATTAAAATTTAAATCTAAATTAACGTCTGTTTTTGTTAATTTGTTAGGTGAAAGCATACATATAATATTATTTAAGGGCGGTCGATAAACTATAGAATTACCGTGACAATTGTGCAGTTTGTAAACCGTGCTGTTCTGGGAAAAAAATATTAAAGTTTAAATCTAAATTAACGTCTTTTTTTTAAATTTGTTAGGTGAAAGCATACATATAATATTATTTAAGGGTGGTCGATAAACTATAGAATTACCGTGACAATTGTGCAGTTTATAAACCGTGCTGTTCTGGGAAAAAAATATTAAAGTTTAAATCTAAATTAACGTCTTTTTTTTAAATTTGTTAGGTGAAAGCATACATATAATATTATTTAAGGGTGGTCGATAAACTATAGAATTACCGTGACAATTGTGCAGTTTATAAACCGTGCTTTTGCTGGAAAATATATTTTAAATTTAAATCTAAATTAACGTCTGTTTTTGTTAATTTGTTAGGTGAAAGCATACATATAATATTATTTAAGGGCGGTCGATAAACTATAGAATTACCGTGACAATTGTGCAGTTTATAAACCGTGCTGTTCTGGGAAAAAAATATTAAAATTTAGATCTAAATTAACGTCTTTTTTTTAAATTTGTTAGGTGAAAGCATACGTATAATATTATTTAAGGGTGGTCGATAAACTATAGAATTACCGTGACAATTGTGCAGTTTATAAACCGTGCTTTTGCTGGAAAATATATTTTAAATTTAAATCTAAATTAACGTTTTTTTTTTTAAATTTGTTAGGTGAAAGCATACATATAATATTATTTAAGGGCGGTCGATAAACTATAGAATTACCGTGACAATTGTGCAGTTTATAAACCGTGCTGTTCTGGGAAAAAATATTAAAATTTAAATCTAAATTAACGTCTGTTTTTTTTAATTTGTTAGGTGAAAGCATACATATAATATTATTTAAGGGCGGTCGATAAACTATAGAATTACCGTGACAATTGTGCAGTTTATAAACCGTACTGTTCTGGGAAAAAAATATTAAAATTTAAATCTAAATTAACGTCTTTTTTTAAAATTTGTTAGGTGAAAGCATACATATAATATTATTTAAGGGAGGTCAATAAACTATAGAATTACCGTGACAATTGTGCAGTTTATAAACCGTGCTTTTGCTGGAAAATATATTTTAAATTTAAATCTAAATTAACGTTTTTTTTTTTTAATTTGTTAGGTGAAAGCATACATATAATATTATTTAAGGGCGGTCGATAAACTATAGAATTACCGTGACAATTGTGCAGTTTATAAACCGTGCTTTTGCTGGAAAATATATTTTAAATTTAAATCTAAATTAACGTCTTTTTTTTTTAATTTGTTAGGTGAAAGCATACATATAATATTATTTAAGGGTGGTCAATAAACTATAGAATTACCGTGACAATTGTGCAGTTTATAAACCGTGCTTTTGCTGGAAAATATATTTTAAATTTAAATCTAAATTAACGTCTTTTTTTTTAATTTGTTAGGTGAAAGCATACATATAATATTATTTAAGGGTTGTCAATAAACTATAGAATTACCGTGACAATTGTGCAGTTTATAAACCGTGCTGTTCTGGGAAAAAAATATTAAAATTTTAATCTAAATTAACGTCTTTTTTTAAAATTTGTTAGATGAAAGCATACATATAATATTATTTAAGGGCGGTCCATAAACTGTAGAATTACCGTGACAATTGTGCAGTTTATAAACCGTTCTTTTATTGGATAAAATACTGGATGTGTATTTTCCCCCCTAAAGTCCAACCCTATCCTCACCGTGGTAGGGGGGTGTAACGTTGTAGTTTAACAGCTACACGGCTAAATGGGCTCTGGCAAAAAAAAAAAAAAAAAAAAATCCAGAAAATGTCGGCATTAGTTTGTTGCGTCCGTCATCTGGTCGTCTTTTTATACGCTTGCATGTGGCGAGCAAAAAGGCGTGAAGGGAGCAGGCTGAAAGGAGAACAATACCCGAAAGATGTAAACCGAACGAAAGAGAAAAATGGGCCTCCCTGAAAGGCCCCGTGTTCTCCCCAGCCTGCTCCCAGTTTCCCCGACTTTGCATGCAACTGGTTTTGAGCTTTTGGAAAGCTCTTTTCTCAGTGTCGGGGTGTTGACTCCACTTCCAAGTTAACAAATAGCTGCAAGTCTGGGTACGGTCCGATTGGTTCCGAAGCTCTTCCGCTGTGAGGTGCGCTTTCGAATCTCCCGAAGGGGGCTACCCTCTAAGCAGGCGACACGTGCTCGTGTTACTATGTAATGCATGCTTGCCTCGACTCAACTAAGGACGACTAGAGTTCGACTAGATTGTGTGCTCACAAGCCGCTTTAAGGCCGCTTTTATTATTCCTACTGTCTAGGAACTCCGAAATGGTATGGTAGTGCAATTATATATGACCGTCCTCCAATACGAAATGGTAGTGCAATTATATATGACGGTCCTCCGATATGATAGTAGGAATGCCAGTTTTGTGAGCGATCATCGCCGTCTTATGAACACAAACTAGTGGTATCTTTACGAATCCTGTTGGGTAGAGAGAACACCTCTGTTTTCTGCTCCGCCTGTTATTCTGAGTAGAAACCGCTTTTTAGGAGATGTTCGCAGCACAGCTTGTTTTTATATAGTGCCCCTCCTTTCGGGAGTTCATCACCTCGCTGCCCAGACGAGAGCTTTTTCCGGTGGAACCTCTTTTTTTTTTCTTTTTTTTCTTTTACTTTCCAGTTTAATGGCGAACGAACAGTCACCAGCAAGTGGTCTGCACCGACAGGAAGATGAGTATAGTATCACCCTTTCTTCTTTTTATTTCGATTTCAGTCTTTGTGATTTGATAATTTAATTTAACTGTTTCCATTGTTCCAGCTTTCACACAGCAGTAGATTATCAACACTATAAATATCATCTCTTTTTTATAGATTGGAACAAGCAATGAAACCTAGCAGCATCACCGTTCCTGTCTGCCACATGTCTTGTGCACTTTGAATCCAGTATTTCTTTCTTTGCGTTCAAGCACATCTGGGTACAATCAAACTGCGTATGATGTATGTCTATCTGTTTCTTCCAACATTAGCATCTCAAAGTCTTGGCAGCAATCATTGTCATAGAAGTAGAGTAAGTATTCTTTTTCTTTCCTTCTGTGTGTATATCTTTATAATTTCAGGTACTCCTCTTGATCATGATGGAATTCTACTATCAGCTATTGTGAGAATTATGTGCATTGGAAAAAACAACTGAATCCAGCAGCATCACCTATCCTAGCTGCCACATGTTTCCTGTAGTTACAGAAGTCCTCAAGTAAGTGTTTCTTTCTTTGTGTACATGCACATCTGGGTACAATCAAATTCTAAACTATTAACTTTATTTAAATGAATGCAGTTCTGCTTGTATTTCTTCTCATCAGCTAACTTATGCAACTACAAAAAAAAAAGTAGTACATGGGTGTTTGATCATAACCAGAAAGTTAAATATATCATTAAAAAAAAAAAGTTTTTAAATTATTAAAAAAAAGAAGTTTTTAAATTATTAAAAGGAAAAAAATCATCACAGTAAAAATTATATATATGTAACAAAGAACACAAACAAACATGAAATTGCCATGAGTTTCAGCAAGAAGCACAAAAGAGAAAAAGTGGAGATAACACCTGGGAAGTAACAGGTAAGAATTTTCTTTATTTCTTATCTCAACTAGCGCATAGATTTTTTTCAAATATACATGAAAAAAAATTACCCAAGTCAAACAATTGATGGAAAAACTAAGCATTAAAGTTCAATTAAGCATAAAAAAAATAAATTCTAATAATTATGTAATCTATATACAAATTGTCTCCCTTGAATATATATATATATACATATTCAAGGGAGACCATTGGTATATAGATTACATAATAATTAGAAGTTATTTTTTTAATTGAAATATATATATATATTCAAGGGAGACAATTTGTATATATATCATATAATTATTTGAAGTAATTTTTTAATTCAAATATATATATATATATATATATTTATTTATTTATTTCAATTAAAAAAATAACTTCTAATAATTGTTATCTATATTCACATAGTCTTCCTTGAATATATATATATATATTCAAGGGAGACAATTTGTATAAAGATCACATAATTATTAGAAGTTATTTTTTTTAATTGAAATAAATATATATATTCAAGGGAGACAATTTGTATATAGATCAGATAATTATTAGAATTATTTTTTTAAATTGAAATAAATACATTTATATATATATATATATATATATATATATATTATACTAGCATAGGTTACTGGCGTAGCCCCGGTGTTTAGCGGTGTATGCTGCCCCCCTCCCCAACAAAAAAGAAAGCAGAGAAACGGTTAATTTTTTAAAACTTGACCCCTATTATGAACCCTTAAAATTTATTGTTTTGGGCTCCAAATGAGATATTAAGTTAGATCCATGTCCAAGGAAACTATATGTAAAATTTCAAGTGTTTAGACCCATAATTGTCGGAGGAGATTTGTAAGGTTCTCAAAGGCCAAATCATTGAAGTTTGACCCCTCAATCGCCAAATTTCTGTCCAAGTACCAATCACATAGATTTTCCAAAATCTCAGTACCCTTTTTATCAAAATTTGGAATATGTAGACTAAAATTGACAGAAATGTACACACAGACAGACATATTCAATTCTATAGATAGATAGATAGATAAATAATGAGAGACAGAAAGATAAATATATACAATGATTAATGAATTAGTAGAGATAGTTGTTAAATTTTTGGAAATATGTATGGCAATTTGATGGTAAGACTTAGAGCTAACTGTAAATATTTAAAATATATACACAGAAATTCAAATGACAGGACTTATATGTAGAGTGCTCAATACATCAGTAGAGCAAGGTAATAAATTAAAAAAAATGTATACGTAAATTTAGATAACCACAATTTTTTTGGTATTCTTGTGTGAATATGACATAATGTAATATAAATTTTAATAATTTTATTCTAAATGTTATGATTCTCAATGAAAAATCTAAAATGTCAATATATATATATATATATACATATATATATATATTTCAATAAAAAGAATAACTTCTAATAATTATGTCATCTATATAACAATTGTCTCCCTTGAACATATATAGATTATATATATATTAAATATATATATATATATATATATATATATATATATATATTTATTAAAAAAAATAACTTCTAATAATTATGTGATCTATATTAAAATTGTCTCCCTTGAATATATATATATATATATATATATATATATATATTTATTTCAATAAAAAAAATAAGGTCTAATAAAAATTACAAATTGTCCCCCTGTAATATATATATATATATATATATATATACACATATATTTACTTATTTCAATAAAAAAATAACTTCTGATAATTATATGATCTATATACAAATTGTCTCCCTTTTTTTAGCACTATTTAAAGTGTAATTATTAAATAAAAATCTAAATAAAATGTCTTTATTGCTCTGTCTTATTGAGCACTCTTATATAACTCTGGTTAAATCTTAATGTTTACTTATCCTGTAATAAAATAAACGTTTTATAATATCAGCTCTGTCTAGTTTTGAGCACTATTTTAAAGTGTTATTATTAAGTAAAAATCTAAATAACATGACTTTATTGTTCTATGTCTCATTGATTGAATTGAAATAAATAAATATATATATATATATATATATATATATTTACTTCAATTAATAAAAATAACTTCTAATTATTATATGATCTATATCAAATTGTCTCCCTTGAATATATATATATATATATTTATTTATTTCAATAAAAAAAAACTTCTAATAATTATGTGATCTATATACAAATTGTCTCCCTTGAATATATATATATATAGATTATATATATATATATATATGTATTTCAATTAAAAAAATAACTTCTAATAATTATGTGATTTATATATTTACCAATGATTCTTGCATGTGCTCAAAAGTTATATATAGCTGTGTAGTAAATTTAAAAATTGCTTTGTTTAATTATACAAGACGATTTTACTTTAAGAGTGCTCAATGCATTTATAGAGCTTTGTAGTAAGAGTTGGAAACATTTTGGCAATTATTTTTGACAAATCTACTTCCAGAGTGCTCAATATATTAGTAGAGCTAAATAAAACATTTGAGAAACAGATATGGCATTTCAACTGCATAAATTTATTTTGACAGAGTTCAATACATTAGTAGAGCTAAATATAGACTTTCAAAAAACGTATGGCAATTCAGCTACACGAATATACTTAAGAGTGCTCAATACATTAGTAGACGAAAGAATAAAATTCAGAAAACATGAAGAGCTCTGCAGTATGTTTTGAAAACCTAAATGTCAATATGTAAGTATAAATATACTGTAAGTGTTTAATATATATATATATATATATATATATATATATATATATATATATATATATATATATATGACAAGTATTTAAAACAAGTTTCTTATTTGAGTGCCTAATATATTTGAGAGCTCTATGGTAACTTTATAAAACATATTTCAAAATTATGTTAGATAAATTGTCTTTGAGAGTGCTCATTTCTAAGTAGAGCTCTGTAGAAAATTTTTGAGACATGTTCAGCAATTTAAGTTTATATGAGTTAATAAATAGAGCTATATAGTGACTTGTGTAAACTTATATGGCACTTATCCTAGACAAGTTAACTCTTGTAGCTGTGCAATACGTAAGTAGAGTTCTGCATTAGTTTTGGGGTATGGTTCTCACTTTATTAGGGCAATAACTTGGACACATTATACTATGGACAAATCCATTGAGGACAACCAAAGGTAACCTGTTTTTTTCCACTCTGCTGAATAAGACTCATCCGTCTTGGTTCACTCTTGGGACATTAAAACACACAAGGTGAAGAATTAAAAAAAGAATGCAAAAATGTAAATGTCTTTGCAACTCATTCATTTTCACTTTCATAACACAAAAACAAAAAAATATACATAATAAAAAATGTTAAGCAAAATTGATTCATGTTAACACCTCTCCCAACACCACAGATTAACTACAAAAATACTTGATAAAGCAAAACACAATTACAAATGTGTATGAAAAAAATAAAAATAAAAAAAATCAACCAAGCAATGGCTCATGATTTCCTGGTGTTTGATGGAATGTGAGTAGGCATACAGCCTGGATAATTTTCCAAGGTAAGTGATGATATTCATCATTATTGTCTTTTTGGATTAGTTCAGATATATCTCATAACTATAATTGTTTTATGTATATATTTATATTTCTAGATGTTATGTGTGCTATTTGCATGTTCCCTATAGAAAAAAAGCTACATAAAATCTACAAGTGTATTCTGATGTAGAATTAACTAGTAAAAACAGTGCTTGTGTTCCTGATATACAAACTATTTCCTATTAGCATATAAGTTGAATCATGAAATTTATCTCCCTTGCCTGTCTCTCTTTATACCTCTGTATTTATCTAGATCTGTCTATCTCCCTTTTCTTATTCTTTATCCCTATTCCCCGTCTTGCTATCCCAGGTAACAGTAGGCGTCGATGAGGCACATCCAGACGCCAACCTACACGGTGCAGAGAAAGGACAGAAAAAAAACTAAGTCCCGATGTGCCTAGCAGATTAGAAGGCATTTTGCTACGCCTACATGCACCCAACATGGCAGTAGGCGTCGATCGGGCACTTCAAGACACTTACTTACACTGTTTTGAACATAGAGATTTCAATTGAATACTACTTGACATGTGTTGGTCTAGTAGCTCCTCATCTACCTATACCTACGTCCACCCCTGTAAGGACTTAGAAATTTTCAATTGAATACACGTTGAGAAGGCTTGGTCTATAGGATTCTCATCTACCTATATCGACATCCCCTCTTGTTTGGACTTAGAAATTTTCAATTGAATACACGTTGACTTGCATTGGTCTATAGGATTCTCATCTACCTATATCCACATCCCCTCTTGTTTGGACTTAGAAATTTTCAATTGAATACACGTTGACTTGCATTGGTCTATAGGATTCTCATCTACCTATATCGACATCCCCTCTTGTTTGGACTTAGAAATTTTCAATTGAATACACGTTGACTTGCATTGGTCTATAGGATTCTCATCTACCTATATCCACATCCCCTGTTGTTTGGACTTAGAAATTTTCATTTGAATACACGTTGACTTGCATTGGTCTAAAGGATTCTCATCTACCTATATCTACATCCCCTGTTGTTTGGACTTAGAAATTTTCAATTGAATACACGTTGACTTGCATTGGTCTATAGGATTCTCATCTACCTATATCCACATCCCCTGTTGTTTGGACTTAGAAATTTTCAATTGAATACACGTTGACTTGCATTGGTCTATAGGATTCTCATCTACCTATATCCACATCCCCTCTTGTTTGGACTTAGAAATTTTCAATTGAATACACGTTGAATTGCATTGGTCTGTAGGATTCTTATCTACCTATATCTACATCCCCTGTTGTTTGGACTTAGAAATTTTCAATTGAATACACGTTGACTTGCATTGGCCTATAGGATTCTCATCTACCTATATCGACATCCCCTGTTGTTTGGACTTAGAAATTTTCAATTGAATACACGTTGACTTGCATTGGCCTATAGGATTCTGATCTACCTATATCCACATCCCCTGTTGTTTGGACTTAGAAATTTTCAATTGAATACACGTTGACTTGCATTGGTCTATAGGATTCTCATCTACCTATATCCACATCCCCTGTTGTTTGGACTTAGAAATTTTCAATTGAATACACGTTGACTTGCATTGGTCTATAGGATTCTCATCTACCTATATCCACATCCCCTGTTGTTTGGACTTAGAAATTTTCAATTGAATACACGTTGAATTGCATTGGTCTGTAGGATTCTTATCTACCTATATCTACATCCCCTGTTGTTTGGACTTAGAAATTTTCAATTGAATACACGTTGACTTGCATTGGCCTATAGGATTCTGATCTACCTATATCCACATCCCCTGTTGTTTGGACTTAGAAATTTTCAATTGAATACACGTTGACTTGCATTGGTCTATAGGATTCTCATCTACCTATATCCACATCCCCTGTTGTTTGGACTTAGAAATTTTCAATTGAATACACGTTGACTTGCATTGGTCTATAGGATTCTCATCTACCTATATCCACATCCCCTGTTGTTTGGACTTAGAAATTTTCAATTGAATACACGTTGACTTGCATTGGCCTATAGGATTCTCATCTACCTATATCGACATCCCCTGTTGTTTGGACTTAGAAATTTTCAATTGAATACACGTTGACTTGCATTGGCCTATAGGATTCTGATCTACCTATATCCACATCCCCTGTTGTTTGGACTTAGAAATTTTCAATTGAATACACGTTGACTTGCATTGGTCTATAGGATTCTCATCTACCTATATCCACATCCCCTGTTGTTTGGACTTAGAAATTTTCAATTGAATACACGTTGACTTGCATTGGTCTATAGGATTCTCATCTACCTATATCCACATCCCCTGTTGTTTGGACTTAGAAATTTTCAATTGAATACACGTTGACTTGCATTGGTCTATAGGATTCTCATCTACCTATATCGACATCCCCTGTTGTTTGGACTTAGAAATTTTCAATTGAATACACGTTGACTTGCATTGGCCTATAAGATTTGGATCTACCTATATCCACATCCCCTGTTGTTTGGACTTAGAAATTTTCAATTGAATACACGTTGACTTGCATTGGTCTATAGGATTCTCATCTACCTATATCCACATCCCCTGTTGTTTGGACTTAGAAATTTTCAATTGAATACACGTTGACTTGCATTGGTCTATAGGATTCTCATCTACCTATATCCACATCCCCTCTTGTTTGGACTTAGAAATTTTCAATTGAATACACGTTGAATTGCATTGGTCTGTAGGATTCTTATCTACCTATATCTACATCCCCTGTTGTTTGGACTTAGAAATTTTCAATTGAATACACGTTGACTTGCATTGGTCTATAGGAGTCTGATCTACCTATATCCACATCCCCTCTTGTTTGGACTTAGAAATTTTCAATTGAATACACGTTGACTTGCATTGGTCTATAGGATTCTCATCTACCTATATCCACATCCCCTGTTGTTTGGACTTAGAAATTTTCAATTGAATACACGTTGACTTGCATTGGTCTATAGGATTCTCATCTACCTATATCCACATCCCCTGTTGTTTGGACTTAGAAATTTTCAATTGAATACACGTTGACTTGCATTGGTCTATAGGATTCTCATCTACCTATATCCACATCCCCTGTTGTTTGGACTTAGAAATTTTCAATTGAATACACGTTGACTTGCATTGGTCTATAGGATTCTCATCTACCTATATCCACATCCCCTGTTGTTTGGACTTAGAAATTTTCAATTGAATACACGTTGACTTGCATTGGTCTATAGGATTCTCATCTACCTATATCCACATCCCCTCTTGTTTGGACTTAGAAATTTTCAATTGAATACACGTTGACTTGCATTGGTCTATAGGATTCTCATCTACCTATATCCACATCCCCTGTTGTTTGGACTTAGAAATTTTCAATTGAATACACGTTGACTTGCATTGGTCTATAGCATTCTCATCTACCTATATCCACATCCCCTGTTGTTTGGACTTAGAAATTTTCAATTGAATACACGTTGACTTGCATTGGTCTATAGGATTCTCATCTACCTATATCCACATCCCCTGTTGTTTGGACTTAGAAATTTTCAATTGAATACACGTTGACTTGCATTGGTCTATAGGATTCTCATCTACCTATATCCACATCCCCTGTTGTTTGGACTTAGAAATTTTCAATTGAATACACGTTGACTTGCATTGGTCTATAGGATTCTCATCTACCTATATCCACATCCCCTGTTGTTTGGACTTAGAAATTTTCAATTGAATACACGTTGAATTGCATTGGTCTGTAGGATTCTTATCTACCTATATCTACATCCCCTGTTGTTTGGACTTAGAAATTTTCAATTGAATACACGTTGACTTGCATTGGCCTATAGGATTCTGATCTACCTATATCCACATCCCCTGTTGTTTGGACTTAGAAATTTTCAATTGAATACACGTTGACTTGCATTGGTCTATAGGATTCTCATCTACCTATATCCACATCCCCTGTTGTTTGGACTTAGAAATTTTCAATTGAATACACGTTGACTTGCATTGGTCTATAGGATTCTCATCTACCTATATCCACATCCCCTGTTGTTTGGACTTAGAAATTTTCAATTGAATACACGTTGACTTGCATTGGCCTATAGGATTCTCATCTACCTATATCGACATCCCCTGTTGTTTGGACTTAGAAATTTTCAATTGAATACACGTTGACTTGCATTGGCCTATAGGATTCTGATCTACCTATATCCACATCCCCTGTTGTTTTGAACTTAGAAATTTTCAATTGAATACACGTTGACTTGCATTGGTCTATAGGATTCTCATCTACCTATATCCACATCCCCTGTTGTTTGGACTTAGAAATTTTCAATTGAATACACGTTGACTTGCATTGGTCTATAGGATTCTCATCTACCTATATCCACATCCCCTGTTGTTTGGACTTAGAAATTTTCAATTGAATACACGTTGACTTGCATTGGCCTATAGGATTCTCATCTACCTATATCGACATCCCCTGTTGTTTGGACTTAGAAATTTTCAATTGAATACACGTTGACTTGCATTGGCCTATAGGATTCTGATCTACCTATATCCACATCCCCTGTTGTTTGGACTTAGAAATTTTCAATTGAATACACGTTGACTTGCATTGGTCTATAGGATTCTCATCTACCTATATCCACATCCCCTGTTGTTTGGACTTAGAAATTTTCAATTGAATACACGTTGACTTGCATTGGTCTATAGGATTCTCATCTACCTATATCGACATCCCCTGTTGTTTGGACTTAGAAATTTTCAATTGAATACACGTTGACTTGCATTGGCCTATAGGATTCTGATCTACCTATATCCACATCCCCTGTTGTTTGGACTTAGAAATTTTCAATTGAATACACGTTGACTTGCATTGGTCTATAGGATTCTCATCTACCTATATCCACATCCCCTGTTGTTTGGACTTAGAAATTTTCAATTGAATACACGTTGACTTGCATTGGTCTATAGGATTCTCATCTACCTATATCCACATCCCCTCTTGTTTGGACTTAGAAATTTTCAATTGAATACACGTTGAATTGCATTGGTCTGTAGGATTCTTATCTACCTATATCTACATCCCCTGTTGTTTGGACTTAGAAATTTTCAATTGAATACACGTTGACTTGCATTGGCCTATAGGATTCTGATCTACCTATATCCACATCCCCTGTTGTTTGGACTTAGAAATTTTCAATTGAATACACGTTGACTTGCATTGGTCTATAGGATTCTCATCTACCTATATCCACATCCCCTGTTGTTTGGACTTAGAAATTTTCAATTGAATACACGTTGACTTGCATTGGTCTATAGGATTCTCATCTACCTATATCCACATCCCCTGTTGTTTGGACTTAGAAATTTTCAATTGAATACACGTTGACTTGCATTGGCCTATAGGATTCTCATCTACCTATATCGACATCCCCTGTTGTTTGGACTTAGAAATTTTCAATTGAATACACGTTGACTTGCATTGGCCTATAGGATTCTGATCTACCTATATCCACATCCCCTGTTGTTTGGACTTAGAAATTTTCAATTGAATACACGTTGACTTGCATTGGTCTATAGGATTCTCATCTACCTATATCCACATCCCCTGTTGTTTGGACTTAGAAATTTTCAATTGAATACACGTTGACTTGCATTGGTCTATAGGATTCTCATCTACCTATATCCACATCCCCTGTTGTTTGGACTTAGAAATTTTCAATTGAATACACGTTGACTTGCATTGGTCTATAGGATTCTCATCTACCTATATCGACATCCCCTGTTGTTTGGACTTAGAAATTTTCAATTGAATACACGTTGACTTGCATTGGCCTATAGGATTCTGATCTACCTATATCCACATCCCCTGTTGTTTGGACTTAGAAATTTTCAATTGAATACACGTTGACTTGCATTGGTCTATAGGATTCTCATCTACCTATATCCACATCCCCTGTTGTTTGGACTTAGAAATTTTCAATTGAATACACGTTGACTTGCATTGGTCTATAGGATTCTCATCTACCTATATCCACATCCCCTCTTGTTTGGACTTAGAAATTTTCAATTGAATACACGTTGAATTGCATTGGTCTGTAGGATTCTTATCTACCTATATCTACATCCCCTGTTGTTTGGACTTAGAAATTTTCAATTGAATACACGTTGACTTGCATTGGTCTATAGGAGTCTGATCTACCTATATCCACATCCCCTCTTGTTTGGACTTAGAAATTTTCAATTGAATACACGTTGACTTGCATTGGTCTATAGGATTCTCATCTACCTATATCCACATCCCCTGTTGTTTGGACTTAGAAATTTTCAATTGAATACACGTTGACTTGCATTGGTCTATAGGATTCTCATCTACCTATATCCACATCCCCTGTTGTTTGGACTTAGAAATTTTCAATTGAATACACGTTGACTTGCATTGGTCTATAGGATTCTCATCTACCTATATCCACATCCCCTGTTGTTTGGACTTAGAAATTTTCAATTGAATACACGTTGAATTGCATTGGTCTGTAGGATTCTTATCTACCTATATCTACATCCCCTGTTGTTTGGACTTAGAAATTTTCAATTGAATACACGTTGACTTGCATTGGTCTATAGGAGTCTGATCTACCTATATCCACATCCCCTCTTGTTTGGACTTAGAAATTTTCAATTGAATACACGTTGACTTGCATTGGTCTATAGGATTCTCATCTACCTATATCCACATCCCCTGTTGTTTGGACTTAGAAATTTTCAATTGAATACACGTTGACTTGCATTGGTCTATAGCATTCTCATCTACCTATATCCACATCCCCTGTTGTTTGGACTTAGAAATTTTCAATTGAATACACGTTGACTTGCATTGGTCTATAGGATTCTCATCTACCTATATCCACATCCCCTGTTGTTTGGACTTAGAAATTTTCAATTGAATACACGTTGACTTGCATTGGTCTATAGGATTCTCATCTACCTATATCCACATCCCCTGTTGTTTGGACTTAGAAATTTTCAATTGAATACACGTTGACTTGCATTGGTCTATAGGATTCTCATCTACCTATATCCACATCCCCTGTTGTTTGGACTTAGAAATTTTCAATTGAATACACGTTGAATTGCATTGGTCTGTAGGATTCTTATCTACCTATATCTACATCCCCTGTTGTTTGGACTTAGAAATTTTCAATTGAATACACGTTGACTTGCATTGGCCTATAGGATTCTGATCTACCTATATCCACATCCCCTGTTGTTTGGACTTAGAAATTTTCAATTGAATACACGTTGACTTGCATTGGCCTATAGGATTCTGATCTACCTATATCCACATCCCCTGTTGTTTGGACTTAGAAATTTTCAATTGAATACACGTTGACTTGCATTGGTCTATAGGATTCTCATCTACCTATATCCACATCCCCTGTTGTTTGGACTTAGAAATTTTCAATTGAATACACGTTGACTTGCATTGGTCTATAGGATTCTCATCTACCTATATCCACATCCCCTGTTGTTTGGACTTAGAAATTTTCAATTGAATACACGTTGACTTGCATTGGTCTATAGGATTCTCATCTACCTATATCCACATCCCCTGTTGTTTGGACTTAGAAATTTTCAATTGAATACACGTTGACTTGCATTGGCCTATAGGATTCTCATCTACCTATATCGACATCCCCTGTTGTTTGGACTTAGAAATTTTCAATTGAATACACGTTGACTTGCATTGGCCTATAGGATTCTGATCTACCTATATCCACATCCCCTGTTGTTTGGACTTAGAAATTTTCAATTGAATACACGTTGACTTGCATTGGTCTATAGGATTCTCATCTACCTATATCCACATCCCCTGTTGTTTGGACTTAGAAATTTTCAATTGAATACACGTTGACTTGCATTGGTCTATAGGATTCTCATCTACCTATATCCACATCCCCTGTTGTTTGGACTTAGAAATTTTCAATTGAATACACGTTGACTTGCATTGGCCTATAGGATTCTCATCTACCTATATCGACATCCCCTGTTGTTTGGACTTAGAAATTTTCAATTGAATACACGTTGACTTGCATTGGCCTATAGGATTCTGATCTACCTATATCCACATCCCCTGTTGTTTGGACTTAGAAATTTTCAATTGAATACACGTTGACTTGCATTGGTCTATAGGATTCTCATCTACCTATATCCACATCCCCTGTTGTTTGGACTTAGAAATTTTCAATTGAATACACGTTGACTTGCATTGGTCTATAGGATTCTCATCTACCTATATCCACATCCCCTGTTGTTTGGACTTAGAAATTTTCAATTGAATACACGTTGACTTGCATTGGTCTATAGGATTCTCATCTACCTATATCCACATCCCCTGTTGTTTGGACTTAGAAATTTTCAATTGAATACACGTTGACTTGCATTGGCCTATAGGATTCTCATCTACCTATATCGACATCCCCTGTTGTTTGGACTTAGAAATTTTCAATTGAATACACGTTGACTTGCATTGGCCTATAGGATTCTGATCTACCTATATCCACATCCCCTGTTGTTTGGACTTAGAAATTTTCAATTGAATACACGTTGACTTGCATTGGTCTATAGGATTCTCATCTACCTATATCCACATCCCCTGTTGTTTGGACTTAGAAATTTTCAATTGAATACACGTTGACTTGCATTGGTCTATAGGATTCTCATCTACCTATATCGACATCCCCTGTTGTTTGGACTTAGAAATTTTCAATTGAATACACGTTGACTTGCATTGGCCTATAGGATTCTGATCTACCTATATCCACATCCCCTGTTGTTTGGACTTAGAAATTTTCAATTGAATACACGTTGACTTGCATTGGTCTATAGGATTCTCATCTACCTATATCCACATCCCCTGTTGTTTGGACTTAGAAATTTTCAATTGAATACACGTTGACTTGCATTGGTCTATAGGATTCTCATCTACCTATATCCACATCCCCTCTTGTTTGGACTTAGAAATTTTCAATTGAATACACGTTGAATTGCATTGGTCTGTAGGATTCTTATCTACCTATATCTACATCCCCTGTTGTTTGGACTTAGAAATTTTCAATTGAATACACGTTGACTTGCATTGGTCTATAGGAGTCTGATCTACCTATATCCACATCCCCTCTTGTTTGGACTTAGAAATTTTCAATTGAATACACGTTGACTTGCATTGGTCTATAGGATTCTCATCTACCTATATCCACATCCCCTGTTGTTTGGACTTAGAAATTTTCAATTGAATACACGTTGACTTGCATTGGTCTATAGGATTCTCATCTACCTATATCCACATCCCCTGTTGTTTGGACTTAGAAATTTTCAATTGAATACACGTTGACTTGCATTGGTCTATAGGATTCTCATCTACCTATATCCACATCCCCTGTTGTTTGGACTTAGAAATTTTCAATTGAATACACGTTGACTTGCATTGGTCTATAGGATTCTCATCTACCTATATCCACATCCCCTGTTGTTTGGACTTAGAAATTTTCAATTGAATACACGTTGACTTGCATTGGTCTATAGGATTCTCATCTACCTATATCCACATCCCCTCTTGTTTGGACTTAGAAATTTTCAATTGAATACACGTTGACTTGCATTGGTCTATAGGATTCTCATCTACCTATATCCACATCCCCTGTTGTTTGGACTTAGAAATTTTCAATTGAATACACGTTGACTTGCATTGGTCTATAGCATTCTCATCTACCTATATCCACATCCCCTGTTGTTTGGACTTAGAAATTTTCAATTGAATACACGTTGACTTGCATTGGTCTATAGGATTCTCATCTACCTATATCCACATCCCCTGTTGTTTGGACTTAGAAATTTTCAATTGAATACACGTTGACTTGCATTGGTCTATAGGATTCTCATCTACCTATATCCACATCCCCTCTTGTTTGGACTTAGAAATTTTCAATTGAATACACGTTGACTTGCATTGGTCTATAGGATTCTCATCTACCTATATCCACATCCCCTGTTGTTTGGACTTAGAAATTTTCAATTGAATACACGTTGACTTGCATTGGTCTATAGGATTCTCATCTACCTATATCCACATCCCCTGTTGTTTGAACTTAGAAATTTTCAATTGAATACACGTTGACTTGCATTAGTCTATAGGATTCTCATCTACCTATATCCACATCCCCTCTTGTTTGGACCTAGAAATTTTCAATTGAATACACGTTGACTTGCATTGGTCTATAGGATTCTCATCTACCTATATCCACATCCCCTCTTGTTTGGACTTAGAAATTTTCAATTGAATACACGTTGACTTGCATTGGTCTATAGCATTCTCATCTACCTATATCCACATCCCCTCTTGTTTGGACTTAGAAATTTTCAATTGAATACACGTTGTCTTGCATTGGTCTATAGGATTCTCATCTACCTATATCCACATCCCCTGTTGTTTGGACTTAGAAATTTTCAATTGAATACACGTTGACTTGCATTGGTCTATAGGATTCTCATCTACCTATATCCACATCCCCTGTTGTTTGGACTTAGAAATTTTCAATTGAATACACGTTGACTTGCATTGGTCTATAGGATTCTCATCTACCTATATCCACATCCCCTCTTGTTTGGACTTAGAAATTTTCAATTGAATACACGTTGACTTGCATTGGTCTATAGGATTCTCATCTACCTATATCCACATCCCCTCTTGTTTGGACTTAGAAATTTTCAATTGATTACACGTTGACTTGCATTGGTCTATAGGGTTCTCATCTACCTATATCCACATCCCCTCTTGTTTGGACTTAGAAATTTTCAATTGAATACACGTTGACTTGCATTGTCCTATAGGATTCTCATCTACCTATATCCACATCCCCTGTTGTTTGGACTTAGAAATTTTCAATCGAATACACGTTGACTTGCATTGGTCTATAGGATTCTCATCTACCTATATCCACATCCCCTGTTGTTTGGACTTAGAAATTTTCAATTGAATACACGTTGACTTGCATTGGTCTATAGGATTCTCATCTACCTATATCCACATCCCCTGTTGTTTGGACTTAGAAATTTTCAATTGAATACACGTTGACTTGCATTGGTCTATAGGATTCTCATCTACCTATATCGACATCCCCTGTTGTTTGGACTTAGAAATTTTCAATTGAATACACGTTGACTTGCATTGGCCTATAGGATTCTGATCTACCTATATCCACATCCCCTGTTGTTTGGACTTAGAAATTTTCAATTGAATACACGTTGACTTGCATTGGTCTATAGGATTCTCATCTACCTATATCCACATCCCCTGTTGTTTGGACTTAGAAATTTTCAATTGAATACACGTTGACTTGCATTGGTCTATAGGATTCTCATCTACCTATATCCACATCCCCTCTTGTTTGGACTTAGAAATTTTCAATTGAATACACGTTGAATTGCATTGGTCTGTAGGATTCTTATCTACCTATATCTACATCCCCTGTTGTTTGGACTTAGAAATTTTCAATTGAATACACGTTGACTTGCATTGGTCTATAGGAGTCTGATCTACCTATATCCACATCCCCTCTTGTTTGGACTTAGAAATTTTCAATTGAATACACGTTGACTTGCATTGGTCTATAGGATTCTCATCTACCTATATCCACATCCCCTGTTGTTTGGACTTAGAAATTTTCAATTGAATACACGTTGACTTGCATTGGTCTATAGGATTCTCATCTACCTATATCCACATCCCCTGTTGTTTGGACTTAGAAATTTTCAATTGAATACACGTTGACTTGCATTGGTCTATAGGATTCTCATCTACCTATATCCACATCCCCTCTTGTTTGGACTTAGAAATTTTCAATTGAATACACGTTGACTTGCATTGGTCTATAGGATTCTCATCTACCTATATCCACATCCCCTGTTGTTTGGACTTAGAAATTTTCAATTGAATACACGTTGACTTGCATTGGTCTATAGCATTCTCATCTACCTATATCCACATCCCCTGTTGTTTGGACTTAGAAATTTTCAATTGAATACACGTTGACTTGCATTGGTCTATAGGATTCTCATCTACCTATATCCACATCCCCTGTTGTTTGGACTTAGAAATTTTCAATTGAATACACGTTGACTTGCATTGGTCTATAGGATTCTCATCTACCTATATCCACATCCCCTGTTGTTTGGACTTAGAAATTTTCAATTGAATACACGTTGACTTGCATTGGTCTATAGGATTCTCATCTACCTATATCCACATCCCCTGTTGTTTGGACTTAGAAATTTTCAATTGAATACACGTTGAATTGCATTGGTCTGTAGGATTCTTATCTACCTATATCTACATCCCCTGTTGTTTGGACTTAGAAATTTTCAATTGAATACACGTTGACTTGCATTGGCCTATAGGATTCTGATCTACCTATATCCACATCCCCTGTTGTTTGGACTTAGAAATTTTCAATTGAATACACGTTGACTTGCATTGGTCTATAGGATTCTCATCTACCTATATCCACATCCCCTGTTGTTTGGACTTAGAAATTTTCAATTGAATACACGTTGACTTGCATTGGTCTATAGGATTCTCATCTACCTATATCCACATCCCCTGTTGTTTGGACTTAGAAATTTTCAATTGAATACACGTTGACTTGCATTGGCCTATAGGATTCTCATCTACCTATATCGACATCCCCTGTTGTTTGGACTTAGAAATTTTCAATTGAATACACGTTGACTTGCATTGGCCTATAGGATTCTGATCTACCTATATCCACATCCCCTGTTGTTTGGACTTAGAAATTTTCAATTGAATACACGTTGACTTGCATTGGTCTATAGGATTCTCATCTACCTATATCCACATCCCCTGTTGTTTGGACTTAGAAATTTTCAATTGAATACACGTTGACTTGCATTGGTCTATAGGATTCTCATCTACCTATATCCACATCCCCTGTTGTTTGGACTTAGAAATTTTCAATTGAATACACGTTGACTTGCATTGGTCTATAGGATTCTCATCTACCTATATCCACATCCCCTGTTGTTTGGACTTAGAAATTTTCAATTGAATACACGTTGACTTGCATTGGCCTATAGGATTCTCATCTACCTATATCGACATCCCCTGTTGTTTGGACTTAGAAATTTTCAATTGAATACACGTTGACTTGCATTGGCCTATAGGATTCTGATCTACCTATATCCACATCCCCTGTTGTTTGGACTTAGAAATTTTCAATTGAATACACGTTGACTTGCATTGGTCTATAGGATTCTCATCTACCTATATCCACATCCCCTGTTGTTTGGACTTAGAAATTTTCAATTGAATACACGTTGACTTGCATTGGTCTATAGGATTCTCATCTACCTATATCCACATCCCCTGTTGTTTGGACTTAGAAATTTTCAATTGAATACACGTTGACTTGCATTGGCCTATAGGATTCTCATCTACCTATATCGACATCCCCTGTTGTTTGGACTTAGAAATTTTCAATTGAATACACGTTGACTTGCATTGGCCTATAGGATTCTGATCTACCTATATCCACATCCCCTGTTGTTTGGACTTAGAAATTTTCAATTGAATACACGTTGACTTGCATTGGTCTATAGGATTCTCATCTACCTATATCCACATCCCCTGTTGTTTGGACTTAGAAATTTTCAATTGAATACACGTTGACTTGCATTGGTCTATAGGATTCTCATCTACCTATATCCACATCCCCTGTTGTTTGGACTTAGAAATTTTCAATTGAATACACGTTGACTTGCATTGGTCTATAGGATTCTCATCTACCTATATCCACATCCCCTGTTGTTTGGACTTAGAAATTTTCAATTGAATACACGTTGACTTGCATTGGCCTATAGGATTCTCATCTACCTATATCGACATCCCCTGTTGTTTGGACTTAGAAATTTTCAATTGAATACACGTTGACTTGCATTGGCCTATAGGATTCTGATCTACCTATATCCACATCCCCTGTTGTTTGGACTTAGAAATTTTCAATTGAATACACGTTGACTTGCATTGGTCTATAGGATTCTCATCTACCTATATCCACATCCCCTGTTGTTTGGACTTAGAAATTTTCAATTGAATACACGTTGACTTGCATTGGTCTATAGGATTCTCATCTACCTATATCGACATCCCCTGTTGTTTGGACTTAGAAATTTTCAATTGAATACACGTTGACTTGCATTGGCCTATAGGATTCTGATCTACCTATATCCACATCCCCTGTTGTTTGGACTTAGAAATTTTCAATTGAATACACGTTGACTTGCATTGGTCTATAGGATTCTCATCTACCTATATCCACATCCCCTCTTGTTTGGACTTAGAAATTTTCAATTGAATACACGTTGACTTGCATTGGTCTATAGGATTCTCATCTACCTATATCCACATCCCCTGTTGTTTGGACTTAGAAATTTTCAATTGAATACACGTTGACTTGCATTGGTCTATAGCATTCTCATCTACCTATATCCACATCCCCTGTTGTTTGGACTTAGAAATTTTCAATTGAATACACGTTGACTTGCATTGGTCTATAGGATTCTCATCTACCTATATCCACATCCCCTGTTGTTTGGACTTAGAAATTTTCAATTGAATACACGTTGACTTGCATTGGTCTATAGGATTCTCATCTACCTATATCCACATCCCCTCTTGTTTGGACTTAGAAATTTTCAATTGAATACACGTTGACTTGCATTGGTCTATAGGATTCTCATCTACCTATATCCACATCCCCTGTTGTTTGGACTTAGAAATTTTCAATTGAATACACGTTGACTTGCATTGGTCTATAGGATTCTCATCTACCTATATCCACATCCCCTGTTGTTTGAACTTAGAAATTTTCAATTGAATACACGTTGACTTGCATTGGTCTATAGGATTCTCATCTACCTATATCCACATCCCCTCTTGTTTGGACTTAGAAATTTTCAATTGAATACACGTTGACTTGCATTGGTCTATAGGATTCTCATCTACCTATATCCACATCCCCTCTTGTTTGGACTTAGAAATTTTCAATTGAATACACGTTGACTTGCATTGGTCTATAGGATTCTGATCTACCTATATCCACATCCCCTCTTGTTTGGACTTAGAAATTTTCAATTGAATACACGTTGACTTGCATTGGTCTATAGGATTCTGATCTACCTATATCCACATCCCCTCTTGTTTGGACTTAGAAATTTTCAATTGAATACACGTTGACTTGCATTGGTCTATAGGATTCTCATCTACCTATATCCACATCCCCTCTTGTTTGGACTTAGAAATTTTCAATTGAATACACCTTGACTTGCATTGGTCTATAGGATTCTCATCTACCTATATCCACATCCCCTGTTGTTTGGACTTAGAAATTTTCAATTGAATACACGTTGACTTGCATTGGTCTATAGGATTCTCATCTACCTATATCCACATCCCCTCTTGTTCGGACTTAGAAATTTTCAATTGAATACACGTTGACTTGCATTGGTCTATAGGATTCTCATCTACCTATATCCACATCCCCTCTTGTTTGGACTTAGAAATTTTCAATTGAATACACGTTGACTTGCATTGGTCTATAGGATTCTCATCTACCTATATCCACATCCCCTCTTGTTTGGACTTAGAAATTTTCAATTGAATACACGTTGACTTGCATTGGTCTATAGGATTCTTATCTACCTATATCCACATCCCCTCTTGTTTGGACTTAGAAATTTTCAATTGAATACACGTTGACTTGCATTGGTCTATAGGATTCTGATCTACCTATATCCACATCCCCTCTTGTTTGGACTTAGAAATTTTCAATTGAATACACGTTGACTTGCATTGGTCTATAGGATTCTGATCTACCTATATCCACATCCCCTCTTGTTTGGACTTAGAAATTTTCAATTGAATACACGTTGACTTGCATTGGTCTATAGGATTCTGATCTACCTATATCCACATCCCCTCTTGTTTGGACTTAGAAATTTTCAATTGAATACACGTTGACTTGCATTGGTCTATAGGATTCTCATCTACCTATATCCACATCCCCTCTTGTTTGGACTTAGAAATTTTCAATTGAATACACGTTGACTTGCATTGGTCTATAGGATTCTCATCTACCTATATCCACATCCCCTCTTGTTTGGACTTAGAAATTTTCAATTGAATACACGTTGACTTGCATTGGTCTATAGGAGTCTAATCTACCTGTATCCACATCCCCTCTTGTTTGGACTTAGAAATTTTCAATTGAATACACGTTGACTTGCATTGGTCTATAGGATTCTCATCTACCTATATCCACATCCCCTCTTGTTTGGACTTAGAAATTTTCAATTGAATACACGTTGACTTGCATTGGTCTATAGGATTCTCATCTACCTATATCCACATCCCCTCTTGTTTGGACTTAGAAATTTTCAATTGAATACACGTTGACTTGCATTGGTCTATAGGATTCTGATCTACCTATATCCACATCCCCTCTTGTTTGGACTTAGAAATTTTCAATTCAATACACGTTGACTTGCATTGGCCTATAGGATTCTGATCTACCTATATCCACATCCCCTCTTGTTTGGACTTAGAAATTTTCAATTGAATACACGTTGACTTGCATTGGTCTATAGGATTCTCATCTACCTATATCGACATCCCCTCTTGTTTGGACTTAGAAATTTTCAATTGAATACACGTTGACTTGCATTGGTCTATAGGATTCTCATCTACCTATATCCACATCCCCTCTTGTTTGGACTTAGAAATTTTCAATTGAATACACGTTGACTTGCATTGGTCTATAGGATTCTCATCTACCTATATCCACATCCCCTCTTGTTTGGACTTAGAAATTTTCAATTGAATACACGTTGACTTGCATTGGCCTATAGGATTCTGATCTACCTATATCCACATCCCCTCTTGTTTGGACTTAGAAATTTTCAATTGAATACACGTTGACTTGCATTGGCCTATAGGATTCTCATCTACCTATATCCACATCCCCTCTTGTTTGGACTTAGAAATTTTCAATTGAATACACGTTGACTTGCATTGGTCTATAGGATTCTAATCTACCTGTATCCACATCCCCTCTTGTTTGGACTTAGAAATTTTCAATTGAATACACGTTGACTTGCATTGGCCTATAGGATTCTCATCTACCTATATCCACATCCCCTGTTGTTTGGACTTAGAAATTTTCAATTGAATACACGTTGACTTGCATTGGCCTATAGGATTCTCATCTACCTATATCCACATCCCCTGTTGTTTGGACTTAGAAATTTTCAATTGAATACACGTTGACTTGCATTGGTCTATAGGATTCTCATCTACCTATATCCACATCCCCTCTTGTTTGGACTTAGAAATTTTCAATTGAATACACGTTGACTTGCATTGGTCTATAGGATTCTCATCTACCTATATCCACATCCCCTCTTGTTTGGACTTAGAAATTTTCAATTGAATACACGTTGACTTGCATTGGTCTATAGGAGTCTAATCTACCTGTATCCACATCCCCTCTTGTTTGGACTTAGAAATTTTCAATTGAATACACGTTGACTTGCATTGGTCTATAGGATTCTTATCTACCTATATCCACATCCCCTCTTGTTTGGACTTAGAAATTTTCAATTGAATACACGTTGACTTGCATTGGTCTATAGGATTCTCATCTACCTATATCCACATCCCCTCTTGTTTGGACTTAGAAATTTTCAATTGAATACACGTTGACTTGCATTGGTCTATAGGAGTCTAATCTACCTATATGCACATCCCCTCTTGTTTGGACTTAGAAATTTTCAATTGAATACACGTTGACTTGCATTGGTCTATAGGATTCTAATCTACCTGTATCCACATCCCCTCTTGTTTGGACTTAGAAATTTTCAATTGAATACACGTTGACTTGCATTGGTCTATAGGATTCTCATCTACCTATATCCACATCCCCTCTTGTTTGGACTTAGAAATTTTCAATTGAATACACGTTGACTTGCATTGGTCTATAGGATTCTCATCTACCTATATCCACATCCCCTCTTGTTTGGACTTAGAAATTTTCAATTGAATACACGTTGACTTGCATTGGCCTATAGGATTCTCTTCTACCTATATCCACATCCCCTCTTGTTTGGACTTAGAAATTTTCAATTGAATACACGTTGACTTGCATTGGTCTATAGGATTCTGATCTACCTATATCCACATCCCCTCCAGTTTGGACTTAGAAATTTTCAATTGAATACACGTTGACTTGCATTGGTCTATAGGATTCTCATCTACCTATATCCACATCCCCTCTTGTTTGGACTTAGAAATTTTCAATTGAATACACGTTGACTTGCATTGGTCTATAGGATTCTCATCTACCTATATCCACATCCCCTCTTGTTTGGACTTAGAAATTTTCAATTGAATACACGTTGACTTGCATTGGTCTATAGGATTCTCATCTACCTATATCCACATCCCCTCTTGTTTGGACTTAGAAATTTTCAATTGAATACACGTTGACTTGCATTGGTCTATAGGAGTCTAATCTACCTATATGCACATCCCCTCTTGTTTGGACTTAGAAATTTTCAATTGAATACACGTTGACTTGCATTGGTCTATAGGATTCTAATCTACCTGTATCCACATCCCCTCTTGTTTGGACTTAGAAATTTTCAATTGAATACACGTTGACTTGCATTGGTCTATAGGATTCTCATCTACCTATATCCACATCCCCTCTTGTTTGGACTTAGAAATTTTCAATTGAATACACGTTGACTTGCATTGGTCTATAGGATTCTCATCTACCTATATCCACATCCCCTCTTGTTTGGACTTAGAAATTTTCAATTGAATACACGTTGACTTGCATTGGCCTATAGGATTCTCTTCTACCTATATCCACATCCCCTCTTGTTTGGACTTAGAAATTTTCAATTGAATACACGTTGACTTGCATTGGTCTATAGGATTCTGATCTACCTATATCCACATCCCCTCCAGTTTGGACTTAGAAATTTTCAATTGAATACACGTTGACTTGCATTGGTCTATAGGATTCTCATCTACCTATATCCACATCCCCTCTTGTTTGGACTTAGAAATTTTCAATTGAATACACGTTGACTTGCATTGGCCTATAGGATTCTCTTCTACCTATATCCACATCCCCTCTTGTTTGGACTTAGAAATTTTCAATTGAATACACGTTGACTTGCATTGGTCTATAGGATTCTGATCTACCTATATCCACATCCCCTCCAGTTTGGACTTAGAAATTTTCAATTGAATACACGTTGACTTGCATTGGTCAATAGGATTCTCATCTACCTATATCCACATCCCCTCTTGTTTGGACTTAGAAATTTTCAATTGAATACACGTTGACTTGCATTGGTCTATAGGATTCTGATCTACCTATATCCACATCCCCTCTTGTTTGGACTTAGAAATTTTACATTGAATACACGTTGACTTGCATTGGTCTATAGGATTCTCATCTACCTATATCCACATCCCCTCTTGTTTGGACTTAGAAATTTTCAATTGAATACACGTTGACTTGCATTGGTCTATAGGATTCTCATCTACCTATATCCACATCCCCTCTTGTTTGGACTTAGAAATTTTCAATTGAATACACGTTGACTTGCATTGGTCTATAGGATTCTGATCTACCTATATCCACATCCCCTCTTGTTTGGACTTAGAAATTTTCAATTGAATACACGTTGACTTGCATTGGCCTATAGGATTCTCATCTACCTATATCCACATCCCCTCTTGTTTGGACTTAGAAATTTTCAATTGAATACACGTTGACTTGCATTGGTCTATAGGATTCTGATCTACCTATATCCACATCCCCTCTTGTTTGGACTTAGAAATTTTCAATTGAATACACGTTGACTTGCATTGGCCTATAGGATTCTCATCTACCTATATCCACATCCCCTCTTGTTTGGACTTAGAAATTTTCAATTGAATACACGTTGACTTGCATTGGTCTATAGGATTCTCATCTACCTATATCCACATCCCCTCTTGTTTGGACTTAGAAATTTTCAATTGAATACACGTTGACTTGCATTGGCCTATAGGATTCTCATCTACCTATATCCACATCCCCTCTTGTTTGGACTTAGAAATTTTCAATTGAATACACGTTGACTTGCATTGGTCTATAGGATTCTGATCTACCTATATCCACATCCCCTCTTGTTTGGACTTAGAAATTTTCAATTGAATACACGTTGACTTGCATTGGTCTATAGGATTCTCATCTACCTATATCCACATCCCCTCTTGTTTGGACTTAGAAATTTTCAATTGAATACACGTTGACTTGCATTGGCCTATAGGATTCTGATCTACCTATATCCACATCCCCTCTTGTTTGGACTTAGAAATTTTCAATTGAATACACGTTGACTTGCATTGGCCTATAGGATTCTAATCTACCTATATCCACATCCCCTCTTGTTTGGACTTAGAAATTTTCAATTGAATACACGTTGACTTGCATTGGTCTATAGGATTCTCATCTACCTATATCCACATCCCCTGTTGTTTGGACTTAGAAATTTTCAATTGAATACACGTTGACTTGCATTGGTCTATAGGATTCTAATCTACCTGTATCCACATCCCCTCTTGTTTGGACTTAGAAATTTTCAATTGATTACACGTTGACTTGCATTGGTCTATAGGATTCTAATCTACCTGTATCCACATCCCCTCTTGTTTGGACTTAGAAATTTTCAATTGAATACACGTTGACTTGCATTGGTCTATAGGATTCTAATCTACCTATATCCACATCCCCTCTTGTTTGGACTTAGAAATTTTCAATTGAATACACGTTGACTTGCATTGGTCTATAGGATTCTAATCTACCTATATCCACATCCCCTCTTGTTTGGACTTAGAAATTTTCAATTGAATACACGTTGACTTGCATTGGTCTATAGGATTCTAATCTACCTATATCCACATCCCCTCTTGTTTGGACTTAGAAATTTTCAATTGAATACACGTTGACTTGCATTGGTCTATAGGATTCTCATCTACCTATATCCACATCCCCTCTTGTTTGGACTTAGAAATTTTCAATTGAATACACGTTGACTTGCATTGGTCTATAGGAGTCTAATCTACCTGTATCCACATCCCCTCTTGTTTGGACTTAGAAATTTTCAATTGAATACACGTTGACTTGCATTGGTCTATAGGATTCTCATCTACCTATATCCACATCCCCTCTTGTTTGGACTTAGAAATTTTCAATTGAATACACGTTGACTTGCATTGGTCTATAGGATTCTCATCTACCTATATCCACATCCCCTCTTGTTTGGACTTAGAAATTTTCAATTGAATACACGTTGACTTGCATTGGTCTATAGGATTCTGATCTACCTATATCCACATCCCCTGTTGTTTGGACTTAGAAATTTTCAATTGAATACACGTTGACTTGCATTGGTCTATAGGATTCTGATCTACCTATATCCACATCCCCTCTTGTTTGGACTTAGAAATTTTCAATTGAATACACGTTGACTTGCATTGGTCTATAGGATTCTCATCTACCTATATCGACATCCCCTCTTGTTTGGACTTAGAAATTTTCAATTGAATACACGTTGACTTGCATTGGTCTATAGGATTCTCATCTACCTATATCCACATCCCCTCTTGTTTGGACTTAGAAATTTTCAATTGAATACACGTTGACTTGCATTGGTCTATAGGATTCTCATCTACCTATATCCACATCCCCTCTTGTTTGGACTTAGAAATTTTCAATTGAATACACGTTGACTTGCATTGGCCTATAGGATTCTGATCTACCTATATCCACATCCCCTCTTGTTTGGACTTAGAAATTTTCAATTGAATACACGTTGACTTGCATTGGCCTATAGGATTCTCATCTACCTATATCCACATCCCCTCTTGTTTGGACTTAGAAATTTTCAATTGAATACACGTTGACTTGCATTGGTCTATAGGATTCTAATCTACCTGTATCCACATCCCCTCTTGTTTGGACTTAGAAATTTTCAATTGAATACACGTTGACTTGCATTGGCCTATAGGATTCTCATCTACCTATATCCACATCCCCTGTTGTTTGGACTTAGAAATTTTCAATTGAATACACGTTGACTTGCATTGGCCTATAGGATTCTCATCTACCTATATCCACATCCCCTGTTGTTTGGACTTAGAAATTTTCAATTGAATACACGTTGACTTGCATTGGTCTATAGGATTCTCATCTACCTATATCCACATCCCCTCTTGTTTGGACTTAGAAATTTTCAATTGAATACACGTTGACTTGCATTGGTCTATAGGATTCTCATCTACCTATATCCACATCCCCTCTTGTTTGGACTTAGAAATTTTCAATTGAATACACGTTGACTTGCATTGGTCTATAGGAGTCTAATCTACCTGTATCCACATCCCCTCTTGTTTGGACTTAGAAATTTTCAATTGAATACACGTTGACTTGCATTGGTCTATAGGATTCTCATCTACCTATATCCACATCCCCTCTTGTTTGGACTTAGAAATTTTCAATTGAATACACGTTGACTTGCATTGGTCTATAGGATTCTCATCTACCTATATCCACATCCCCTCTTGTTTGGACTTAGAAATTTTCAATTGAATACACGTTGACTTGCATTGGTCTATAGGAGTCTAATCTACCTATATGCACATCCCCTCTTGTTTGGACTTAGAAATTTTCAATTGAATACACGTTGACTTGCATTGGTCTATAGGATTCTAATCTACCTGTATCCACATCCCCTCTTGTTTGGACTTAGAAATTTTCAATTGAATACACGTTGACTTGCATTGGTCTATAGGATTCTCATCTACCTATATCCACATCCCCTCTTGTTTGGACTTAGAAATTTTCAATTGAATACACGTTGACTTGCATTGGTCTATAGGATTCTCATCTACCTATATCCACATCCCCTCTTGTTTGGACTTAGAAATTTTCAATTGAATACACGTTGACTTGCATTGGCCTATAGGATTCTCTTCTACCTATATCCACATCCCCTCTTGTTTGGACTTAGAAATTTTCAATTGAATACACGTTGACTTGCATTGGTCTATAGGATTCTGATCTACCTATATCCACATCCCCTCCAGTTTGGACTTAGAAATTTTCAATTGAATACACGTTGACTTGCATTGGTCTATAGGATTCTCATCTACCTATATCCACATCCCCTCTTGTTTGGACTTAGAAATTTTCAATTGAATACACGTTGACTTGCATTGGCCTATAGGATTCTCATCTACCTATATCCACATCCCCTCTTGTTTGGACTTAGAAATTTTCAATTGAATACACGTTGACTTGCATTGGTCTATAGGATTCTGATCTACCTATATCCACATCCCCTCTTGTTTGGACTTAGAAATTTTACATTGAATACACGTTGACTTGCATTGGTCTATAGGATTCTCATCTACCTATATCCACATCCCCTCTTGTTTGGACTTAGAAATTTTCAATTGAATACACGTTGACTTGCATTGGTCTATAGGATTCTCATCTACCTATATCCACATCCCCTCTTGTTTGGACTTAGAAATTTTCAATTGAATACACGTTGACTTGCATTGGTCTATAGGATTCTGATCTACCTATATCCACATCCCCTCTTGTTTGGACTTAGAAATTTTCAATTGAATACACGTTGACTTGCATTGGCCTATAGGATTCTCATCTACCTATATCCACATCCCCTCTTGTTTGGACTTAGAAATTTTCAATTGAATACACGTTGACTTGCATTGGTCTATAGGATTCTGATCTACCTATATCCACATCCCCTCTTGTTTGGACTTAGAAATTTTCAATTGAATACACGTTGACTTGCATTGGCCTATAGGATTCTCATCTACCTATATCCACATCCCCTCTTGTTTGGACTTAGAAATTTTCAATTGAATACACGTTGACTTGCATTGGTCTATAGGATTCTCATCTACCTATATCCACATCCCCTCTTGTTTGGACTTAGAAATTTTCAATTGAATACACGTTGACTTGCATTGGCCTATAGGATTCTCATCTACCTATATCCACATCCCCTCTTGTTTGGACTTAGAAATTTTCAATTGAATACACGTTGACTTGCATTGGTCTATAGGATTCTGATCTACCTATATCCACATCCCCTCTTGTTTGGACTTAGAAATTTTCAATTGAATACACGTTGACTTGCATTGGTCTATAGGATTCTCATCTACCTATATCCACATCCCCTCTTGTTTGGACTTAGAAATTTTCAATTGAATACACGTTGACTTGCATTGGCCTATAGGATTCTGATCTACCTATATCCACATCCCCTCTTGTTTGGACTTAGAAATTTTCAATTGAATACACGTTGACTTGCATTGGCCTATAGGATTCTAATCTACCTATATCCACATCCCCTCTTGTTTGGACTTAGAAATTTTCAATTGAATACACGTTAACTTGCATTGGTCTATAGGATTCTCATCTACCTATATCCACATCCCCTGTTGTTTGGACTTAGAAATTTTCAATTGAATACACGTTGACTTGCATTGGTCTATAGGATTCTAATCTACCTGTATCCACATCCCCTCTTGTTTGGACTTAGAAATTTTCAATTGAATACACGTTGACTTGCATTGGTCTATAGGATTCTCATCTACCTATATCCACATCCCCTCTTGTTTGGACTTAGAAATTTTCAATTGAATACACGTTGACTTGCATTGGCCTATAGGATTCTCATCTACCTATATCCACATCCCCTCTTGTTTGGACTTAGAAATTTTCAATTGAATACACGTTGACTTGCATTGGTCTATAGGATTCTGATCTACCTATATCCACATCCCCTCTTGTTTGGACTTAGAAATTTTCAATTGAATACACGTTGACTTGCATTGGTCTATAGGATTCTCATCTACCTATATCCACATCCCCTCTTGTTTGGACTTAGAAATTTTCAATTGAATACACGTTGACTTGCATTGGCCTATAGGATTCTGATCTACCTATATCCACATCCCCTCTTGTTTGGACTTAGAAATTTTCAATTGAATACACGTTGACTTGCATTGGCCTATAGGATTCTAATCTACCTATATCCACATCCCCTCTTGTTTGGACTTAGAAATTTTCAATTGAATACACGTTGACTTGCATTGGTCTATAGGATTCTCATCTACCTATATCCACATCCCCTGTTGTTTGGACTTAGAAATTTTCAATTGAATACACGTTGACTTGCATTGGTCTATAGGATTCTAATCTACCTGTATCCACATCCCCTCTTGTTTGGACTTAGAAATTTTCAATTGAATACACGTTGACTTGCATTGGTCTATAGGATTCTAATCTACCTGTATCCACATCCCCTCTTGTTTGGACTTAGAAATTTTCAATTGAATACACGTTGACTTGCATTGGTCTATAGGATTCTAATCTACCTATATCCACATCCCCTCTTGTTTGGACTTAGAAATTTTCAATTGAATACACGTTGACTTGCATTGGTCTATAGGATTCTAATCTACCTATATCCACATCCCCTCTTGTTTGGACTTAGAAATTTTCAATTGAATACACGTTGACTTGCATTGGTCTATAGGATTCTAATCTACCTATATCCACATCCCCTCTTGTTTGGACTTAGAAATTTTCAATTGAATACACGTTGACTTGCATTGGTCTATAGGATTCTCATCTACCTATATCCACATCCCCTCTTGTTTGGACTTAGAAATTTTCAATTGAATACACGTTGACTTGCATTGGCCTATAGGATTCTGATCTACCTATATCCACATCCCCTCTTGTTTGGACTTAGAAATTTTCAATTGAATACACGTTGACTTGCATTGGTCTATAGGATTCTAATCTACCTGTATCCACATCCCCTCTTGTTTGGACTTAGAAATTTTCAATTGAATACACGTTGACTTGCATTGGTCTATAGGATTCTATTCTACCTATATCCACATCCCCTCTTGTTTGGACTTAGAAATTTTCAATTGAATACACGTTGACTTGCATTGGTCTATAGGATTCTCATCTACCTATATCCACATCCCCTCTTGTTTGGACTTAGAAATTTTCAATTGAATACACGTTGACTTGCATTGGCCTATAGGATTCTGATCTACCTATATCCACATCCCCTCTTGTTTGGACTTAGAAATTTTCAATTGAATACACGTTGACTTGCATTGGTCTATAGGATTCTAATCTACCTGTATCCACATCCCCTCTTGTTTGGACTTAGAAATTTTCAATTGAATACACGTTGACTTGCATTGGTCTATAGGATTCTAATCTACCTATATCCACATCCCCTCTTGTTTGGACTTAGAAATTTTCAATTGAATACACGTTGACTTGCATTGGTCTATAGGATTCTAATCTACCTATATCCACATCCCCTCTTGTTTGGACTTAGAAATTTTCAATTGAATACACGTTGACTTGCATTGGTCTATAGGATTCTAATCTACCTATATCCACATCCCCTCTTGTTTGGACTTAGAAATTTTCAATTGAATACACGTTGACTTGCATTGGTCTATAGGATTCTCATCTACCTATATCCACATCCCCTCTTGTTTGGACTTAGAAATTTTCAATTGAATACACGTTGACTTGCATTGGCCTATAGGATTCTGATCTACCTATATCCACATCCCCTCTTGTTTGGACTTAGAAATTTTCAATTGAATACACGTTGACTTGCATTGGTCTATAGGATTCTAATCTACCTGTATCCACATCCCCTCTTGTTTGGACTTAGAAATTTTCAATTGAATACACGTTGACTTGCATTGGTCTATAGGATTCTATTCTACCTATATCCACATCCCCTCTTGTTTGGACTTAGAAATTTTCAATTGAATACACGTTGACTTGCATTGGTCTATAGGATTCTCATCTACCTATATCCACATCCCCTCTTGTTTGGACTTAGAAATTTTCAATTGAATACACGTTGACTTGCATTGGCCTATAGGATTCTGATCTACCTATATCCACATCCCCTCTTGTTTGGACTTAGAAATTTTCAATTGAATACACGTTGACTTGCATTGGTCTATAGGATTCTAATCTACCTGTATCCACATCCCCTCTTGTTTGGACTTAGAAATTTTCAATTGAATACACGTTGACTTGCATTGGTCTATAGGATTCTATTCTACCTATATCCACATCCCCTCTTGTTTGGACTTAGAAATTTTCAATTGAATACACGTTGACTTGCATTGGTCTATAGGATTCTCATCTACCTATATCCACATCCCCTCTTGTTTGGACTTAGAAATTTTCAATTGAATACACGTTGACTTGCATTGGCCTATAGGATTCTGATCTACCTATATCCACATCCCCTCTTGTTTGGACTTAGAAATTTTCAATTGAATACACGTTGACTTGCATTGGTCTATAGGATTCTAATCTACCTGTATCCACATCCCCTCTTGTTTGGACTTAGAAATTTTCAATTGAATACACGTTGACTTGCATTGGTCTATAGGATTCTCATCTACCTATATCCACATCCCCTCTTGTTTGGACTTAGAAATTTTCAATTGAATACACGTTGACTTGCATTGGTCTATAGGATTCTAATCTACCTGTATCCACATCCCCTCTTGTTTGGACTTAGAAATTTTCAATTGAATACACGTTGACTTGCATTGGTCTATAGGATTCTCATCTACCTATATCCACATCCCCTCTTGTTTGGACTTAGAAATTTTCAATTGAATACACGTTGACTTGCATTGGTCTATAGGATTCTCATCTACCTATATCCACATCCCCTCTTGTTTGGACTTAGAAATTTTCAATTGAATACACGTTGACTTGCATTGGTCTATAGGATTCTCATCTACCTATATCCACATCCCCTCTTGTTTGGACTTAGAAATTTTCAATTGAATACACGTTGACTTGCATTGGCCTATAGGATTCTCATCTACCTATATCCACATCCCCTGTTGTTTGGACTTAGAAATTTTCAATTGAATACACGTTGACTTGCATTGGTCTATAGGATTCTCATCTACCTATATCCACATCCCCTGTTGTTTGGACTTAGAAATTTTCAATTGAATACACGTTGACTTGCATTGGCCTATAGGATTCTCATCTACCTATATCCACATCCCCTCTTGTTTGGACTTAGAAATTTTCAATTGAATACACGTTGACTTGCATTGGTCTATAGGATTCTCATCTACCTATATCCACATCCCCTCTTGTTTGGACTTAGAAATTTTCAATTGAATACACGTTGACTTGCATTGGTCTATAGGAGTCTAATCTACCTGTATCCACATCCCCTCTTGTTTGGACTTAGAAATTTTCAATTGAATACACGTTGACTTGCATTGGTCTATAGGATTCTCATCTACCTATATCCACATCCCCTCTTGTTTGGACTTAGAAATTTTCAATTGAATACACGTTGACTTGCATTGGTCTATAGGATTCTCATCTACCTATATCCACATCCCCTCTTGTTTGGACTTAGAAATTTTCAATTGAATACACGTTGACTTGCATTGGTCTATAGGATTCTAATCTACCTGTATCCACATCCCCTCTTGTTTGGACTTAGAAATTTTCAATTGAATACACTTTGACTTGCATTGGCCTATAGGATTCTAATCTACCTGTATCCACATCCCCTCTTGTTTGGACTTAGAAATTTTCAATTGAATACACGTTGACTTGCATTGGTCTATAGGATTCTCATCTACCTATATCCACATCCCCTCTTGTTTGGACTTAGAAATTTTCAATTGAATACACGTTGACTTGCATTGGTCTATAGGATTCTCATCTACCTATATCCACATCCCCTCTTGTTTGGACTTAGAAATTTTCATTTGAATACACCTTGACTTGCATTGGTCTATAGGATTCCAATCTACCTATATCCACATCCCCTCTTGTTTGGACTTAGAAATTTTCATTTGAATACACCTTGACTTGCATTGGTCTATAGGATTCTCATCTACCTATATCCACATCCCCTCTTGTTTGGACTTAGAAATTTTCAATTGAATACACGTTGACTTGCATTGGTCTATAGGATTCTCATCTACCTATATCCACATCCCCTCTTGTTTGGACTTAGAAATTTTCAATTGAATACACGTTGACTTGCATTGGTCTATAGGATTCTAATCTACCTGTATCCACATCCCCTCTTGTTTGGACTTAGAAATTTTCAATTGAATACACGTTGACTTGCATTGGTCTATAGGATTCTCATCTACCTATATCCACATCCCCTCTTGTTTGGACTTAGAAATTTTCAATTGAATACACGTTGACTTGCATTGGTCTATAGGATTCTCATCTACCTATATCCACATCCCCTCTTGTTTGGACTTAGAAATTTTCAATTGAATACACGTTGACTTGCATTGGTCTATAGGATTCTCATCTACCTATATCCACATCCCCTCTTGTTTGGACTTAGAAATTTTCAATTGAATACACGTTGACTTGCATTGGTCTATAGGATTCCCATCTACCTATATCCACATCCCCTCTTGTTTGGACTTAGAAATTTTCAATTGAATACACGTTGACTTGCATTGGTCTATAGGATTCTCATCTACCTATATCCACATCCCCTCTTGTTTGGACATAGAAATTTTCAATTGAATACACGTTCACTTGCATTGGTCTATAGGATTCTATTCTACTTTTATACTTGTTCCTCTTCTTGCTTTTACCTAGAAATTTTCAATTGAATACACGTTCACTTGCATTGGTCTATAGGATTCTCATCTACCTATATCCACATCCCCTCTTGTTTGGACTTAGAAATTTTCAATTGAATACACGTTGACTTGCATTGGTCTATAGGATTCCCATCTACCTATATCCACATCCCCTCTTGTTTGGACTTAGAAATTTTCAATTGAATACACGTTGACTTGCATTGGTCTATAGGATTCTCATCTACCTATATCCACATCCCCTCTTGTTTGGACTTAGAAATTTTCAATTGAATACACGTTCACTTGCATTGGTCTATAGGATTCTATTCTACTTTTATACTTGTTCCTCTTCTTGCTTTTACCTAGAAATTTTCAATTGAATACACGTTCACTTGCATTGGTCTATAGGATTCTATTCTACTTTTATACTTGTTCCTCTTCTTGCTTTTACCTAGAAATTTTCAATTGAATACACGTTCACTTGCATTGGTCTATAGGATTCTATTCTACTTTTATACTTGTTCCTCTTCTTGCTTTTACCTAGAAATTTTAGGATTCTAATGAACGAGATTATTTTACAGGATGATTAGAAATTTTCAATTGAATACACGTTCACTTGCATTGGTCTATAGGATTCTATTCTACTTTTATACTTTTTCCTCTTCTTGCTTTTACCTAGAAATTTTCAATTGAATACACGTTCACTTGCATTGGTCTATAGGATTCTATTCTACTTTTATACTTGTTCCTCTTCTTGCTTTTACCTAGAAATTTTCAATTGAATACACGTTCACTTGCATTGGTCTATAGGATTCTATTCTACTTTTATACTTGTTCCTCTTCTTGCTTTTACCTAGAAATTTTCAATTGAATACACGTTCACTTGCATTGGTCTATAGGATTCTATTCTACTTTTATACTTGTTCCTCTTCTTGCTTTTACCTAGAAATTTTCAATTGAATACACGTTCACTTGCATTGGTCTATAGGATTCTATTCTACTTTTATACTTGTTCCTCTTCTTGCTTTTACCTAGAAATTTTCAATTGAATACACGTTCACTTGCATTGGTCTATAGGATTCTATTCTACTTTTATACTTGTTCCTCTTCTTGCTTTTACCTAGAAATTTTCAATTGAATACACGTTCACTTGCATTGGTCTATAGGATTCTATTCTACTTTTATACTTGTTCCTCTTCTTGCTTTTACCTAGAAATTTTCAATTGAATACACGTTCACTTGCATTGGTCTATAGGATTCTATTCTACTTTTATACTTGTTCCTCTTCTTGCTTTTACTTAGAAATTTTCAATTGAATACACGTTCACTTGCATTGGTCTATAGGATTCTATTCTACTTTTATACTTGTTCCTCTTCTTGCTTTTACCTAGAAATTTTCAATTGAATACACGTTCACTTGCATTGGTCTATAGGATTCTATTCTACTTTTATACTTGTTCCTCTTCTTGCTTTTACTTAGAAATTTTCAATTGAATACACGTTCACTTGCATTGGTCTATAGGATTCTATTCTACTTTTATACTTGTTCCTCTTCTTGCTTTTACCTAGAAATTTTCAATTGAATACACGTTCACTTGCATTGGTCTATAGGATTCTATTCTACTTTTATACTTGTTCCTCTTCTTGCTTTTACTTAGAAATTTTCAATTGAATACACGTTCACTTGCATTGGTCTATAGGATTCTATTCTACTTTTATACTTACTCCTCTTCTTGCTTTTACCTAGAAATTTTCAATTGAATACACGTTCACTTGCATTGGTCTATAGGATTCTATTCTACTTTTATACTTGTTCCTCTTCTTGCTTTTACCTAGAAATTTTCAATTGAATACACGTTCACTTGCATTGGTCTATAGGATTCTATTCTACTTTTATACTTGTTCCTCTTCTTGCTTTTACCTAGAAATTTTCAATTGAATACACGTTCACTTGCATTGGTCTATAGGATTCTATTCTACTTTTATACTTGTTCCTCTTCTTGCTTTTACTTAGAAATTTTCAATTGAATACACGTTCACTTGCATTGGTCTATAGGATTCTATTCTACTTTTATACTTGTTCCTCTTCTTGCTTTTACCTAGAAATTTTCAATTGAATACACGTTCACTTGCATTGGTCTATAGGATTCTATTCTACTTTTATACTTGTTCCTCTTCTTGCTTTTACTTAGAAATTTTCAATTGAATACACGTTCACTTGCATTGGTCTATAGGATTCTATTCTACTTTTATACTTGTTCCTCTTCTTGCTTTTACCTAGAAATTTTCAATTGAATACACGTTCACTTGCATTGGTCTATAGGATTCTATTCTACTTTTATACTTGTTCCTCTTCTTGCTTTTACCTAGAAATTTTCAATTGAATACACGTTCACTTGCATTGGTCTATAGGATTCTATTCTACTTTTATACTTGTTCCTCTTCTTGCTTTTACCTAGAAATTTTCAATTGAATACACGTTCACTTGTATTGGTCTATAGGATTCTATTCTACTTTTATACTTGTTCCTCTTCTTGCTTTTACCTAGAAATTTTAGGATTCTAATGAACGAGATTATTTTACAGGATGATTATTAATTTTCAATTGAATACACGTTCACTTGTATTGGTCTATAGGATTCTATTCTACTTTTATACTTGTTCCTCTTCTTGCTTTTACCTAGAAATTTTCAATTGAATACACGTTCACTTGTATTGGTCTATAGGATTCTATTCTACTTTTATACTTGTTCCTCTTCTTGCTTTTACCTAGAAATTTTCAATTGAATACACGTTCACTTGTATTGGTCTATAGGATTCTATTCTACTTTTATACTTGTTCCTCTTCTTGCTTTTACCTAGAAATTTTCAATTGAATACACGTTCACTTGCATTGGTCTATAGGATTCTATTCTACTTTTATACTTGTTCCTCTTCTTGCTTTTACCTAGAAATTTTAGGATTCTAATGAACGAGATTATTTTACAGGATGATTATTAATTTTCAATTGAATACACGTTCACTTGTATTGGTCTATAGGATTCTATTCTACTTTTATACTTGTTCCTCTTCTTGCTTTTACCTAGAAATTTTCAATTGAATACACGTTCACTTGCATTGGTCTATAGGATTCTATTCTACTTTTATACTTGTTCCTCTTCTTGCTTTTACCTAGAAATTTTAGGATTCTAATGAACGAGATTATTTTACAGGATGATTATTAATTTTCAATTGAATACACGTTCACTTGCATTGGTCTATAGGATTCTATTCTACTTTTATACTTGTTCCTCTTCTTGCTTTTACCTAGAAATTTTAGGATTCTAATGAACGAGATTATTTTACAGGATGATTATTAATTTTCAATTGAATACACGTTCACTTGCATTGGTCTATAGGATTCTATTCTACTTTTATACTTGTTCCTCTTCTTGCTTTTACCTAGAAATTTTAGGATTCTAATGAACGAGATTATTTTACAGGATGATTATTAATTTTCAATTGAATACACGTTCACTTGTATTGGTCTATAGGATTCTATTCTACTTTTATACTTGTTCCTCTTCTTGCTTTTACCTAGAAATTTTCAATTGAATACACGTTCACTTGTATTGGTCTATAGGATTCTATTCTACTTTTATACTTGTTCCTCTTCTTGCTTTTACCTAGAAATTTTCAATTGAATACACGTTCACTTGTATTGGTCTATAGGATTCTATTCTACTTTTATACTTGTTCCTCTTCTTGCTTTTACCTAGAAATTTTCAATTGAATACACGTTCACTTGCATTGGTCTATAGGATTCTATTCTACTTTTATACTTGTTCCTCTTCTTGCTTTTACCTAGAAATTTTAGGATTCTAATGAACGAGATTATTTTACAGGATGATTATTAATTTTCAATTGAATACACGTTCACTTGCATTGGTCTATAGGATTCTATTCTACTTTTATACTTGTTCCTCTTCTTGCTTTTACCTAGAAATTTTCAATTGAATACACGTTCACTTGCATTGGTCTATAGGATTCTATTCTACTTTTATACTTGTTCCTCTTCTTGCTTTTACCTAGAAATTTTCAATTGAATACACGTTCACTTGTATTGGTCTATAGGATTCTATTCTACTTTTATACTTGTTCCTCTTCTTGCTTTTACCTAGAAATTTTAGGATTCTAATGAACGAGATTATTTTACAGGATGATTATTAATTTTCTATTGAATACACGTTCACTTGTATTGGTCTATAGGATTCTATTCTACTTTTATACTTGTTCCTCTTCTTGCTTTTACCTAGAAATTTTCAATTGAATACACGTTCACTTGTATTGGTCTATAGGATTCTATTCTACTTTTATACTTGTTCCTCTTCTTGCTTTTACCTAGAAATTTTAGGATTCTAATGAACGAGATTATTTTACAGGATGATTATTAATTTTCTATTGAATACACGTTCACTTGTATTGGTCTATAGGATTCTATTCTACTTTTATACTTGTTCCTCTTCTTGCTTTTACCTAGAAATTTTCAATTGAATACACGTTCACTTGCATTGGTCTATAGGATTCTATTCTACTTTTATACTTGTTCCTCTTCTTGCTTTTACCTAGAAATTTTCAATTGAATACACGTTCACTTGCATTGGTCTATAGGATTCTATTCTACTTTTATACTTGTTCCTCTTCTTGCTTTTACCTAGAAATTTTCAATTGAATACACGTTCACTTGCATTGGTCTATAGGATTCTATTCTACTTTTATACTTGTTCCTCTTCTTGCTTTTACCTAGAAATTTTAGGATTCTAATGAACGAGATTATTTTACAGGATGATTATTAATTTTCAATTGAATACACGTTCACTTGCATTGGTCTATAGGATTCTATTCTACTTTTATACTTGTTCCTCTTCTTGCTTTTACCTAGAAATTTTCAATTGAATACACGTTCACTTGCATTGGTCTATAGGATTCTATTCTACTTTTATACTTGTTCCTCTTCTTGCTTTTACCTAGAAATTTTCAATTGAATACACGTTCACTTGCATTGGTCTATAGGATTCTATTCTACTTTTATACTTGTTCCTCTTCTTGCTTTTACCTAGAAATTTTCAATTGAATACACGTTCACTTGCATTGGTCTATAGGATTCTATTCTACTTTTATACTTGTTCCTCTTCTTGCTTTTACCTAGAAATTTTAGGATTCTAATGAACGAGATTATTTTACAGGATGATTATTAATTTTCAATTGAATACACGTTCACTTGCATTGGTCTATAGGATTCTATTCTACTTTTATACTTGTTCCTCTTCTTGCTTTTACCTAGAAATTTTCAATTGAATACACGTTCACTTGCATTGGTCTATAGGATTCTATTCTACTTTTATACTTGTTCCTCTTCTTGCTTTTACCTAGAAATTTTCAATTGAATACACGTTCACTTGCATTGGTCTATAGGATTCTATTCTACTTTTATACTTGTTCCTCTTCTTGCTTTTACCTAGAAATTTTAGGATTCTAATGAACGAGATTATTTTACAGGATGATTATTAATTTTCAATTGAATACACGTTCACTTGCATTGGTCTATAGGATTCTATTCTACTTTTATACTTGTTCCTCTTCTTGCTTTTACCTAGAAATTTTCAATTGAATACACGTTCACTTGCATTGGTCTATAGGATTCTATTCTACTTTTATACTTGTTCCTCTTCTTGCTTTTACCTAGAAATTTTCAATTGAATACACGTTCACTTGCATTGGTCTATAGGATTCTATTCTACTTTTATACTTGTTCCTCTTCTTGCTTTTACCTAGAAATTTTCAATTGAATACACGTTCACTTGCATTGGTCTATAGGATTCTATTCTACTTTTATACTTGTTCCTCTTCTTGCTTTTACCTAGAAATTTTAGGATTCTAATGAACGAGATTATTTTACAGGATGATTATTAATTTTCAATTGAATACACGTTCACTTGCATTGGTCTATAGGATTCTATTCTACTTTTATACTTGTTCCTCTTCTTGCTTTTACCTAGAAATTTTCAATTGAATACACGTTCACTTGCATTGGTCTATAGGATTCTATTCTACTTTTATACTTGTTCCTCTTCTTGCTTTTACCTAGAAATTTTCAATTGAATACACGTTCACTTGCATTGGTCTATAGGATTCTATTCTACTTTTATACTTGTTCCTCTTCTTGCTTTTACCTAGAAATTTTAGGATTCTAATGAACGAGATTATTTTACAGGATGATTATTAATTTTCAATTGAATACACGTTCACTTGCATTGGTCTATAGGATTCTATTCTACTTTTATACTTGTTCCTCTTCTTGCTTTTACCTAGAAATTTTCAATTGAATACACGTTCACTTGCATTGGTCTATAGGATTCTATTCTACTTTTATACTTGTTCCTCTTCTTGCTTTTACCTAGAAATTTTCAATTGAATACACGTTCACTTGCATTGGTCTATAGGATTCTATTCTACTTTTATACTTGTTCCTCTTCTTGCTTTTACCTAGAAATTTTAGGATTCTAATGAACGAGATTATTTTACAGGATGATTATTAATTTTCAATTGAATACACGTTCACTTGCATTGGTCTATAGGATTCTATTCTACTTTTATACTTGTTCCTCTTCTTGCTTTTACCTAGAAATTTTCAATTGAATACACGTTCACTTGCATTGGTCTATAGGATTCTATTCTACTTTTATACTTGTTCCTCTTCTTGCTTTTACCTAGAAATTTTCAATTGAATACACGTTCACTTGCATTGGTCTATAGGATTCTATTCTACTTTTATACTTGTTCCTCTTCTTGCTTTTACCTAGAAATTTTCAATTGAATACACGTTCACTTGCATTGGTCTATAGGATTCTATTCTACTTTTATACTTGTTCCTCTTCTTGCTTTTACCTAGAAATTTTAGGATTCTAATGAACGAGATTATTTTACAGGATGATTATTAATTTTCAATTGAATACACGTTCACTTGCATTGGTCTATAGGATTCTATTCTACTTTTATACTTGTTCCTCTTCTTGCTTTTACCTAGAAATTTTCAATTGAATACACGTTCACTTGCATTGGTCTATAGGATTCTATTCTACTTTTATACTTGTTCCTCTTCTTGCTTTTACCTAGAAATTTTCAATTGAATACACGTTCACTTGCATTGGTCTATAGGATTCTATTCTACTTTTATACTTGTTCCTCTTCTTGCTTTTACCTAGAAATTTTCAATTGAATACACGTTCACTTGCATTGGTCTATAGGATTCTATTCTACTTTTATACTTGTTCCTCTTCTTGCTTTTACCTAGAAATTTTAGGATTCTAATGAACGAGATTATTTTACAGGATGATTATTAATTTTCAATTGAATACACGTTCACTTGCATTGGTCTATAGGATTCTATTCTACTTTTATACTTGTTCCTCTTCTTGCTTTTACCTAGAAATTTTCAATTGAATACACGTTCACTTGCATTGGTCTATAGGATTCTATTCTACTTTTATACTTGTTCCTCTTCTTGCTTTTACCTAGAAATTTTCAATTGAATACACGTTCACTTGCATTGGTCTATAGGATTCTATTCTACTTTTATACTTGTTCCTCTTCTTGCTTTTACCTAGAAATTTTAGGATTCTAATGAACGAGATTATTTTACAGGATGATTATTAATTTTCAATTGAATACACGTTCACTTGCATTGGTCTATAGGATTCTATTCTACTTTTATACTTGTTCCTCTTCTTGCTTTTACCTAGAAATTTTCAATTGAATACACGTTCACTTGCATTGGTCTATAGGATTCTATTCTACTTTTATACTTGTTCCTCTTCTTGCTTTTACCTAGAAATTTTCAATTGAATACACGTTCACTTGCATTGGTCTATAGGATTCTATTCTACTTTTATACTTGTTCCTCTTCTTGCTTTTACCTAGAAATTTTCAATTGAATACACGTTCACTTGCATTGGTCTATAGGATTCTATTCTACTTTTATACTTGTTCCTCTTCTTGCTTTTACCTAGAAATTTTAGGATTCTAATGAACGAGATTATTTTACAGGATGATTATTAATTTTCAATTGAATACACGTTCACTTGCATTGGTCTATAGGATTCTATTCTACTTTTATACTTGTTCCTCTTCTTGCTTTTACCTAGAAATTTTCAATTGAATACACGTTCACTTGCATTGGTCTATAGGATTCTATTCTACTTTTATACTTGTTCCTCTTCTTGCTTTTACCTAGAAATTTTCAATTGAATACACGTTCACTTGCATTGGTCTATAGGATTCTATTCTACTTTTATACTTGTTCCTCTTCTTGCTTTTACCTAGAAATTTTAGGATTCTAATGAACGAGATTATTTTACAGGATGATTATTAATTTTCAATTGAATACACGTTCACTTGCATTGGTCTATAGGATTCTATTCTACTTTTATACTTGTTCCTCTTCTTGCTTTTACCTAGAAATTTTAGGATTCTAATGAACGAGATTATTTTACAGGATGATTATTAATTTTCAATTGAATACACGTTCACTTGCATTGGTCTATAGGATTCTATTCTACTTTTATACTTGTTCCTCTTCTTGCTTTTACCTAGAAATTTTAGGATTCTAATGAACGAGATTATTTTACAGGATGATTATTAATTTTCTATTGAATACACGTTCACTTGTATTGGTCTATAGGATTCTATTCTACTTTTATACTTGTTCCTCTTCTTGCTTTTACCTAGAAATTTTCAATTGAATACACGTTCACTTGCATTGGTCTATAGGATTCTATTCTACTTTTATACTTGTTCCTCTTCTTGCTTTTACCTAGAAATTTTCAATTGAATACACGTTCACTTGCATTGGTCTATAGGATTCTATTCTACTTTTATACTTGTTCCTCTTCTTGCTTTTACCTAGAAATTTTAGGATTCTAATGAACGAGATTATTTTACAGGATGATTATTAATTTTCAATTGAATACACGTTCACTTGTATTGGTCTATAGGATTCTATTCTACTTTTATACTTGTTCCTCTTCTTGCTTTTACCTAGAAATTTTAGGATTCTAATGAACGAGATTATTTTACAGGATGATTATTAATTTTCAATTGAATACACGTTCACTTGCATTGGTCTATAGGATTCTATTCTACTTTTATACTTGTTCCTCTTCTTGCTTTTACCTAGAAATTTTCAATTGAATACACGTTCACTTGCATTGGTCTATAGGATTCTATTCTACTTTTATACTTGTTCCTCTTCTTGCTTTTACCTAGAAATTTTCAATTGAATACACGTTCACTTGCATTGGTCTATAGGATTCTATTCTACTTTTATACTTGTTCCTCTTCTTGCTTTTACCTAGAAATTTTCAATTGAATACACGTTCACTTGCATTGGTCTATAGGATTCTATTCTACTTTTATACTTGTTCCTCTTCTTGCTTTTACCTAGAAATTTTCAATTGAATACACGTTCACTTGCATTGGTCTATAGGATTCTATTCTACTTTTATACTTGTTCCTCTTCTTGCTTTTACCTAGAAATTTTCAATTGAATACACGTTCACTTGCATTGGTCTATAGGATTCTATTCTACTTTTATACTTGTTCCTCTTCTTGCTTTTACCTAGAAATTTTCAATTGAATACACGTTCACTTGCATTGGTCTATAGGATTCTATTCTACTTTTATACTTGTTCCTCTTCTTGCTTTTACCTAGAAATTTTCAATTGAATACACGTTCACTTGCATTGGTCTATAGGATTCTATTCTACTTTTATACTTGTTCCTCTTCTTGCTTTTACCTAGAAATTTTCAATTGAATACACGTTCACTTGCATTGGTCTATAGGATTCTATTCTACTTTTATACTTGTTCCTCTTCTTGCTTTTACCTAGAAATTTTCAATTGAATACACGTTCACTTGCATTGGTCTATAGGATTCTATTCTACTTTTATACTTGTTCCTCTTCTTGCTTTTACCTAGAAATTTTCAATTGAATACACGTTCACTTGCATTGGTCTATAGGATTCTATTCTACTTTTATACTTGTTCCTCTTCTTGCTTTTACCTAGAAATTTTCAATTGAATACACGTTCACTTGCATTGGTCTATAGGATTCTATTCTACTTTTATACTTGTTCCTCTTCTTGCTTTTACCTAGAAATTTTCAATTGAATACACGTTCACTTGCATTGGTCTATAGGATTCTATTCTACTTTTATACTTGTTCCTCTTCTTGCTTTTACCTAGAAATTTTCAATTGAATACACGTTCACTTGCATTGGTCTATAGGATTCTATTCTACTTTTATACTTGTTCCTCTTCTTGCTTTTACCTAGAAATTTTCAATTGAATACACGTTCACTTGCATTGGTCTATAGGATTCTATTCTACTTTTATACTTGTTCCTCTTCTTGCTTTTACCTAGAAATTTTCAATTGAATACACGTTCACTTGCATTGGTCTATAGGATTCTATTCTACTTTTATACTTGTTCCTCTTCTTGCTTTTACCTAGAAATTTTCAATTGAATACACGTTCACTTGCATTGGTCTATAGGATTCTATTCTACTTTTATACTTGTTCCTCTTCTTGCTTTTACCTAGAAATTTTCAATTGAATACACGTTCACTTGCATTGGTCTATAGGATTCTATTCTACTTTTATACTTGTTCCTCTTCTTGCTTTTACCTAGAAATTTTCAATTGAATACACGTTCACTTGCATTGGTCTATAGGATTCTATTCTACTTTTATACTTGTTCCTCTTCTTGCTTTTACCTAGAAATTTTCAATTGAATACACGTTCACTTGCATTGGTCTATAGGATTCTATTCTACTTTTATACTTGTTCCTCTTCTTGCTTTTACCTAGAAATTTTCAATTGAATACACGTTCACTTGCATTGGTCTATAGGATTCTATTCTACTTTTATACTTGTTCCTCTTCTTGCTTTTACCTAGAAATTTTCAATTGAATACACGTTCACTTGCATTGGTCTATAGGATTCTATTCTACTTTTATACTTGTTCCTCTTCTTGCTTTTACCTAGAAATTTTCAATTGAATACACGTTCACTTGCATTGGTCTATAGGATTCTATTCTACTTTTATACTTGTTCCTCTTCTTGCTTTTACCTAGAAATTTTCAATTGAATACACGTTCACTTGCATTGGTCTATAGGATTCTATTCTACTTTTATACTTGTTCCTCTTCTTGCTTTTACCTAGAAATTTTCAATTGAATACACGTTCACTTGCATTGGTCTATAGGATTCTATTCTACTTTTATACTTGTTCCTCTTCTTGCTTTTACCTAGAAATTTTCAATTGAATACACGTTCACTTGCATTGGTCTATAGGATTCTATTCTACTTTTATACTTGTTCCTCTTCTTGCTTTTACCTAGAAATTTTCAATTGAATACACGTTCACTTGCATTGGTCTATAGGATTCTATTCTACTTTTATACTTGTTCCTCTTCTTGCTTTTACCTAGAAATTTTCAATTGAATACACGTTCACTTGCATTGGTCTATAGGATTCTATTCTACTTTTATACTTGTTCCTCTTCTTGCTTTTACCTAGAAATTTTCAATTGAATACACGTTCACTTGCATTGGTCTATAGGATTCTATTCTACTTTTATACTTGTTCCTCTTCTTGCTTTTACCTAGAAATTTTCAATTGAATACACGTTCACTTGCATTGGTCTATAGGATTCTATTCTACTTTTATACTTGTTCCTCTTCTTGCTTTTACCTAGAAATTTTCAATTGAATACACGTTCACTTGCATTGGTCTATAGGATTCTATTCTACTTTTATACTTGTTCCTCTTCTTGCTTTTACCTAGAAATTTTCAATTGAATACACGTTCACTTGCATTGGTCTATAGGATTCTATTCTACTTTTATACTTGTTCCTCTTCTTGCTTTTACCTAGAAATTTTAGGATTCTAATGAACGAGATTATTTTACAGGATGATTATTAATTTTCTATTGAATACACGTTCACTTGCATTGGTCTATAGGATTCTATTCTACTTTTATACTTGTTCCTCTTCTTGCTTTTACCTAGAAATTTTCAATTGAATACACGTTCACTTGCATTGGTCTATAGGATTCTATTCTACTTTTATACTTACTCCTCTTCTTGCTTTTACCTAGAAATTTTCAATTGAATACACGTTCACTTGCATTGGTCTATAGGATTCTATTCTACTTTTATACTTGTTCCTCTTCTTGCTTTTACCTAGAAATTTTCAATTGAATACACGTTCACTTGCATTGGTCTATAGGATTCTATTCTACTTTTATACTTGTTCCTCTTCTTGCTTTTACCTAGAAATTTTCAATTGAATACACGTTCACTTGCATTGGTCTATAGGATTCTATTCTACTTTTATACTTGTTCCTCTTCTTGCTTTTACCTAGAAATTTTCAATTGAATACACGTTCACTTGCATTGGTCTATAGGATTCTATTCTACTTTTATACTTGTTCCTCTTCTTGCTTTTACCTAGAAATTTTCAATTGAATACACGTTCACTTGCATTGGTCTATAGGATTCTATTCTACTTTTATACTTGTTCCTCTTCTTGCTTTTACCTAGAAATTTTCAATTGAATACACGTTCACTTGCATTGGTCTATAGGATTCTATTCTACTTTTATACTTACTCCTCTTCTTGCTTTTACCTAGAAATTTTCAATTGAATACACGTTCACTTGCATTGGTCTATAGGATTCTATTCTACTTTTATACTTGTTCCTCTTCTTGCTTTTACCTAGAAATTTTCAATTGAATACACGTTCACTTGCATTGGTCTATAGGATTCTATTCTACTTTTATACTTGTTCCTCTTCTTGCTTTTACCTAGAAATTTTCAATTGAATACACGTTCACTTGCATTGGTCTATAGGATTCTATTCTACTTTTATACTTGTTCCTCTTCTTGCTTTTACCTAGAAATTTTCAATTGAATACACGTTCACTTGCATTGGTCTATAGGATTCTATTCTACTTTTATACTTGTTCCTCTTCTTGCTTTTACCTAGAAATTTTCAATTGAATACACGTTCACTTGCATTGGTCTATAGGATTCTATTCTACTTTTATACTTGTTCCTCTTCTTGCTTTTACCTAGAAATTTTCAATTGAATACACGTTCACTTGCATTGGTCTATAGGATTCTATTCTACTTTTATACTTGTTCCTCTTCTTGCTTTTACCTAGAAATTTTCAATTGAATACACGTTCACTTGCATTGGTCTATAGGATTCTATTCTACTTTTATACTTGTTCCTCTTCTTGCTTTTACCTAGAAATTTTCAATTGAATACACGTTCACTTGCATTGGTCTATAGGATTCTATTCTACTTTTATACTTGTTCCTCTTCTTGCTTTTACCTAGAAATTTTCAATTGAATACACGTTCACTTGCATTGGTCTATAGGATTCTATTCTACTTTTATACTTACTCCTCTTCTTGCTTTTACCTAGAAATTTTCAATTGAATACACGTTCACTTGCATTGGTCTATAGGATTCTATTCTACTTTTATACTTGTTCCTCTTCTTGCTTTTACCTAGAAATTTTCAATTGAATACACGTTCACTTGCATTGGTCTATAGGATTCTATTCTACTTTTATACTTGTTCCTCTTCTTGCTTTTACCTAGAAATTTTCAATTGAATACACGTTCACTTGCATTGGTCTATAGGATTCTATTCTACTTTTATACTTGTTCCTCTTCTTGCTTTTACCTAGAAATTTTCAATTGAATACACGTTCACTTGCATTGGTCTATAGGATTCTATTCTACTTTTATACTTACTCCTCTTCTTGCTTTTACCTAGAAATTTTCAATTGAATACACGTTCACTTGCATTGGTCTATAGGATTCTATTCTACTTTTATACTTGTTCCTCTTCTTGCTTTTACCTAGAAATTTTCAATTGAATACACGTTCACTTGCATTGGTCTATAGGATTCTATTCTACTTTTATACTTGTTCCTCTTCTTGCTTTTACTTAGAAATTTTCAATTGAATACACGTTCACTTGCATTGGTCTATAGGATTCTATTCTACTTTTATACTTACTCCTCTTCTTGCTTTTACCTAGAAATTTTCAATTGAATACACGTTCACTTGCATTGGTCTATAGGATTCTATTCTACTTTTATACTTACTCCTCTTCTTGCTTTTACCTAGAAATTTTCAATTGAATACACGTTCACTTGCATTGGTCTATAGGATTCTATTCTACTTTTATACTTGTTCCTCTTCTTGCTTTTACCTAGAAATTTTCAATTGAATACACGTTCACTTGCATTGGTCTATAGGATTCTATTCTACTTTTATACTTGTTCCTCTTCTTGCTTTTACCTAGAAATTTTCAATTGAATACACGTTCACTTGCATTGGTCTATAGGATTCTATTCTACTTTTATACTTACTCCTCTTCTTGCTTTTACCTAGAAATTTTCAATTGAATACACGTTCACTTGCATTGGTCTATAGGATTCTATTCTACTTTTATACTTGTTCCTCTTCTTGCTTTTACCTAGAAATTTTCAATTGAATACACGTTCACTTGCATTGGTCTATAGGATTCTATTCTACTTTTATACTTGTTCCTCTTCTTGCTTTTACCTAGAAATTTTCAATTGAATACACGTTCACTTGCATTGGTCTATAGGATTCTATTCTACTTTTATACTTACTCCTCTTCTTGCTTTTACCTAGAAATTTTCAATTGAATACACGTTCACTTGCATTGGTCTATAGGATTCTATTCTACTTTTATACTTACTCCTCTTCTTGCTTTTACCTAGAAATTTTCAATTGAATACACGTTCACTTGCATTGGTCTATAGGATTCTATTCTACTTTTATACTTGTTCCTCTTCTTGCTTTTACTTAGAAATTTTCAATTGAATACACGTTCACTTGCATTGGTCTATAGGATTCTATTCTACTTTTATACTTGTTCCTCTTCTTGCTTTTACCTAGAAATTTTCAATTGAATACACGTTCACTTGCATTGGTCTATAGGATTCTATTCTACTTTTATACTTGTTCCTCTTCTTGCTTTTACTTAGAAATTTTCAATTGAATACACGTTCACTTGCATTGGTCTATAGGATTCTATTCTACTTTTATACTTGTTCCTCTTCTTGCTTTTACTTAGAAATTTTCAATTGAATACACGTTCACTTGCATTGGTCTATAGGATTCTATTCTACTTTTATACTTGTTCCTCTTCTTGCTTTTACCTAGAAATTTTCAATTGAATACACGTTCACTTGCATTGGTCTATAGGATTCTATTCTACTTTTATACTTGTTCCTCTTCTTGCTTTTACTTAGAAATTTTCAATTGAATACACGTTCACTTGCATTGGTCTATAGGATTCTATTCTACTTTTATACTTACTCCTCTTCTTGCTTTTACCTAGAAATTTTCAATTGAATACACGTTCACTTGCATTGGTCTATAGGATTCTATTCTACTTTTATACTTGTTCCTCTTCTTGCTTTTACCTAGAAATTTTCAATTGAATACACGTTCACTTGCATTGGTCTATAGGATTCTATTCTACTTTTATACTTGTTCCTCTTCTTGCTTTTACCTAGAAATTTTCAATTGAATACACGTTCACTTGCATTGGTCTATAGGATTCTATTCTACTTTTATACTTACTCCTCTTCTTGCTTTTACCTAGAAATTTTCAATTGAATACACGTTCACTTGCATTGGTCTATAGGATTCTATTCTACTTTTATACTTGTTCCTCTTCTTGCTTTTACCTAGAAATTTTCAATTGAATACACGTTCACTTGCATTGGTCTATAGGATTCTATTCTACTTTTATACTTGTTCCTCTTCTTGCTTTTACCTAGAAATTTTCAATTGAATACACGTTCACTTGCATTGGTCTATAGGATTCTATTCTACTTTTATACTTGTTCCTCTTCTTGCTTTTACCTAGAAATTTTCAATTGAATACACGTTCACTTGCATTGGTCTATAGGATTCTATTCTACTTTTATACTTACTCCTCTTCTTGCTTTTACCTAGAAATTTTCAATTGAATACACGTTCACTTGCATTGGTCTATAGGATTCTATTCTACTTTTATACTTGTTCCTCTTCTTGCTTTTACCTAGAAATTTTCAATTGAATACACGTTCACTTGCATTGGTCTATAGGATTCTATTCTACTTTTATACTTACTCCTCTTCTTGCTTTTACCTAGAAATTTTCAATTGAATACACGTTCACTTGCATTGGTCTATAGGATTCTATTCTACTTTTATACTTACTCCTCTTCTTGCTTTTACCTAGAAATTTTCAATTGAATACACGTTCACTTGCATTGGTCTATAGGATTCTATTCTATTTTTATACTTGTTCCTCTTCTTGCTTTTACCTAGAAATTTTCAATTGAATACACGTTCACTTGCATTGGTCTATAGGATTCTATTCTACTTTTATACTTGTTCCTCTTCTTGCTTTTACCTAGAAATTTTCAATTGAATACACGTTCACTTGCATTGGTCTATAGGATTCTATTCTACTTTTATACTTACTCCTCTTCTTGCTTTTACCTAGAAATTTTCAATTGAATACACGTTCACTTGCATTGGTCTATAGGATTCTATTCTACTTTTATACTTGTTCCTCTTCTTGCTTTTACCTAGAAATTTTCAATTGAATACACGTTCACTTGCATTGGTCTATAGGATTCTATTCTACTTTTATACTTGTTCCTCTTCTTGCTTTTACCTAGAAATTTTCAATTGAATACACGTTCACTTGCATTGGTCTATAGGATTCTATTCTACTTTTATACTTACTCCTCTTCTTGCTTTTACCTAGAAATTTTCAATTGAATACACGTTCACTTGCATTGGTCTATAGGATTCTATTCTACTTTTATACTTACTCCTCTTCTTGCTTTTACCTAGAAATTTTCAATTGAATACACGTTCACTTGCATTGGTCTATAGGATTCTATTCTACTTTTATACTTGTTCCTCTTCTTGCTTTTACCTAGAAATTTTCAATTGAATACACGTTCACTTGCATTGGTCTATAGGATTCTATTCTACTTTTATACTTGTTCCTCTTCTTGCTTTTACCTAGAAATTTTCAATTGAATACACGTTCACTTGCATTGGTCTATAGGATTCTATTCTACTTTTATACTTGTTCCTCTTCTTGCTTTTACCTAGAAATTTTCAATTGAATACACGTTCACTTGCATTGGTCTATAGGATTCTATTCTACTTTTATACTTACTCCTCTTCTTGCTTTTACCTAGAAATTTTCAATTGAATACACGTTCACTTGCATTGGTCTATAGGATTCTATTCTACTTTTATACTTGTTCCTCTTCTTGCTTTTACCTAGAAATTTTCAATTGAATACACGTTCACTTGCATTGGTCTATAGGATTCTATTCTACTTTTATACTTGTTCCTCTTCTTGCTTTTACCTAGAAATTTTCAATTGAATACACGTTCACTTGCATTGGTCTATAGGATTCTATTCTACTTTTATACTTACTCCTCTTCTTGCTTTTACCTAGAAATTTTCAATTGAATACACGTTCACTTGCATTGGTCTATAGGATTCTATTCTACTTTTATACTTACTCCTCTTCTTGCTTTTACCTAGAAATTTTCAATTGAATACACGTTCACTTGCATTGGTCTATAGGATTCTATTCTACTTTTATACTTGTTCCTCTTCTTGCTTTTACCTAGAAATTTTCAATTGAATACACGTTCACTTGCATTGGTCTATAGGATTCTATTCTACTTTTATACTTGTTCCTCTTCTTGCTTTTACCTAGAAATTTTCAATTGAATACACGTTCACTTGCATTGGTCTATAGGATTCTATTCTACTTTTATACTTGTTCCTCTTCTTGCTTTTACCTAGAAATTTTCAATTGAATACACGTTCACTTGCATTGGTCTATAGGATTCTATTCTACTTTTATACTTGTTCCTCTTCTTGCTTTTACCTAGAAATTTTCAATTGAATACACGTTCACTTGCATTGGTCTATAGGATTCTATTCTACTTTTATACTTGTTCCTCTTCTTGCTTTTACCTAGAAATTTTCAATTGAATACACGTTCACTTGCATTGGTCTATAGGATTCTATTCTACTTTTATACTTACTCCTCTTCTTGCTTTTACCTAGAAATTTTCAATTGAATACACGTTCACTTGCATTGGTCTATAGGATTCTATTCTACTTTTATACTTGTTCCTCTTCTTGCTTTTACCTAGAAATTTTCAATTGAATACACGTTCACTTGCATTGGTCTATAGGATTCTATTCTACTTTTATACTTACTCCTCTTCTTGCTTTTACCTAGAAATTTTCAATTGAATACACGTTCACTTGCATTGGTCTATAGGATTCTATTCTACTTTTATACTTGTTCCTCTTCTTGCTTTTACCTAGAAATTTTCAATTGAATACACGTTCACTTGCATTGGTCTATAGGATTCTATTCTACTTTTATACTTGTTCCTCTTCTTGCTTTTACCTAGAAATTTTCAATTGAATACACGTTCACTTGCATTGGTCTATAGGATTCTATTCTACTTTTATACTTGTTCCTCTTCTTGCTTTTACCTAGAAATTTTCAATTGAATACACGTTCACTTGCATTGGTCTATAGGATTCTATTCTACTTTTATACTTACTCCTCTTCTTGCTTTTACCTAGAAATTTTCAATTGAATACACGTTCACTTGCATTGGTCTATAGGATTCTATTCTACTTTTATACTTGTTCCTCTTCTTGCTTTTACTTAGAAATTTTCAATTGAATACACGTTCACTTGCATTGGTCTATAGGATTCTATTCTACTTTTATACTTGTTCCTCTTCTTGCTTTTACCTAGAAATTTTCAATTGAATACACGTTCACTTGCATTGGTCTATAGGATTCTATTCTACTTTTATACTTGTTCCTCTTCTTGCTTTTACCTAGAAATTTTCAATTGAATACACGTTCACTTGCATTGGTCTATAGGATTCTATTCTACTTTTATACTTACTCCTCTTCTTGCTTTTACCTAGAAATTTTCAATTGAATACACGTTCACTTGCATTGGTCTATAGGATTCTATTCTACTTTTATACTTGTTCCTCTTCTTGCTTTTACCTAGAAATTTTCAATTGAATACACGTTCACTTGCATTGGTCTATAGGATTCTATTCTACTTTTATACTTACTCCTCTTCTTGCTTTTACCTAGAAATTTTCAATTGAATACACGTTCACTTGCATTGGTCTATAGGATTCTATTCTACTTTTATACTTGTTCCTCTTCTTGCTTTTACCTAGAAATTTTCAATTGAATACACGTTCACTTGCATTGGTCTATAGGATTCTATTCTACTTTTATACTTGTTCCTCTTCTTGCTTTTACCTAGAAATTTTCAATTGAATACACGTTCACTTGCATTGGTCTATAGGATTCTATTCTACTTTTATACTTACTCCTCTTCTTGCTTTTACCTAGAAATTTTCAATTGAATACACGTTCACTTGCATTGGTCTATAGGATTCTATTCTACTTTTATACTTACTCCTCTTCTTGCTTTTACCTAGAAATTTTCAATTGAATACACGTTCACTTGCATTGGTCTATAGGATTCTATTCTACTTTTATACTTGTTCCTCTTCTTGCTTTTACCTAGAAATTTTCAATTGAATACACGTTCACTTGCATTGGTCTATAGGATTCTATTCTACTTTTATACTTGTTCCTCTTCTTGCTTTTACCTAGAAATTTTCAATTGAATACACGTTCACTTGCATTGGTCTATAGGATTCTATTCTACTTTTATACTTGTTCCTCTTCTTGCTTTTACCTAGAAATTTTCAATTGAATACACGTTCACTTGCATTGGTCTATAGGATTCTATTCTACTTTTATACTTACTCCTCTTCTTGCTTTTACCTAGAAATTTTCAATTGAATACACGTTCACTTGCATTGGTCTATAGGATTCTATTCTACTTTTATACTTGTTCCTCTTCTTGCTTTTACCTAGAAATTTTCAATTGAATACACGTTCACTTGCATTGGTCTATAGGATTCTATTCTACTTTTATACTTGTTCCTCTTCTTGCTTTTACCTAGAAATTTTCAATTGAATACACGTTCACTTGCATTGGTCTATAGGATTCTATTCTACTTTTATACTTGTTCCTCTTCTTGCTTTTACCTAGAAATTTTCAATTGAATACACGTTCACTTGCATTGGTCTATAGGATTCTATTCTACTTTTATACTTACTCCTCTTCTTGCTTTTACCTAGAAATTTTCAATTGAATACACGTTCACTTGCATTGGTCTATAGGATTCTATTCTACTTTTATACTTGTTCCTCTTCTTGCTTTTACTTAGAAATTTTCAATTGAATACACGTTCACTTGCATTGGTCTATAGGATTCTATTCTACTTTTATACTTGTTCCTCTTCTTGCTTTTACCTAGAAATTTTCAATTGAATACACGTTCACTTGCATTGGTCTATAGGATTCTATTCTACTTTTATACTTGTTCCTCTTCTTGCTTTTACCTAGAAATTTTCAATTGAATACACGTTCACTTGCATTGGTCTATAGGATTCTATTCTACTTTTATACTTACTCCTCTTCTTGCTTTTACCTAGAAATTTTCAATTGAATACACGTTCACTTGCATTGGTCTATAGGATTCTATTCTACTTTTATACTTGTTCCTCTTCTTGCTTTTACCTAGAAATTTTCAATTGAATACACGTTCACTTGCATTGGTCTATAGGATTCTATTCTACTTTTATACTTGTTCCTCTTCTTGCTTTTACCTAGAAATTTTCAATTGAATACACGTTCACTTGCATTGGTCTATAGGATTCTATTCTACTTTTATACTTGTTCCTCTTCTTGCTTTTACCTAGAAATTTTCAATTGAATACACGTTCACTTGCATTGGTCTATAGGATTCTATTCTACTTTTATACTTGTTCCTCTTCTTGCTTTTACCTAGAAATTTTCAATTGAATACACGTTCACTTGCATTGGTCTATAGGATTCTATTCTACTTTTATACTTGTTCCTCTTCTTGCTTTTACCTAGAAATTTTCAATTGAATACACGTTCACTTGCATTGGTCTATAGGATTCTATTCTACTTTTATACTTGTTCCTCTTCTTGCTTTTACCTAGAAATTTTCAATTGAATACACGTTCACTTGCATTGGTCTATAGGATTCTATTCTACTTTTATACTTACTCCTCTTCTTGCTTTTACCTAGAAATTTTCAATTGAATACACGTTCACTTGCATTGGTCTATAGGATTCTATTCTACTTTTATACTTGTTCCTCTTCTTGCTTTTACCTAGAAATTTTCAATTGAATACACGTTCACTTGCATTGGTCTATAGGATTCTATTCTACTTTTATACTTGTTCCTCTTCTTGCTTTTACCTAGAAATTTTCAATTGAATACACGTTCACTTGCATTGGTCTATAGGATTCTATTCTACTTTTATACTTGTTCCTCTTCTTGCTTTTACCTAGAAATTTTCAATTGAATACACGTTCACTTGCATTGGTCTATAGGATTCTATTCTACTTTTATACTTGTTCCTCTTCTTGCTTTTACCTAGAAATTTTCAATTGAATACACGTTCACTTGCATTGGTCTATAGGATTCTATTCTACTTTTATACTTGTTCCTCTTCTTGCTTTTACCTAGAAATTTTCAATTGAATACACGTTCACTTGCATTGGTCTATAGGATTCTATTCTACTTTTATACTTGTTCCTCTTCTTGCTTTTACCTAGAAATTTTCAATTGAATACACGTTCACTTGCATTGGTCTATAGGATTCTATTCTACTTTTATACTTGTTCCTCTTCTTGCTTTTACCTAGAAATTTTCAATTGAATACACGTTCACTTGCATTGGTCTATAGGATTCTATTCTACTTTTATACTTACTCCTCTTCTTGCTTTTACCTAGAAATTTTCAATTGAATACACGTTCACTTGCATTGGTCTATAGGATTCTATTCTACTTTTATACTTACTCCTCTTCTTGCTTTTACCTAGAAATTTTCAATTGAATACACGTTCACTTGCATTGGTCTATAGGATTCTATTCTACTTTTATACTTGTTCCTCTTCTTGCTTTTACCTAGAAATTTTCAATTGAATACACGTTCACTTGCATTGGTCTATAGGATTCTATTCTACTTTTATACTTGTTCCTCTTCTTGCTTTTACCTAGAAATTTTCAATTGAATACACGTTCACTTGCATTGGTCTATAGGATTCTATTCTACTTTTATACTTACTCCTCTTCTTGCTTTTACCTAGAAATTTTCAATTGAATACACGTTCACTTGCATTGGTCTATAGGATTCTATTCTACTTTTATACTTGTTCCTCTTCTTGCTTTTACCTAGAAATTTTCAATTGAATACACGTTCACTTGCATTGGTCTATAGGATTCTATTCTACTTTTATACTTGTTCCTCTTCTTGCTTTTACCTAGAAATTTTCAATTGAATACACGTTCACTTGCATTGGTCTATAGGATTCTATTCTACTTTTATACTTGTTCCTCTTCTTGCTTTTACCTAGAAATTTTCAATTGAATACACGTTCACTTGCATTGGTCTATAGGATTCTATTCTACTTTTATACTTACTCCTCTTCTTGCTTTTACCTAGAAATTTTCAATTGAATACACGTTCACTTGCATTGGTCTATAGGATTCTATTCTACTTTTATACTTACTCCTCTTCTTGCTTTTACTTAGAAATTTTCAATTGAATACACGTTCACTTGCATTGGTCTATAGGATTCTATTCTACTTTTATACTTACTCCTCTTCTTGCTTTTACCTAGAAATTTTCAATTGAATACACGTTCACTTGCATTGGTCTATAGGATTCTATTCTACTTTTATACTTACTCCTCTTCTTGCTTTTACCTAGAAATTTTCAATTGAATACACGTTCACTTGCATTGGTCTATAGGATTCTATTCTACTTTTATACTTGTTCCTCTTCTTGCTTTTACTTAGAAATTTTCAATTGAATACACGTTCACTTGCATTGGTCTATAGGATTCTATTCTACTTTTATACTTACTCCTCTTCTTGCTTTTACCTAGAAATTTTCAATTGAATACACGTTCACTTGCATTGGTCTATAGGATTCTATTCTACTTTTATACTTGTTCCTCTTCTTGCTTTTACTTAGAAATTTTCAATTGAATACACGTTCACTTGCATTGGTCTATAGGATTCTATTCTACTTTTATACTTACTCCTCTTCTTGCTTTTACCTAGAAATTTTCAATTGAATACACGTTCACTTGCATTGGTCTATAGGATTCTATTCTACTTTTATACTTGTTCCTCTTCTTGCTTTTACTTAGAAATTTTCAATTGAATACACGTTCACTTGCATTGGTCTATAGGATTCTATTCTACTTTTATACTTGTTCCTCTTCTTGCTTTTACCTAGAAATTTTCAATTGAATACACGTTCACTTGCATTGGTCTATAGGATTCTATTCTACTTTTATACTTACTCCTCTTCTTGCTTTTACCTAGAAATTTTCAATTGAATACACGTTCACTTGCATTGGTCTATAGGATTCTATTCTACTTTTATACTTGTTCCTCTTCTTGCTTTTACCTAGAAATTTTCAATTGAATACACGTTCACTTGCATTGGTCTATAGGATTCTATTCTACTTTTATACTTGTTCCTCTTCTTGCTTTTACCTAGAAATTTTCAATTGAATACACGTTCACTTGCATTGGTCTATAGGATTCTATTCTACTTTTATACTTGTTCCTCTTCTTGCTTTTACCTAGAAATTTTCAATTGAATACACGTTCACTTGCATTGGTCTATAGGATTCTATTCTACTTTTATACTTGTTCCTCTTCTTGCTTTTACCTAGAAATTTTCAATTGAATACACGTTCACTTGCATTGGTCTATAGGATTCTATTCTACTTTTATACTTACTCCTCTTCTTGCTTTTACCTAGAAATTTTCAATTGAATACACGTTCACTTGCATTGGTCTATAGGATTCTATTCTACTTTTATACTTGTTCCTCTTCTTGCTTTTACCTAGAAATTTTCAATTGAATACACGTTCACTTGCATTGGTCTATAGGATTCTATTCTACTTTTATACTTACTCCTCTTCTTGCTTTTACCTAGAAATTTTCAATTGAATACACGTTCACTTGCATTGGTCTATAGGATTCTATTCTACTTTTATACTTACTCCTCACCTTGTTTGGAATTAGAAATTTTCAATTGAATACACGTTCACTTGCATTGGTCTATAGGATTGTCATCTATATATAACTACATACCCTCTTGTTTGGACTTAGAATTTTTTAATTGAATACAATCTGAGAAGGCTTGGTCTATAGGATTGTCATCTATATATAACTACATACCCTCTTGTTTTTATGTGCTACTTATTTACTAGTACTAAATACATATTAATCTCAAACCCCAAAATATTTACTACTAATTTCTATGAAATCATACGTAATCTCAAACGCAAAAAATATTAGCTAATCATTTACTATTAATTCACTATTAATCTAAAACCTAAAAAATTTGCTAGTAATTTCCTATGAAATCATGTGTAATCTCAAACCCAAATTATATTTGCTACTAATTTACTAATAAATACATATTAATCTCAAACCACAATTATATTTGCTACTAATTTACTATTAAATACATATTAATCTCAAACACAAATTATATTTTGAAATGTAAATCACTGGCGAGCATGTTTTAACAGGTGATATATGAACGGGGGCAACCATCAGTTTTTCAGGTATGCTGAAAACGAATATCGCAAGGAAAATTAGCACAGACAGACTGACTACTAGTTTTGGAGCTAGTTTTATTAATGCGTGTATTTTGAAATGTAAATCACTGGCGACCATGTTTGAACAGGCAGCATATGACAGGGGGAAACCCTCAGTGTGTTCAGGTATGCTGAAAACGAATATCGCAAGGAAAATCAGCACAGACTGACTATAGATTCACCATCAAAGTAGTGAAATATTTTTTTTATTTGATATAGGAATCACTACTTATCAAGCCCCAGAGGCCACTCGAGGATAAGGGTTAGAGTGTGTACAGTAGTCAATGGACAATATCATAGTAATCGTTAGAAGTGTAAATTTGGTAAATTGGATTATTTAAGAGGAACGGCTCATCAAGAACTTATTTACATTGGACTTGAAGACGACGAAATAAAAATATAAAGTTGAAAGAACTATCATTTTAATGATGCCCTTCAAATCGTAAACTGCCTGTTTACATTTTTTTACAGTTTTCGAAGATAATAAAAAGTGTAAAAGAAAGCAAACCTTTAGAATCCTAAAAAGATCTCCCGGGAGCATTTTTGCAACATGAAAAATATACAAACCAAAATACAGAGAGGAGGCAACCCTACTCAAAAATATGGTTTATTACATCGCCTAAAAAAAGAAGAAGAATCGGGGGCTCCGTGGGGAAGTAAATTGTTTTCTTTTTTCTAACTTGGTTTTAAAAAGCTTTTATTGCTAACATTTATTTTCATGAACTCTAACCACACCTCACAACCCTAATCCGGCCGGTCGGGGAAAAAAGTTTTTATTTTTTTAAATTTTGGTGAATACGACAACACACATACGAACGCATGTACACTCATACATACACACACACACGCACGCACACATAAGCATATCGCTTGTCACCAAGCTAAAGAAGAGAGAGAGAGAGTGGGGGAAGGAGAGACAGGATCGTACGTGCCGGGGTCAAACAGAAGTTAAATGAAATCGATTATAAATCGCTCGACAAAGTTGTGTCTGAACTTTTTATTCTATGAAACTTAAGATTAATAAAACGAAATAATCGTAACCCGTGGAAATTTCATGGCGAATATTTCGCATTCAAGAGAACAAAACGAAAAAATAGTGAACAAATAAATATATAAGAAAATGAATGTTACCAAAGGCAAGATAAGTTACTCTTCTACCTACCTAGATCATATTTGTTGTTTTAACTTATTTTAAAACGTTTATTTAACACAAACAAAAGTAGCGCACGGTGTTAAGTTAGAACAATAAAGAAGTGTCTGACATTTTACAGACATCTTGTGAGACTCGGTAATCGCTCCAAACTCGAAAATTAAGCAAAATACTGGTAGGAACACATCCAATAAATGTTAGCAAACGTTCGAACATGTTTTCTTTTTCACATTAGCGAAACACTTATCAGAGAAAAAGCGAAAATGAGAAGCAAACACTAATGAAGAAGTCGGTTTTTATCGTTGAGCACAAAAAAAAAAAAAAAAGAGTATCTAATCTAATAGGCCTCGTGCGTGCTATAGGTCAATCTCCAACGTCTGTCCCATCGCCTCAGTGCTGCATCCCTGTTTACAAGTACTTTAATGGGATGTGCTCTCATGAACCCATAGCACTTATACCAGTGCCCGGAAAACTTGTCCCGGGAAAACTCGTCTCCGGAAAAACCGTACCCGGAAAACTAGAACCGTCAGTTTGTTCAGGTATGCTGAAAACGAATATCGCAAGGAAAATTAGCAGAGAAAAATAGTCTTGGAGCTAGTTTTATTAATGCGTGTATTGTGAAATGTAAATCACTGGCGACCATGTTTGAACAGGCGGCATATGAAAGGGGCAAAACCTCAGTTTGTTCAGGTATGCTGAAAACGAATATCGCAAGGAAAATTAGCACAGACAGACGAATAGTTTTCGAGATATTAATGCGTGTATTTTGAAATGTAAATCACTGGCGACCATGTTTGAGCAGGCGGTGTATGAAAGGGGCCAACCCTCAGTGTGTTCAGGTATGCTGAAAACGAATATCGCAAGGAAAATTAGCAGAGACAAATAGTTTTGGAGCTAGTCTTATTAATGCGTGTATTTGGAAATGTAAATCACTGGCGACCATGTTTGAACAGTTTGAACAGGCGGCGTATGAAAGGGGCCAACCCTCAGCTTGTTCAGGTATGCTGAAAACGAATATCTCAGCAGAACTTAAAACACTTGTTCAGGTAGGTAGAAGAGTAACTTATCCTGCCTTTTGGTAACATTTATATATTATATATTTGTTTTGTATTTTTTTTTTTTTAAACTTTTACGCTTTGTTGTCTTAACTCCGAAGGATTAACCTTAGAATTTCCACAGGTCTCCTTAGTTAAAACGAATTATTTCGCAGTTCACATTGGCGTGAAATAAACAAATCTGACTGATACAGGATTTGCCATTTCCGGTTGTCGCCGCCGCAACGCTCTTATATTTACAATCGAAAGCGTCGGCGAGTTCGTTCGTCGCTGTGTCTGGGTGTGTGTAGGAGTGGGGGCAAAGTTGTAACATTCAATACATAAAATCAACAGCTTTAATTTCTATGAATCGTCATTCGCGTATCGAGTGTCGGCGTTCTTGTCTCGAACTAAGTTGAGTTGGAAATGGATTTCTGCACGTGCATGGCTGGACGATAAGAATAACAATACAAACAACAATACTTATTATCTTCAAGTCTCTTCTTAAAGGGGCATTCGGCTACGAAGTTACAACTAGCTAATCGACACGCGACACTGTCAATGAGTTATGCGAAGCAGACGGACTGTTCCGCTGTATCAAAGTTATTAAGTGTGGTTAGACTGAAACTCATTAAAGCCAGTAATCTAAGTTTCAACTAGCTAATAGACATTCGGCACTTTCAATGAGTTATGCGATCACCGCCACTTGTCCAAAAACGGACTGTTCCGCTGTATCACAGTTATTAAGGGTGGTTAGAGTGTGACTCATCAGAGCCAGTAACCTAACTTACAACTAGCTAGTCAACATTCGACACTGTCATTGAGTTATGCGATACACTGCTAATTGTCCAGAGACGGACTGTTCTACTGTATCACAGTTGTAAAGGGTGGGTAGACTAAAACTCATAAGAGCCAGTAATCTAATTTACAACTAGCTTATCGACAGTAGACACTTTCACTGAGTTTACGTGTGTGTGTGTCTTTTTATGTGTGTGTGTGTGTGTGTGTGCTTCGTTAACATTCGGACTGTCCATTTTAAAATCGTTCGGGTATGCTGAAAACGAATATCGCAAGGCACAGAAAAATAGTTTTCGAAATACTAATGCGTATATTTCGAGATACTAATGCGTATATTTTGAAATGTAAATCACTGGCGGCCATGTTTGAACAGGCGGCATATGAAAGGGGCCAACCTTCAGTTTGTTCAGGTATGCTGAAAACGAATATCGCAAGGAAAATTAGCAGAGACAAATAGTTTTGGAGCTAGTTTTATTAATGCGTGTATTTTGAAATGTAAATCACGGCGACCATGTTTGAACAGGCAGCATATGAAAGGGGCCAACCCTCAGTTTGTTCAGGTATGCTGAAAACGAATATCGCAAGGAAAATTAGCACAGACAGACGAATAGTTTTAGAGATAGTAATGCGTGTGTTTTGAAATGTAAATCACTGGCGACCATGTCAGAACAGGCGGCATATGAAAGGGGCCAACCATCAGTTTGTTTAGGTATGCTGAAAACGAATATCGCAAGGGAAATCAGCACAGACTGACTATAGACTCACCATCAAAGTATTGAAATATTTTTTTATTTTATAAAGGAATCACTACTTATCAAGCCCCAGAGGCCACTCGAGGATAAGGCTTAAAGTGTGTACAGTAGTCAATGGACAATATCATAGTAATCGTTAGAAGTGTACATTTGGTAAATTGGATTATTTATAAGGGGCGGCTTATCAAGAACTTGTTTACATTGGACTTGAAGACGACGTAATAAAAATATAAAGTTGCAAGAACTAGCGAAAAATATCATTTTAACGATGCATTTCAAATCGTAAACTGCCTGCTTACATTTTTTTTACATTTTTCGAAGATAATAAAAAGTGTAAAAAAAAGCAAACCTTTAGAATCCTAAAAAGATCTCCCGGGAGCATTTTTGCAACATGAAAAATATACAAACCAAAATAAAGAGAGGAGGCAACCCTGCTCAAAAATATGGTTTATTACATCGCCTAAAAAAAGAAGAAGAATCGGGGGCTCCGTTGGGAAGTAAATTGTTTTCTTTTTTCTAACTTGGTTTTAAAAAGTTTTTATTGCTAACATTTATTTTCATGAACTCTAACCACACCTCACAAACCTCATCCGGCCGGTCGGGGAAAAAAGTTTTTATTTTTTTAAATTTTGGTGAATACGACAACACACATACGCACGCATGTACACACATACACACACACGCACGCACGCACACATAAGCATATCGCTTGTCACCAAGCTAAAGAAGAGAGAGAGAGAGTGGGGGAAGGAGAGAAAGGATCGTACGTGCCGGGGTCAAACAGAAGTTAAATGAAATCGATTATAAATCGCTCGACAAAGTTGTGTCTGAACTTTTTATTCTATGAAACTTAAGATTAATAAAACGAAATAATCGTGGCCCGTGGAAATTTCATGGCGAATATTTCGCATTCAAGAGAACAAAACGAAAAAGTAGTGAATAAATAAATATATAAGAAAATGAATGTTACCAAAGGCAAGAT